>NC_091432.1:132503605-132839602 GCF_964237555.1 Oryctolagus cuniculus
AAGATCTGGGATTGAGATAGCTAAAAATCACCAGATAGTTTTGTTTTCATCCAGGAGTATCTGGACAAATTGTTGTAGCTTTGAAGTGAAATTTAACCAAAACATCACCGTGAAAGTGGTTTTGGAGAAAAGCACAATCTTTCTGTTCAGCAAATGAATCCAATGTCATGTTTACAAATACAAATATCATGTTTTCTCAGGTTTCTGCAGCTTTCTTCCTGGAAAACTCCGATGTGTGGAGAATTTGACTCCAGGTGGAACCAATTAGCGTTTGCCAGCAGAAAACAAAAAGGGTCCTGCTAAAATGCATTCAAAACCGTAAAGTCCATAGAGAATGTCCAGAAAACACAAACACACACAGAGGCTGTAGCAAGATCTGGGATTGAGATATCCACCACACACCAGATAGTTTTGTTTTCATCCAGGAGTATCTGGACAAATTGTTGTGGATTTCGGGTGAAATTTAACCAAAAATCACCGTGAAAGTGGTTTTGGAGAAAAGCACAATCTTCCTGTTTGGGAAATGTATCCAATGTCATGTTTACAGAAAGAAATATCATGGTTTCTCAGGTTTCTGGAGATTTCTTCCTAGAAAACTCGAATGTGTGGCGGATTTGACTCCAGGTGGAACCAATTAGCGTTTGCCAGCAGAAAACAAAAAGGGTCCTGCTAAAATGCATTCAAAACCTTAAAGTCCATAGAGAATGTCCAGAAAACACAGACACACACAGAGGCTGTAGCAAGATCTGGGATTGAGATAGCTAAAAATCACCAGATAGTTTTGTTTTCATCCAGGAGTATCTGGACAAATTGTTGTAGCTTTGAAGTGAAATTTAACCAAAACATCACCGTGAAAGTGGTTTTGGAGAAAAGCACAATCTTTCTGTTCAGCAAATGAATCCAATGTCATGTTTACAAATACAAATATCATGTTTTCTCAGGTTTCTGCAGCTTTCTTCCTGGAAAACTCCGATGTGTGGAGAATTTGACTCAAGGTGGAACCAATTAGCGTTTGCCAGCAGAAAACAAAAAGGGTCCTGCTAAAATGCATTCAAAATCGTAAAGTCCATAGAGAATGTCCAGAAAACACAAACACACACAGAGGCTGTAGCAAGATCTGGGATTGAGATAGCTAAAAATCTCCAGATAGTTTTGTTTTCATCCAGGAGTATCTGGACAAATTGTTGTCACTTTGAAGTGAAATTTAACCAAAAAATCACTGTGAAAGTGGTTTGGAGAAAAGCACAATCTTTCTGTTCAGCGAATGAATCCAATGTCATGTTTACAAATACAAATATCATGTTTTCTCAGGTTTCTGTAGCTTTCTTCCTAGAAAACTCGAATGTGTGGAGGATGGGACTCCAGGTGGAACCAATTAGCGTTTGCCAGCAGAAAACAAAAAGGGTCCTGCTAAAATGCATTCAAAACCGTAAAGTCCATAGAGAATGTCCAGAAAACACAAACACACACAGAGGCTGTAGCAAGATCTGGGATTGAGATATCCACCATACACCAGATAGTTTTGTTTTCATCCAGGAGTATCTGGACAAACTGTTGTGGATTTCAGGTGAAATTTAACCAAAAATCACCGTGAAAGTGGTTTTGGAGAAAAGCACAATCTTCCTGTTTGGGAAATGTATCCAATGTCATGTTTACAGAAAGAAATATCATGGTTTCTCAGGTTTCTGGAGATTTCTTCCTAGAAAACTCGAATGTGTGGAGGATTTGACTCCAGGTGGAACCAATTAGCGTTTGCCAGCAGAAAACAAAAAGGGTCCTGCTAAAATGCATTCAAAACCTTAAAGTCCATAGAGAATATCCAGAAAACACAGACAGACACAGAGGCTGTAGCAAGATCTGGGATTGAGATAGCTAAAAATCACCAGATAGTTTTGTTTTCATCCAGGAGTATCTGGACAAATTGTTGTAGCTTTGAAGTGAAATTTAACCAAAAAATCACTGGGAAAGTGGTTTTGGAGAAAAGCACAATCTTTCTGTTCAGCAAATGAATCCAATGTCATGTTTACAAATACAAATATCATGTTTTCTCAGGTTTCTGCAGCTTTCTTCCTGGAAAACTCCGATGTGTGGAGAATTTGACTCAAGGTGGAACCAATTAGCGTTTGCCAGCAGAAAACAAAAAGGGTCCTGCTAAAATGCATTCAAAATCGTAAAGTCCATAGAGAATGTCCAGAAAACACAAACACACACAGAGGCTGTAGCAAGATCTGGGATTGAGATAGCTAAAAATCTCCAGATAGTTTTGTTTTCATCCAGGAGTATCTGGACAAATTGTTGTCACTTTGAAGTGAAATTTAACCAAAAAATCACTGTGAAAGTGGTTTGGAGAAAAGCACAATCTTTCTGTTCAGCGAATGAATCCAATGTCATGTTTACAAATACAAATATCATGTTTTCTCAGGTTTCTGGAGCGTTCTTCCTAGAAAACTGCACTGTGTGGAGGATTTGACTCCAGGTGGAACCAATTAGCGTTTGCCAGCAGAAAACAAAAAGGGTCCTGCTAAAATGCATTCAAAACCTTAAAGTCCATAGAGAATGTCCAGAAAACACAGACACACACAGAGGCTGTAGCAAGATCTGGGATTGAGATAGCTAAAAATCACCAGATAGTTTTGTTTTCATCCAGGAGTATCTGGACAAATTGTTGTAGCTTTGAAGTGAAATTTAACCAAAACATCACCGTGAAAGTGGTTTTGGAGAAAAGCACAATCTTTCTGTTCAGCAAATGAATCCAATGTCATGTTTACAAATACAAATATCATGTTTTCTCAGGTTTCTGCAGCTTTCTTCCTGGAAAACTCCGATGTGTGGACAATTTGACTCAAGGTGGAACCAATTAGCGTTTGCCAGCAGAAAACAAAAAGGGTCCTGCTAAAATGCATTCAAAATCGTAAAGTCCATAGAGAATGTCCAGAAAACACAAACACACACAGAGGCTGTAGCAAGATCTGGGATTGAGATAGCTAAAAATCTCCAGATAGTTTTGTTTTCATCCAGGAGTATCTGGACAAATTGTTGTCACTTTGAAGTGAAATTTAACCAAAAAATCACTGTGAAAGTGGTTTGGAGAAAAGCACAATCTTTCTGTTCAGCGAATGAATCCAATGTCATGTTTACAAATACAAATATCATGTTTTCTCAGGTTTCTGTAGCTTTCTTCCTAGAAAACTCGAATGTGTGGAGGATGGGACTCCAGGTGGAACCAATTAGCGTTTGCCAGCAGAAAACAAAAAGGGTCCTGCTAAAATGCATTCAAAACCGTAAAGTCCATAGAGAATGTCCAGAAAACACAAACACACACAGAGGCTGTAGCAAGATCTGGGATTGAGATATCCACCACACACCAGATAGTTTTGTTTTCATCCAGGAGTATCTGGACAAATTGTTGTGGATTTCGGGTGAAATTTAACCAAAAATCACCGTGAAAGTGGTTTTGGAGAAAAGCACAATCTTCCTGTTTGGGAAATGTATCCAATGTCATGTTTACAGAAAGAAATATCATGGTTTCTCAGGTTTCTGGAGATTTCTTCCTAGAAAACTCGAATGTGTGGCGGATTTGACTCCAGGTGGAACCAATTAGCGTTTGCCAGCAGAAAACAAAAAGGGTCCTGCTAAAATGCATTCAAAACCTTAAAGTCCATAGAGAATGTCCAGAAAACACAGACACACACAGAGGCTGTAGCAAGATCTGGGATTGAGATAGCTAAAAATCACCAGATAGTTTTGTTTTCATCCAGGAGTATCTGGACAAATTGTTGTAGCTTTGAAGTGAAATTTAACCAAAACATCACCGTGAAAGTGGTTTTGGAGAAAAGCACAATCTTTCTGTTCAGCAAATGAATCCAATGTCATGTTTACAAATACAAATATCATGTTTTCTCAGGTTTCTGCAGCTTTCTTCCTGGAAAACTCCGATGTGTGGAGAATTTGACTCAAGGTGGAACCAATTAGCGTTTGCCAGCAGAAAACAAAAAGGGTCCTGCTAAAATGCATTCAAAATCGTAAAGTCCATAGAGAATGTCCAGAAAACACAAACACACACAGAGGCTGTAGCAAGATCTGGGATTGAGATAGCTAAAAATCTCCAGATAGTTTTGTTTTCATCCAGGAGTATCTGGACAAATTGTTGTCACTTTGAAGTGAAATTTAACCAAAAAATCACTGTGAAAGTGGTTTGGAGAAAAGCACAATCTTTCTGTTCAGCGAATGAATCCAATGTCATGTTTACAAATACAAATATCATGTTTTCTCAGGTTTCTGTAGCTTTCTTCCTAGAAAACTCGAATGTGTGGAGGATGGGACTCCAGGTGGAACCAATTAGCGTTTGCCAGCAGAAAACAAAAAGGGTCCTGCTAAAATGCATTCAAAACCGTAAAGTCCATAGAGAATGTCCAGAAAACACAAACACACACAGAGGCTGTAGCAAGATCTGGGATTGAGATATCCACCATACACCAGATAGTTTTGTTTTCATCCAGGAGTATCTGGACAAACTGTTGTGGATTTCAGGTGAAATTTAACCAAAAATCACCGTGAAAGTGGTTTTGGAGAAAAGCACAATCTTCCTGTTTGGGAAATGTATCCAATGTCATGTTTACAGAAAGAAATATCATGGTTTCTCAGGTTTCTGGAGATTTCTTCCTAGAAAACTCGAATGTGTGGCGGATTTGACTCCAGGTGGAACCAATTAGCGTTTGCCAGCAGAAAACAAAAAGGGTCCTGCTAAAATGCATTCAAAACCTTAAAGTCCATAGAGAATGTCCAGAAAACACAGACACACACAGAGGCTGTAGCAAGATCTGTGATTGAGATAGCTACAAATCACCAGATAGTTTTGTTTTCATCCAGGAGTATCTGGACAAATTGTTGTAGCTTTGAAGTGAAATTTAACCAAAACATCACCGTGAAAGTGGTTTTGGAGAAAAGCACAATCTTTCTGTTCAGCAAATGAATCCAATGTCATGTTTACAGAAAGAAATATCATGGTTTCTCAGGTTTCTGGAGATTTCTTCCTAGAAAACTCGAATGTGTGGCGGATTTGACTCCAGGTGGAACCAATTAGCGTTTGCCAGCAGAAAACAAAAAGGGTCCTGCTAAAATGCATTCAAAACCTTAAAGTCCATAGAGAATGTCCAGAAAACACAGACACACACAGAGGCTGTAGCAAGATCTGGGATTGAGATAGCTAAAAATCACCAGATAGTTTTGTTTTCATCCAGGAGTATCTGGACAAATTGTTGTAGCTTTGAAGTGAAATTTAACCAAAACATCACCGTGAAAGTGGTTTTGGAGAAAAGCACAATCTTTCTGTTCAGCAAATGAATCCAATGTCATGTTTACAAATACAAATATCATGTTTTCTCAGGTTTCTGCAGCTTTCTTCCTGGAAAACTCCGATGTGTGGAGAATTTGACTCAAGGTGGAACCAATTAGCGTTTGCCAGCAGAAAACAAAAAGGGTCCTGCTAAAATGCATTCAAAATCGTAAAGTCCATAGAGAATGTCCAGAAAACACAAACACACACAGAGGCTGTAGCAAGATCTGGGATTGAGATAGCTAAAAATCTCCAGATAGTTTTGTTTTCATCCAGGAGTATCTGGACAAACTGTTGTGGATTTCAGGTGAAATTTAACCAAAAATCACCGTGAAAGTGGTTTTGGAGAAAAGCACAATCTTCCTGTTTGGGAAATGTATCCAATGTCATGTTTACAGAAAGAAATATCATGGTTTCTCAGGTTTCTGGAGATTTCTTCCTAGAAAACTCGAATGTGTGGCGGATTTGACTCCAGGTGGAACCAATTAGCGTTTGCCAGCAGAAAACAAAAAGGGTCCTGCTAAAATGCATTCAAAACCTTAAAGTCCATAGAGAATGTCCAGAAAACACAGACACACACAGAGGCTGTAGCAAGATCTGTGATTGAGATAGCTACAAATCACCAGATAGTTTTGTTTTCATCCAGGAGTATCTGGACAAATTGTTGTAGCTTTGAAGTGAAATTTAACCAAAACATCACCGTGAAAGTGGTTTTGGAGAAAAGCACAATCTTTCTGTTCAGCAAATGAATCCAATGTCATGTTTACAAATACAAATATCATGTTTTCTCAGGTTTCTGCAGCTTTCTTCCTGGAAAACTCCGATGTGTGGAGAATTTGACTCAAGGTGGAACCAATTAGCGTTTGCCAGCAGAAAACAAAAAGGGTCCTGCTAAAATGCATTCAAAATCGTAAAGTCCATAGAGAATGTCCAGAAAACACAAACACACACAGAGGCTGTAGCAAGATCTGGGATTGAGATAGCTAAAAATCTCCAGATAGTTTTGTTTTCATCCAGGAGTATCTGGACAAATTGTTGTCACTTTGAAGTGAAATTTAACCAAAAAATCACTGTGAAAGTGGTTTGGAGAAAAGCACAATCTTTCTGTTCAGCGAATGAATCCAATGTCATGTTTACAAATACAAATATCATGTTTTCTCAGGTTTCTGGAGCGTTCTTCCTAGAAAACTGCACTGTGTGGAGGATTTGACTCCAGGTGGAACCAATTAGCGTTTGCCAGCAGAAAACAAAAAGGGTCCTGCTAAAATGCATTCAAAACCTTAAAGTCCATAGAGAATGTCCAGAAAACACAGACACACACAGAGGCTGTAGCAAGATCTGGGATTGAGATAGCTAAAAATCACCAGATAGTTTTGTTTTCATCCAGGAGTATCTGGACAAATTGTTGTAGCTTTGAAGTGAAATTTAACCAAAACATCACCGTGAAAGTGGTTTTGGAGAAAAGCACAATCTTTCTGTTCAGCAAATGAATCCAATGTCATGTTTACAAATACAAATATCATGTTTTCTCAGGTTTCTGCAGCTTTCTTCCTGGAAAACTCCGATGTGTGGACAATTTGACTCAAGGTGGAACCAATTAGCGTTTGCCAGCAGAAAACAAAAAGGGTCCTGCTAAAATGCATTCAAAATCGTAAAGTCCATAGAGAATGTCCAGAAAACACAAACACACACAGAGGCTGTAGCAAGATCTGGGATTGAGATAGCTAAAAATCTCCAGATAGTTTTGTTTTCATCCAGGAGTATCTGGACAAATTGTTGTCACTTTGAAGTGAAATTTAACCAAAAAATCACTGTGAAAGTGGTTTGGAGAAAAGCACAATCTTTCTGTTCAGCGAATGAATCCAATGTCATGTTTACAAATACAAATATCATGTTTTCTCAGGTTTCTGTAGCTTTCTTCCTAGAAAACTCGAATGTGTGGAGGATGGGACTCCAGGTGGAACCAATTAGCGTTTGCCAGCAGAAAACAAAAAGGGTCCTGCTAAAATGCATTCAAAACCGTAAAGTCCATAGAGAATGTCCAGAAAACACAAACACACACAGAGGCTGTAGCAAGATCTGGGATTGAGATATCCACCATACACCAGATAGTTTTGTTTTCATCCAGGAGTATCTGGACAAACTGTTGTGGATTTCAGGTGAAATTTAACCAAAAATCACCGTGAAAGTGGTTTTGGAGAAAAGCACAATCTTCCTGTTTGGGAAATGTATCCAATGTCATGTTTACAGAAAGAAATATCATGGTTTCTCAGGTTTCTGGAGATTTCTTCCTAGAAAACTCGAATGTGTGGCGGATTTGACTCCAGGTGGAACCAATTAGCGTTTGCCAGCAGAAAACAAAAAGGGTCCTGCTAAAATGCATTCAAAACCTTAAAGTCCATAGAGAATGTCCAGAAAACACAGACACACACAGAGGCTGTAGCAAGATCTGGGATTGAGATAGCTAAAAATCACCAGATAGTTTTGTTTTCATCCAGGAGTATCTGGACAAATTGTTGTAGCTTTGAAGTGAAATTTAACCAAAACATCACCGTGAAAGTGGTTTTGGAGAAAAGCACAATCTTTCTGTTCAGCAAATGAATCCAATGTCATGTTTACAAATACAAATATCATGTTTTCTCAGGTTTCTGCAGCTTTCTTCCTGGAAAACTCCGATGTGTGGAGAATTTGACTCAAGGTGGAACCAATTAGCGTTTGCCAGCAGAAAACAAAAAGGGTCCTGCTAAAATGCATTCAAAATCGTAAAGTCCATAGAGAATGTCCAGAAAACACAAACACACACAGAGGCTGTAGCAAGATCTGGGATTGAGATAGCTAAAAATCTCCAGATAGTTTTGTTTTCATCCAGGAGTATCTGGACAAATTGTTGTCACTTTGAAGTGAAATTTAACCAAAAAATCACTGTGAAAGTGGTTTGGAGAAAAGCACAATCTTTCTGTTCAGCGAATGAATCCAATGTCATGTTTACAAATACAAATATCATGTTTTCTCAGGTTTCTGTAGCTTTCTTCCTAGAAAACTCGAATGTGTGGAGGATGGGACTCCAGGTGGAACCAATTAGCGTTTGCCAGCAGAAAACAAAAAGGGTCCTGCTAAAATGCATTCAAAACCGTAAAGTCCATAGAGAATGTCCAGAAAACACAAACACACACAGAGGCTGTAGCAAGATCTGGGATTGAGATATCCACCACACACCAGATAGTTTTGTTTTCATCCAGGGTATCTGGACAAATTGTTGTGGATTTCGGGTGAAATTTAACCAAAAATCACCGTGAAAGTGGTTTTGGAGAAAAGCACAATCTTCCTGTTTGGGAAATGTATCCAATGTCATGTTTACAGAAAGAAATATCATGGTTTCTCAGGTTTCTGGAGATTTCTTCCTAGAAAACTCGAATGTGTGGCGGATTTGACTCCAGGTGGAACCAATTAGCGTTTGCCAGCAGAAAACAAAAAGGGTCCTGCTAAAATGCATTCAAAACCTTAAAGTCCATAGAGAATGTCCAGAAAACACAGACACACACAGAGGCTGTAGCAAGATCTGGGATTGAGATAGCTAAAAATCACCAGATAGTTTTGTTTTCATCCAGGAGTATCTGGACAAATTGTTGTAGCTTTGAAGTGAAATTTAACCAAAACATCACCGTGAAAGTGGTTTTGGAGAAAAGCACAATCTTTCTGTTCAGCAAATGAATCCAATGTCATGTTTACAAATACAAATATCATGTTTTCTCAGGTTTCTGCAGCTTTCTTCCTGGAAAACTCCGATGTGTGGAGAATTTGACTCCAGGTGGAACCAATTAGCGTTTGCCAGCAGAAAACAAAAAGGGTCCTGCTAAAATGCATTCAAAATCGTAAAGTCCATAGAGAATGTCCAGAAAACACAAACACACACAGAGGCTGTAGCAAGATCTGGGATTGAGATAGCTAAAAATCTCCAGATAGTTTTGTTTTCATCCAGGAGTATCTGGACAAATTGTTGTCACTTTGAAGTGAAATTTAACCAAAAAATCACTGTGAAAGTGGTTTGGAGAAAAGCACAATCTTTCTGTTCAGCGAATGAATCCAATGTCATGTTTACAAATACAAATATCATGTTTTCTCAGGTTTCTGTAGCTTTCTTCCTAGAAAACTCAAATGTGTGGAGGATGGGACTCCAGGTGGAACCAATTAGCGTTTGCCAGCAGAAAACAAAAAGGGTCCTGCTAAAATGCATTCAAAACCGTAAAGTCCATAGAGAATGTCCAGAAAACACAAACACACACAGAGGCTGTAGCAAGATCTGGGATTGAGATATCCACCATACACCAGATAGTTTTGTTTTCATCCAGGAGTATCTGGAAAAACTGTTGTGGATTTCAGGTGAAATTTAACCAAAAATCACCGTGAAAGTGGTTTTGGAGAAAAGCACAATCTTCCTGTTTGGGAAATGTATCCAATGTCATGTTTACAGAAAGAAATATCATGGTTTCTCAGGTTTCTGGAGATTTCTTCCTAGAAAACTCGAATGTGTGGAGGATTTGACTCCAGGTGGAACCAATTAGCGTTTGCCAGCAGAAAACAAAAAGGGTCCTGCTAAAATGCATTCAAAACCTTAAAGTCCATAGAGAATGTCCAGAAAACACAGACACACACAGAGGCTGTAGCAAGATCTGGGATTGAGATAGCTAAAAATCACCAGATAGTTTTGTTTTCATCCAGGAGTATCTGGACAAATTGTTGTAGCTTTGAAGTGAAATTTAACCAAAACATCACCGTGAAAGTGGTTTTGGAGAAAAGCACAATCTTTCTGTTCAGCAAATGAATCCAATGTCATGTTTACAAATACAAATATCATGTTTTCTCAGGTTTCTGCAGCTTTCTTCCTGGAAAACTCCGATGTGTGGAGAATTTGACTCAAGGTGGAACCAATTAGCGTTTGCCAGCAGAAAACAAAAAGGGTCCTGCTAAAATGCATTCAAAATCGTAAAGTCCATAGAGAATGTCCAGAAAACACAAACACACACAGAGGCTGTAGCAAGATCTGGGATTGAGATAGCTAAAAATCTCCAGATAGTTTTGTTTTCATCCAGGAGTATCTGGACAAATTGTTGTCACTTTGAAGTGAAATTTAACCAAAAAATCACTGTGAAAGTGGTTTGGAGAAAAGCACAATCTTTCTGTTCAGCAAATGAATCCAATGTCATGTTTACAAATACAAATATCATGTTTTCTCAGGTTTCTGGAGCGTTCTTCCTAGAAAACTCGAATGTGTGGAGGATTTGACTCCAGGTGGAACCAATTAGCATTTGCCAGCAGAAAACAAAAAGGGTCCTGCTAAAATGCATTCAAAACCTTAAAGTCCATAGAGAATGTCCAGAAAACACAGACACACACAGAGGCTGTAGCAAGATCTGGGATTGAGATAGCTAAAAATCACCAGATAGTTTTGTTTTCATCCAGGAGTATCTGGACAAATTGTTGTAGCTTTGAAGTGAAATTTAACCAAAACATCACCGTGAAAGTGGTTTTGGAGAAAAGCACAATCTTTCTGTTCAGCAAATGAATCCAATGTCATGTTTACAAATACAAATATCATGTTTTCTCAGGTTTCTGCAGCTTTCTTCCTGGAAAACTCCGATGTGTGGAGAATTTGACTCAAGGTGGAACCAATTAGCGTTTGCCAGCAGAAAACAAAAAGGGTCCTGCTAAAATGCATTCAAAATCGTAAAGTCCATAGAGAATGTCCAGAAAACACAAACACACACAGAGGCTGTAGCAAGATCTGGGATTGAGATAGCTAAAAATCTCCAGATAGTTTTGTTTTCATCCAGGAGTATCTGGACAAATTGTTGTCACTTTGAAGTGAAATTTAACCAAAAAATCACTGTTAAAGTGGTTTGGAGAAAAGCACAATCTTTCTGTTCAGCGAATGAATCCAATGTCATGTTTACAAATACAAATATCATGTTTTCTCAGGTTTCTGTAGCTTTCTTCCTAGAAAACTCGAATGTGTGGAGGATGGGACTCCAGGTGGAACCAATTAGCGTTTGCCAGCAGAAAACAAAAAGGGTCCTGCTAAAATGCATTCAAAACCGTAAAGTCCATAGAGAATGTCCAGAAAACACAAACACACACAGAGGCTGTAGCAAGATCTGGGATTGAGATATCCACCATACACCAGATAGTTTTGTTTTCATCCAGGAGTATCTGGACAAACTGTTGTGGATTTCAGGTGAAATTTAACCAAAAATCACCGTGAAAGTGGTTTTGGAGAAAAGCACAATCTTCCTGTTTGGGAAATGTATCCAATGTCATGTTTACAGAAAGAAATATCATGGTTTCTCAGGTTTCTGGAGATTTCTTCCTAGAAAACTCGAATGTGTGGCGGATTTGACTCCAGGTGGAACCAATTAGCGTTTGCCAGCAGAAAACAAAAAGGGTCCTGCTAAAATGCATTCAAAACCTTAAAGTCCATAGAGAATGTCCAGAAAACACAGACACACACAGAGGCTGTAGCAAGATCTGGGATTGAGATAGCTAAAAATCACCAGATAGTTTTGTTTTCATCCAGGAGTATCTGGACAAATTGTTGTAGCTTTGAAGTGAAATTTAACCAAAACATCACCGTGAAAGTGGTTTTGGAGAAAAGCACAATCTTTCTGTTCAGCAAATGAATCCAATGTCATGTTTACAAATACAAATATCATGTTTTCTCAGGTTTCTGCAGCTTTCTTCCTGGAAAACTCCGATGTGTGGAGAATTTGACTCAAGGTGGAACCAATTAGCGTTTGCCAGCAGAAAACAAAAAGGGTCCTGCTAAAATGCATTCAAAATCGTAAAGTCCATAGAGAATGTCCAGAAAACACAAACACACACAGAGGCTGTAGCAAGATCTGGGATTGAGATAGCTAAAAATCTCCAGATAGTTTTGTTTTCATCCAGGAGTATCTGGACAAATTGTTGTCACTTTGAAGTGAAATTTAACCAAAAAATCACTGTGAAAGTGGTTTGGAGAAAAGCACAATCTTTCTGTTCAGCGAATGAATCCAATGTCATGTTTACAAATACAAATATCATGTTTTCTCAGGTTTCTGTAGCTTTCTTCCTAGAAAACTCGAATGTGTGGAGGATGGGACTCCAGGTGGAACCAATTAGCGTTTGCCAGCAGAAAACAAAAAGGGTCCTGCTAAAATGCATTCAAAACCGTAAAGTCCATAGAGAATGTCCAGAAAACACAAACACACACAGAGGCTGTAGCAAGATCTGGGATTGAGATATCCACCACACACCAGATAGTTTTGTTTTCATCCAGGGTATCTGGACAAATTGTTGTGGATTTCGGGTGAAATTTAACCAAAAATCACCGTGAAAGTGGTTTTGGAGAAAAGCACAATCTTCCTGTTTGGGAAATGTATCCAATGTCATGTTTACAGAAAGAAATATCATGGTTTCTCAGGTTTCTGGAGATTTCTTCCTAGAAAACTCGAATGTGTGGCGGATTTGACTCCAGGTGGAACCAATTAGCGTTTGCCAGCAGAAAACAAAAAGGGTCCTGCTAAAATGCATTCAAAACCTTAAAGTCCATAGAGAATGTCCAGAAAACACAGACACACACAGAGGCTGTAGCAAGATCTGGGATTGAGATAGCTAAAAATCACCAGATAGTTTTGTTTTCATCCAGGAGTATCTGGACAAATTGTTGTAGCTTTGAAGTGAAATTTAACCAAAACATCACCGTGAAAGTGGTTTTGGAGAAAAGCACAATCTTTCTGTTCAGCAAATGAATCCAATGTCATGTTTACAAATACAAATATCATGTTTTCTCAGGTTTCTGCAGCTTTCTTCCTGGAAAACTCCGATGTGTGGAGAATTTGACTCCAGGTGGAACCAATTAGCGTTTGCCAGCAGAAAACAAAAAGGGTCCTGCTAAAATGCATTCAAAATCGTAAAGTCCATAGAGAATGTCCAGAAAACACAAACACACACAGAGGCTGTAGCAAGATCTGGGATTGAGATAGCTAAAAATCTCCAGATAGTTTTGTTTTCATCCAGGAGTATCTGGACAAATTGTTGTCACTTTGAAGTGAAATTTAACCAAAAAATCACTGTGAAAGTGGTTTGGAGAAAAGCACAATCTTTCTGTTCAGCGAATGAATCCAATGTCATGTTTACAAATACAAATATCATGTTTTCTCAGGTTTCTGTAGCTTTCTTCCTAGAAAACTCAAATGTGTGGAGGATGGGACTCCAGGTGGAACCAATTAGCGTTTGCCAGCAGAAAACAAAAAGGGTCCTGCTAAAATGCATTCAAAACCGTAAAGTCCATAGAGAATGTCCAGAAAACACAAACACACACAGAGGCTGTAGCAAGATCTGGGATTGAGATATCCACCATACACCAGATAGTTTTGTTTTCATCCAGGAGTATCTGGACAAACTGTTGTGGATTTCAGGTGAAATTTAACCAAAAATCACCGTGAAAGTGGTTTTGGAGAAAAGCACAATCTTCCTGTTTGGGAAATGTATCCAATGTCATGTTTACAGAAAGAAATATCATGGTTTCTCAGGTTTCTGGAGATTTCTTCCTAGAAAACTCGAATGTGTGGAGGATTTGACTCCAGGTGGAACCAATTAGCGTTTGCCAGCAGAAAACAAAAAGGGTCCTGCTAAAATGCATTCAAAACCTTAAAGTCCATAGAGAATGTCCAGAAAACACAGACACACACAGAGGCTGTAGCAAGATCTGGGATTGAGATAGCTACAAATCACCAGATAGTTTTGTTTTCATCCAGGAGTATCTGGACAAATTGTTGTATTTTTCAAGTATAATTTAACCAAAAATCACCGTGAAAGTTGTTTTGGAGAAAAGCACAATCTTTCTGTTCAGCGAATGAATCCAATGTCATGTTTACAAATACAAATATCATGTTTTCTCAGGTTTCTGCAGCTTTCTTCCTGGAAAACTCGGATGTGTGGACAATTTGACTCCAGGTGGAACCAATTAGCGTTTGCCAGCTGAAAACAAAAAGGGTCCTGCTAAAATGCATTCAAAACCTTAAAGTCCATAGAGAATGTCCAGAAAACACAGACACACACAGAGGCTGTAGCAAGATCTGGGATTGAGATAGCTAAAAATCTCCAGATAGTTTTGTTTTCATCCAGGAGTATCTGGACAAATTGTTGTAGCTTTGAAGTGAAATTTAACCAAAACATCACCGTGAAAGTGGTTTTGGAGAAAAGCACAATCTTTCTTTTCAGCAAATGAATCCAATGTCATGTTTACAAATACAAATATCATGTTTTCTCAGGTTTCTGTAGCTTTCTTCCTAGAAAACTCGAATGTGTGGAGGATGGGACTCCAGGTGGAACCAATTAGCGTTTGCCAGCAGAAAACAAAAAGGGTCCTGCTAAAATGCATTCAAAACCGTAAAGTCCATAGAGAATGTCCAGAAAACACAAACACACACAGAGGCTGTAGCAAGATCTGGGATTGAGATATCCACCACACACCAGATAGTTTTGTTTTCATCCAGGAGTATCTGGACAAATTGTTGTGGATTTCGGGTGAAATTTAACCAAAAATCACCGTGAAAGTGGTTTTGGAGAAAAGCACAATCTTCCTGTTTGGGAAATGTATCCAATGTCATGTTTACAGAAAGAAATATCATGGTTTCTCAGGTTTCTGGAGATTTCTTCCTAGAAAACTCGAATGTGTGGCGGATTTGACTCCAGGTGGAACCAATTAGTGTTTGCCAGCAGAAAACAAAAAGGGTCCTGCTAAAATGCATTCAAAATCGTAAAGTCCATAGAGAATGTCCAGAAAACACAAACACACACAGAGGCTGTAGCAAGATCTGGGATTGAGATAGGTACAAATCACCAGATAGTTTTGTTTTCATCCAGGAGTATCTGGACAAATTGTTGTATTTTTGAAGTATAATTTAACCAAAAATCACCGTGAAAGTGGTTTTGGAGAAAAGCACAATCTTTCTGTTCAGCGAATGAATCCAATGTCATGTTTACAAATACAAATATCATCTTATCTCAGATTTCTGGAGCTTACTTCCAAGAACTGCACTGTGTGGAGGATTTGACTCCAGGTGGAACCAATTAGCGTTTGCCAGCAGAAAACAAAAAGGGTCCTGCTAAAATGCATTCAAAACCTTAAAGTCCATAGAGAATGTCCAGAAAACACAGACACACACAGAGGCTGTAGCAAGATCTGGGATTGAGATAGCTAAAAATCACCAGATAGTTTTGTTTTCATCCAGGAGTATCTGGACAAATTGTTGTAGCTTTGAAGTGAAATTTAACCAAAACATCACCGTGAAAGTGGTTTTGGAGAAAAGCACAATCTTTCTGTTCAGCAAATGAATCCAATGTCATGTTTACAAATACAAATATCATGTTTTCTCAGGTTTCTGCAGCTTTCTTCCTGGAAAACTCCGATGTGTGGAGAATTTGACTCCAGGTGGAACCAATTAGCGTTTGCCAGCAGAAAACAAAAAGGGTCCTGCTAAAATGCATTCAAAATCGTAAAGTCCATAGAGAATGTCCAGAAAACACAAACACACACAGAGGCTGTAGCAAGATCTGAGATTGAGATAGCTAAAAATCTCCAGATAGTTTTGTTTTCATCCAGGAGTATCTGGACAAATTGTTGTCACTTTGAAGTGAAATTTAACCAAAAAATCACTGTGAAAGTGGTTTGGAGAAAAGCACAATCTTTCTGTTCAGCGAATGAATCCAATGTCATGTTTACAAATACAAATATCATGTTTTCTCAGGTTTCTGGAGCGTTCTTCCTAGAAAACTGCACTGTGTGGAGGATTTGACTCCAGGTGGAACCAATTAGCGTTTGCCAGCAGAAAACAAAAAGGGTCCTGCTAAAATGCATTCAAAACCTTAAAGTCCATAGAGAATGTCCAGAAAACACAGACACACACAGAGGCTGTAGCAAGATCTGGGATTGAGATAGCTAAAAATCACCAGATAGTTTTGTTTTCATCCAGGAGTATCTGGACAAATTGTTGTAGCTTTGAAGTGAAATTTAACCAAAACATCACCGTGAAAGTGGTTTTGGAGAAAAGCACAATCTTTCTGTTCAGCAAATGAATCCAATGTCATGTTTACAAATACAAATATCATGTTTTCTCAGGTTTCTGCAGCTTTCTTCCTGGAAAACTCCGATGTGTGGAGAATTTGACTCCAGGTGGAACCAATTAGCGTTTGCCAGCAGAAAACAAAAAGGGTCCTGCTAAAATGCATTCAAAATCGTAAAGTCCATAGAGAATGTCCAGAAAACACAAACACACACAGAGGCTGTAGCAAGATCTGAGATTGAGATAGCTAAAAATCTCCAGATAGTTTTGTTTTCATCCAGGAGTATCTGGACAAATTGTTGTCACTTTGAAGTGAAATTTAACCAAAAAATCACTGTGAAAGTGGTTTGGAGAAAAGCACAATCTTTCTGTTCAGCGAATGAATCCAATGTCATGTTTACAAATACAAATATCATGTTTTCTCAGGTTTCTGGAGCGTTCTTCCTAGAAAACTGCACTGTGTGGAGGATTTGACTCCAGGTGGAACCAATTAGCGTTTGCCAGCAGAAAACAAAAAGGGTCCTGCTAAAATGCATTCAAAACCTTAAAGTCCATAGAGAATGTCCAGAAAACACAGACACACACAGAGGCTGTAGCAAGATCTGGGATTGAGATAGCTAAAAATCACCAGATAGTTTTGTTTTCATCCAGGAGTATCTGGACAAATTGTTGTAGCTTTGAAGTGAAATTTAACCAAAACATCACCGTGAAAGTGGTTTTGGAGAAAAGCACAATCTTTCTGTTCAGCAAATGAATCCAATGTCATGTTTACAAAAACAAATATCATGTTTTCTCAGGTTTCTGTAGCTTTCTTCCTAGAAAACTCGAATGTGTGGAGGATGGGACTCCAGGTGGAACCAATTAGCGTTTGCCAGCAGAAAACAAAAAGGGTCCTGCTAAAATGCATTCAAAACCGTAAAGTCCATAGAGAATGTCCAGAAAACACAAACACACACAGAGGCTGTAGCAAGATCTGGGATTGAGATATCCACCACACACCAGATAGTTTTGTTTTCATCCAGGAGTATCTGGACAAATTGTTGTGGATTTCAGGTGAAATTTAACCAAAAATCACCGTGAAAGTGGTTTTGGAGAAAAGCACAATCTTCCTGTTTGGGAAATGTATCCAATGTCATGTTTACAGAAAGAAATATCATGGTTTCTCAGGTTTCTGGAGATTTCTTCCTAGAAAACTCGAATGTGTGGCGGATTTGACTCCAGGTGGAACCAATTAGCGTTTGCCAGCAGAAAACAAAAAGGGTCCTGCTAAAATGCATTCAAAACCTTAAAGTCCATAGAGAATGTCCAGAACACACAGACACACACAGAGGCTGTAGCAAGATCTGGGATTGAGATAGCTAAAAATCACCAGATAGTTTTGTTTTCATCCAGGAGTATCTGGACAAATTGTTGTAGCTTTGAAGTGAAATTTAACCAAAACATCACCGTGAAAGTGGTTTTGGAGAAAAGCACAATCTTTCTGTTCAGCAAATGAATCCAATGTCATGTTTACAAATACAAATATCATGTTTTCTCAGGTTTCTGCAGCTTTCTTCCTGGAAAACTCGGATGTGTGGAGAATTTGACTCAAGGTGGAACCAATTAGCGTTTGCCAGCAGAAAACAAAAAGGGTCCTGCTAAAATGCATTCAAAACCGTAAAGTCCATAGAGAATGTCCAGAAAACACAAACACACACAGAGGCTGTAGCAAGATCTATAATTGAGATATCCACCACACACCAGATAGTTTTGTTTTCATCCAGGAGTATCTGGACAAATTGTTGTGGATTTCGGGTGAAATTTAACCAAAAATCACCGTGAAAGTTGTTTTGGAGAAAAGCACAATCTTTCTGTTCAGCAAATGAATCCAATGTCATGTTTACAAATACAAATATCATGTTTTCTCAGGTTTCTGGAGATTTCTTCCTAGAAAACTCGAATGTGTGGAGGATTTGACTCCAGGTGGAACCAATTAGCGTTTGCCAGCAGAAAACAAAAAGGGTCCTGCTAAAATGCATTCAAAACCTTAAAGTCCATAGAGAATGTCCAGAAAACACAGACACACACAGAGGCTGTAGCAAGATCTGGGATTGAGATAGCTAAAAATCACCAGATAGTTTTGTTTTCATCCAGGAGTATCTGGACAAATTGTTGTAGCTTTGAAGTGAAATTTAACCAAAACATCACCGTGAAAGTGGTTTTGGAGAAAAGCACAATCTTTCTGTTCAGCAAATGAATCCAATGTCATGTTTACAAAAACAAATATCATGTTTTCTCAGGTTTCTGTAGCTTTCTTCCTAGAAAACTCGAATGTGTGGAGGATGGGACTCCAGGTGGAACCAATTAGCGTTTGCCAGCAGAAAACAAAAAGGGTCCTGCTAAAATGCATTCAAAACCGTAAAGTCCATAGAGAATGTCCAGAAAACACAAACACACACAGAGGCTGTAGCAAGATCTGGGATTGAGATATCCACCACACACCAGATAGTTTTGTTTTCATCCAGGAGTATCTGGACAAATTGTTGTGGATTTCAGGTGAAATTTAACCAAAAATCACCGTGAAAGTGGTTTTGGAGAAAAGCACAATCTTCCTGTTTGGGAAATGTATCCAATGTCATGTTTACAGAAAGAAATATCATGGTTTCTCAGGTTTCTGGAGATTTCTTCCTAGAAAACTCGAATGTGTGGCGGATTTGACTCCAGGTGGAACCAATTAGCGTTTGCCAGCAGAAAACAAAAAGGGTCCTGCTAAAATGCATTCAAAACCTTAAAGTCCATAGAGAATGTCCAGAACACACAGACACACACAGAGGCTGTAGCAAGATCTGGGATTGAGATAGCTAAAAATCACCAGATAGTTTTGTTTTCATCCAGGAGTATCTGGACAAATTGTTGTAGCTTTGAAGTGAAATTTAACCAAAACATCACCGTGAAAGTGGTTTTGGAGAAAAGCACAATCTTTCTGTTCAGCAAATGAATCCAATGTCATGTTTACAAATACAAATATCATGTTTTCTCAGGTTTCTGCAGCTTTCTTCCTGGAAAACTCGGATGTGTGGAGAATTTGACTCAAGGTGGAACCAATTAGCGTTTGCCAGCAGAAAACAAAAAGGGTCCTGCTAAAATGCATTCAAAACCGTAAAGTCCATAGAGAATGTCCAGAAAACACAAACACACACAGAGGCTGTAGCAAGATCTATAATTGAGATATCCACCACACACCAGATAGTTTTGTTTTCATCCAGGAGTATCTGGACAAATTGTTGTGGATTTCGGGTGAAATTTAACCAAAAATCACCGTGAAAGTTGTTTTGGAGAAAAGCACAATCTTTCTGTTCAGCAAATGAATCCAATGTCATGTTTACAAATACAAATATCATGTTTTCTCAGGTTTCTGGAGATTTCTTCCTAGAAAACTCGAATGTGTGGAGGATTTGACTCCAGGTGGAACCAATTAGCGTTTGCCAGCAGAAAACAAAAAGGGTCCTGCTAAAATGCATTCAAAACCTTAAAGTCCATAGAGAATGTCCAGAAAACACAGACACACACAGAGGCTGTAGCAAGATCTGGGATTGAGATAGCTACAAATCACCAGATAGTTTTGTTTTCATCCAGGAGTATCTGGACAAATTGTTGTAGCTTTGAAGTGAAATTTAACCAAAACATCACCGTGAAAGTGGTTTTGGAGAAAAGCACAATCTTTCTGTTCAGCAAATGAATCCAATGTCATGTTTCCAAATACAAATATCATGTTTTCTCAGGTTTCTGCAGCTTTCTTCCTGGAAAACTCCGATGTGTGGAGAATTTGACTCCAGGTGGAACCAATTAGCGTTTGCCAGCAGAAAACAAAAAGGGTCCTGCTAAAATGCATTCAAAATCGTAAAGTCCATAGAGAATGTCCAGAAAACACAAACACACACAGAGGCTGTAGCAAGATCTGGGATTGAGATAGCTAAAAATCTCCAGATAGTTTTGTTTTCATCCAGGAGTATCTGGACAAATTGTTGTCACTTTGAAGTGAAATTTAACCAAAAAATCACTGTGAAAGTGGTTTGGAGAAAAGCACAATCTTTCTGTTCAGCGAATGAATCCAATGTCATGTTTACAAATACAAATATCATGTTTTCTCAGGTTTCTGTAGCTTTCTTCCTAGAAAACTCGAATGTGTGGAGGATGGGACTCCAGGTGGAACCAATTAGCGTTTGCCAGCAGAAAACAAAAAGGGTCCTGCTAAAATGCATTCAAAACCGTAAAGTCCATAGAGAATGTCCAGAAAACACAAACACACACAGAGGCTGTAGCAAGATCTGGGATTGAGATATCCACCACACACCAGATAGTTTTGTTTTCATCCAGGGTATCTGGACAAATTGTTGTGGATTTCGGGTGAAATTTAACCAAAAATCACCGTGAAAGTGGTTTTGGAGAAAAGCACAATCTTCCTGTTTGGGAAATGTATCCAATGTCATGTTTACAGAAAGAAATATCATGGTTTCTCAGGTTTCTGGAGATTTCTTCCTAGAAAACTCGAATGTGTGGCGGATTTGACTCCAGGTGGAACCAATTAGCGTTTGCCAGCAGAAAACAAAAAGGGTCCTGCTAAAATGCATTCAAAACCTTAAAGTCCATAGAGAATGTCCAGAAAACACAGACACACACAGAGGCTGTAGCAAGATCTGGGATTGAGATAGCTAAAAATCACCAGATAGTTTTGTTTTCATCCAGGAGTATCTGGACAAATTGTTGTAGCTTTGAAGTGAAATTTAACCAAAACATCACCGTGAAAGTGGTTTTGGAGAAAAGCACAATCTTTCTGTTCAGCAAATGAATCCAATGTCATGTTTACAAATACAAATATCATGTTTTCTCAGGTTTCTGCAGCTTTCTTCCTGGAAAACTCCGATGTGTGGAGAATTTGACTCCAGGTGGAACCAATTAGCGTTTGCCAGCAGAAAACAAAAAGGGTCCTGCTAAAATGCATTCAAAATCGTAAAGTCCATAGAGAATGTCCAGAAAACACAAACACACACAGAGGCTGTAGCAAGATCTGGGATTGAGATAGCTAAAAATCTCCAGATAGTTTTGTTTTCATCCAGGAGTATCTGGACAAATTGTTGTCACTTTGAAGTGAAATTTAACCAAAAAATCACTGTGAAAGTGGTTTGGAGAAAAGCACAATCTTTCTGTTCAGCGAATGAATCCAATGTCATGTTTACAAATACAAATATCATGTTTTCTCAGGTTTCTGTAGCTTTCTTCCTAGAAAACTCAAATGTGTGGAGGATGGGACTCCAGGTGGAACCAATTAGCGTTTGCCAGCAGAAAACAAAAAGGGTCCTGCTAAAATGCATTCAAAACCGTAAAGTCCATAGAGAATGTCCAGAAAACACAAACACACACAGAGGCTGTAGCAAGATCTGGGATTGAGATATCCACCATACACCAGATAGTTTTGTTTTCATCCAGGAGTATCTGGACAAACTGTTGTGGATTTCAGGTGAAATTTAACCAAAAATCACCGTGAAAGTGGTTTTGGAGAAAAGCACAATCTTCCTGTTTGGGAAATGTATCCAATGTCATGTTTACAGAAAGAAATATCATGGTTTCTCAGGTTTCTGGAGATTTCTTCCTAGAAAACTCGAATGTGTGGAGGATTTGACTCCAGGTGGAACCAATTAGCGTTTGCCAGCAGAAAACAAAAAGGGTCCTGCTAAAATGCATTCAAAACCTTAAAGTCCATAGAGAATGTCCAGAAAACACAGACACACAAAGAGGCTGTAGCAAGATCTGGGATTGAGATAGCTAAAAATCACCAGATAGTTTTGTTTTCATCCAGGAGTATCTGGACAAATTGTTGTAGCTTTGAAGTGAAATTTAACCAAAACATCACCGTGAAAGTGGTTTTGGAGAAAAGCACAATCTTTCTGTTCAGCAAATGAATCCAATGTCATGTTTACAAATACAAATATCATGTTTTCTCAGGTTTCTGCAGCTTTCTTCCTGGAAAACTCCGATGTGTGGAGAATTTGACTCAAGGTGGAACCAATTAGCGTTTGCCAGCAGAAAACAAAAAGGGTCCTGCTAAAATGCATTCAAAATCGTAAAGTCCATAGAGAATGTCCAGAAAACACAAACACACACAGAGGCTGTAGCAAGATCTGGGATTGAGATAGCTAAAAATCTCCAGATAGTTTTGTTTTCATCCAGGAGTATCTGGACAAATTGTTGTCACTTTGAAGTGAAATTTAACCAAAAAATCACTGTGAAAGTGGTTTGGAGAAAAGCACAATCTTTCTGTTCAGCAAATGAATCCAATGTCATGTTTACAAATACAAATATCATGTTTTCTCAGGTTTCTGGAGCGTTCTTCCTAGAAAACTCGAATGTGTGGAGGATTTGACTCCAGGTGGAACCAATTAGCATTTGCCAGCAGAAAACAAAAAGGGTCCTGCTAAAATGCATTCAAAACCTTAAAGTCCATAGAGAATGTCCAGAAAACACAGACACACACAGAGGCTGTAGCAAGATCTGGGATTGAGATAGCTAAAAATCACCAGATAGTTTTGTTTTCATCCAGGAGTATCTGGACAAATTGTTGTAGCTTTGAAGTGAAATTTAACCAAAACATCACCGTGAAAGTGGTTTTGGAGAAAAGCACAATCTTTCTGTTCAGCAAATGAATCCAATGTCATGTTTACAAATACAAATATCATGTTTTCTCAGGTTTCTGCAGCTTTCTTCCTGGAAAACTCCGATGTGTGGAGAATTTGACTCAAGGTGGAACCAATTAGCGTTTGCCAGCAGAAAACAAAAAGGGTCCTGCTAAAATGCATTCAAAATCGTAAAGTCCATAGAGAATGTCCAGAAAACACAAACACACACAGAGGCTGTAGCAAGATCTGGGATTGAGATAGCTAAAAATCTCCAGATAGTTTTGTTTTCATCCAGGAGTATCTGGACAAATTGTTGTCACTTTGAAGTGAAATTTAACCAAAAAATCACTGTGAAAGTGGTTTGGAGAAAAGCACAATCTTTCTGTTCAGCGAATGAATCCAATGTCATGTTTACAAATACAAATATCATGTTTTCTCAGGTTTCTGTAGCTTTCTTCCTAGAAAACTCGAATGTGTGGAGGATGGGACTCCAGGTGGAACCAATTAGCGTTTGCCAGCAGAAAACAAAAAGGGTCCTGCTAAAATGCATTCAAAACCGTAAAGTCCATAGAGAATGTCCAGAAAACACAGACACACACAGAGGCTGTAGCAAGATCTGGGATTGAGATATCCACCACACACCAGATAGTTTTGTTTTCATCCAGGAGTATCTGGACAAATTGTTGTGGATTTCGGATGAAATTTAACCAAAAATCACCGTGAAAGTGGTTTTGGAGAAAAGCACAATCTTTCTGTTCAGCAAATGAATCCAATGTCATGTTTACAAATACAAATATCATGTTTTCTCAGGTTTCTGTAGATTTCTTCCTAGAAAACTCGAATGTGTGGCGGATTTGACTCCAGGTGGAACCAATTAGCGTTTGCCAGCAGAAAACAAAAAGGGTCCTGCTAAAATGCATTCAAAACCTTAAAGTCCATAGAGAATGTCCAGAAAACACAGACACACACAGAGGCTGTAGCAAGATCTGGGATTGAGATAGCTAAAAATCACCAGATAGTTTTGTTTTCATCCAGGAGTATCTGGACAAATTGTTGTAGCTTTGAAGTGAAATTTAACCAAAAAATCACCGTGAAAGTGGTTTTGGAGAAAAGCACAATCTTTCTGTTCAGCAAATGAATCCAATGTCATGTTTACAAATACAAATATCATGTTTTCTCAGGTTTCTGGAGATTTCTTCCTAGAAAACTCGAATGTGTGGAGGATTTGACTCCAGGTGGAACCAATTAGCGTTTGCCAGCAGAAAACAAAAAGGGTCCTGCTAAAATGCATTCAAAACCTTAAAGTCCATAGAGAATGTCCAGAAAACACAGACACACACAGAGGCTGTAGCAAGATCTGGGATTGAGATAGCTACAAATCACCAGATAGTTTTGTTTTCATCCAGGAGTATCTGGACAAATTGTTGTATTTTTCAAGTATAATTTAACCAAAAATCACCGTGAAAGTTGTTTTGGAGAAAAGCACAATCTTTCTGTTCAGCGAATGAATCCAATGTCATGTTTACAAATACAAATATCATGTTTTCTCAGGTTTCTGCAGCTTTCTTCCTGGAAAACTCGGATGTGTGGACAATTTGACTCCAGGTGGAACCAATTAGCGTTTGCCAGCTGAAAACAAAAAGGGTCCTGCTAAAATGCATTCAAAACCTTAAAGTCCATAGAGAATGTCCAGAAAACACAGACACACACAGAGGCTGTAGCAAGATCTGGGATTGAGATAGCTAAAAATCTCCAGATAGTTTTGTTTTCATCCAGGAGTATCTGGACAAATTGTTGTAGCTTTGAAGTGAAATTTAACCAAAACATCACCGTGAAAGTGGTTTTGGAGAAAAGCACAATCTTTCTTTTCAGCAAATGAATCCAATGTCATGTTTACAAATACAAATATCATGTTTTCTCAGGTTTCTGTAGCTTTCTTCCTAGAAAACTCGAATGTGTGGAGGATGGGACTCCAGGTGGAACCAATTAGCGTTTGCCAGCAGAAAACAAAAAGGGTCCTGCTAAAATGCATTCAAAACCGTAAAGTCCATAGAGAATGTCCAGAAAACACAAACACACACAGAGGCTGTAGCAAGATCTGGGATTGAGATATCCACCACACACCAGATAGTTTTGTTTTCATCCAGGAGTATCTGGACAAATTGTTGTGGATTTCGGGTGAAATTTAACCAAAAATCACCGTGAAAGTGGTTTTGGAGAAAAGCACAATCTTCCTGTTTGGGAAATGTATCCAATGTCATGTTTACAGAAAGAAATATCATGGTTTCTCAGGTTTCTGGAGATTTCTTCCTAGAAAACTCGAATGTGTGGCGGATTTGACTCCAGGTGGAACCAATTAGTGTTTGCCAGCAGAAAACAAAAAGGGTCCTGCTAAAATGCATTCAAAATCGTAAAGTCCATAGAGAATGTCCAGAAAACACAAACACACACAGAGGCTGTAGCAAGATCTGGGATTGAGATAGGTACAAATCACCAGATAGTTTTGTTTTCATCCAGGAGTATCTGGACAAATTGTTGTATTTTTGAAGTATAATTTAACCAAAAATCACCGTGAAAGTGGTTTTGGAGAAAAGCACAATCTTTCTGTTCAGCGAATGAATCCAATGTCATGTTTACAAATACAAATATCATCTTATCTCAGATTTCTGGAGCTTACTTCCAAGAACTGCACTGTGTGGAGGATTTGACTCCAGGTGGAACCAATTAGCGTTTGCCAGCAGAAAACAAAAAGGGTCCTGCTAAAATGCATTCAAAACCTTAAAGTCCATAGAGAATGTCCAGAAAACACAGACACACACAGAGGCTGTAGCAAGATCTGGGATTGAGATAGCTAAAAATCACCAGATAGTTTTGTTTTCATCCAGGAGTATCTGGACAAATTGTTGTAGCTTTGAAGTGAAATTTAACCAAAACATCACCGTGAAAGTGGTTTTGGAGAAAAGCACAATCTTTCTGTTCAGCAAATGAATCCAATGTCATGTTTACAAATACAAATATCATGTTTTCTCAGGTTTCTGCAGCTTTCTTCCTGGAAAACTCCGATGTGTGGAGAATTTGACTCCAGGTGGAACCAATTAGCGTTTGCCAGCAGAAAACAAAAAGGGTCCTGCTAAAATGCATTCAAAATCGTAAAGTCCATAGAGAATGTCCAGAAAACACAAACACACACAGAGGCTGTAGCAAGATCTGAGATTGAGATAGCTAAAAATCTCCAGATAGTTTTGTTTTCATCCAGGAGTATCTGGACAAATTGTTGTCACTTTGAAGTGAAATTTAACCAAAAAATCACTGTGAAAGTGGTTTGGAGAAAAGCACAATCTTTCTGTTCAGCGAATGAATCCAATGTCATGTTTACAAATACAAATATCATGTTTTCTCAGGTTTCTGGAGCGTTCTTCCTAGAAAACTGCACTGTGTGGAGGATTTGACTCCAGGTGGAACCAATTAGCGTTTGCCAGCAGAAAACAAAAAGGGTCCTGCTAAAATGCATTCAAAACCTTAAAGTCCATAGAGAATGTCCAGAAAACACAGACACACACAGAGGCTGTAGCAAGATCTGGGATTGAGATAGCTAAAAATCACCAGATAGTTTTGTTTTCATCCAGGAGTATCTGGACAAATTGTTGTAGCTTTGAAGTGAAATTTAACCAAAACATCACCGTGAAAGTGGTTTTGGAGAAAAGCACAATCTTTCTGTTCAGCAAATGAATCCAATGTCATGTTTACAAAAACAAATATCATGTTTTCTCAGGTTTCTGTAGCTTTCTTCCTAGAAAACTCGAATGTGTGGAGGATGGGACTCCAGGTGGAACCAATTAGCGTTTGCCAGCAGAAAACAAAAAGGGTCCTGCTAAAATGCATTCAAAACCGTAAAGTCCATAGAGAATGTCCAGAAAACACAAACACACACAGAGGCTGTAGCAAGATCTGGGATTGAGATATCCACCACACACCAGATAGTTTTGTTTTCATCCAGGAGTATCTGGACAAATTGTTGTGGATTTCAGGTGAAATTTAACCAAAAATCACCGTGAAAGTGGTTTTGGAGAAAAGCACAATCTTCCTGTTTGGGAAATGTATCCAATGTCATGTTTACAGAAAGAAATATCATGGTTTCTCAGGTTTCTGGAGATTTCTTCCTAGAAAACTCGAATGTGTGGCGGATTTGACTCCAGGTGGAACCAATTAGCGTTTGCCAGCAGAAAACAAAAAGGGTCCTGCTAAAATGCATTCAAAACCTTAAAGTCCATAGAGAATGTCCAGAACACACAGACACACACAGAGGCTGTAGCAAGATCTGGGATTGAGATAGCTAAAAATCACCAGATAGTTTTGTTTTCATCCAGGAGTATCTGGACAAATTGTTGTAGCTTTGAAGTGAAATTTAACCAAAACATCACCGTGAAAGTGGTTTTGGAGAAAAGCACAATCTTTCTGTTCAGCAAATGAATCCAATGTCATGTTTACAAATACAAATATCATGTTTTCTCAGGTTTCTGCAGCTTTCTTCCTGGAAAACTCGGATGTGTGGAGAATTTGACTCAAGGTGGAACCAATTAGCGTTTGCCAGCAGAAAACAAAAAGGGTCCTGCTAAAATGCATTCAAAACCGTAAAGTCCATTAAGAATGTCCAGAAAACACAAACACACACAGAGGCTGTAGCAAGATCTATAATTGAGATATCCACCACACACCAGATAGTTTTGTTTTCATCCAGGAGTATCTGGACAAATTGTTGTGGATTTCGGGTGAAATGTAACCAAAAATCACCGTGAAAGTTGTTTTGGAGAAAAGCACAATCTTTCTGTTCAGCAAATGAATCCAATGTCATGTTTACAAATACAAATATCATGTTTTCTCAGGTTTCTGGAGATTTCTTCCTAGAAAACTCGAATGTGTGGAGGATTTGACTCCAGGTGGAACCAATTAGCGTTTGCCAGCAGAAAACAAAAAGGGTCCTGCTAAAATGCATTCAAAACCTTAAAGTCCATAGAGAATGTCCAGAAAACACAGACACACACAGAGGCTGTAGCAAGATCTGGGATTGAGATAGCTACAAATCACCAGATAGTTTTGTTTTCATCCAGGAGTATCTGGACAAATTGTTGTAGCTTTGAAGTGAAATTTAACCAAAACATCACCGTGAAAGTGGTTTTGGAGAAAAGCACAATCTTTCTGTTCAGCAAATGAATCCAATGTCATGTTTCCAAATACAAATATCATGTTTTCTCAGGTTTCTGCAGCTTTCTTCCTGGAAAACTCCGATGTGTGGAGAATTTGACTCCAGGTGGAACCAATTAGCGTTTGCCAGCAGAAAACAAAAAGGGTCCTGCTAAAATGCATTCAAAATCGTAAAGTCCATAGAGAATGTCCAGAAAACACAAACACACACAGAGGCTGTAGCAAGATCTGAGATTGAGATAGCTAAAAATCTCCAGATAGTTTTGTTTTCATCCAGGAGTATCTGGACAAATTGTTGTCACTTTGAAGTGAAATTTAACCAAAAAATCACTGTGAAAGTGGTTTGGAGAAAAGCACAATCTTTCTGTTCAGCGAATGAATCCAATGTCATGTTTACAAATACAAATATCATGTTTTCTCAGGTTTCTGGAGCGTTCTTCCTAGAAAACTGCACTGTGTGGAGGATTTGACTCCAGGTGGAACCAATTAGCGTTTGCCAGCAGAAAACAAAAAGGGTCCTGCTAAAATGCATTCAAAACCTTAAAGTCCATAGAGAATGTCCAGAAAACACAGACACACACAGAGGCTGTAGCAAGATCTGGGATTGAGATAGCTAAAAATCACCAGATAGTTTTGTTTTCATCCAGGAGTATCTGGACAAATTGTTGTAGCTTTGAAGTGAAATTTAACCAAAACATCACCGTGAAAGTGGTTTTGGAGAAAAGCACAATATTTCTGTTCAGCAAATGAATCCAATGTCATGTTTACAAATACAAATATCATGTTTTCTCAGGTTTCTGTAGCTTTCTTCCTAGAAAACTCGAATGTGTGGAGGATGGGACTCCAGGTGGAACCAATTAGCGTTTGCCAGCAGAAAACAAAAAGGGTCCTGCTAAAATGCATTCAAAACCGTAAAGTCCATAGAGAATGTCCAGAAAACACAAACACACACAGAGGCTGTAGCAAGATCTGGGATTGAGATATCCACCACACACCAGATAGTTTTGTTTTCATCCAGGAGTATCTGGACAAATTGTTGTGGATTTCGGGTGAAATTTAACCAAAAATCACCGTGAAAGTGGTTTTGGAGAAAAGCACAATCTTCCTGTTTGGGAAATGTATCCAATGTCATGTTTACAGAAAGAAATATCATGGTTTCTCAGGTTTCTGGAGATTTCTTCCTAGAAAACTCGAATGTGTGGCGGATTTGACTCCAGGTGGAACCAATTAGCGTTTGCCAGCAGAAAACAAAAAGGGTCCTGCTAAAATGCATTCAAAACCTTAAAGTCCATAGAGAATGTCCAGAACACACAGACACACACAGAAGCTGTAGCAAGATCTGGGATTGAGATAGCTAAAAATCACCAGATAGTTTTGTTTTCATCCAGGAGTATCTGGACAAATTGTTGTAGCTTTGAAGTGAAATTTAACCAAAACATCACCGTGAAAGTGGTTTTGGAGAAAAGCACAATCTTTCTGTTCAGCAAATGAATCCAATGTCATGTTTACAAATACAAATATCATGTTTTCTCAGGTTTCTGCAGCTTTCTTCCTGGAAAACTCCGATGTGTGGAGAATTTGACTCCAGGTGGAACCAATTAGCGTTTGCCAGCAGAAAACAAAAAGGGTCCTGCTGAAATGCATTCAAAATCGTAAAGTCCATAGAGAATGTCCAGAAAACACAAACACACACAGAGGCTGTAGCAAGATCTGGGATTGAGACAGCTAAAAATCTCCAGATAGTTTTGTTTTCATCCAGGAGTATCTGGACAAATTGTTGTCACTTTGAAGTGAAATTTAACCAAAAATCACCGTGAAAGTGGTTTTGGAGAAAAGCACAATCTTTCTGTTCAGCGAATGAATCCAATGTCATGTTTACAAATACAAATATCATGTTTTCTCAGGTTTCTGGAGCGTTCTTCCTAGAAAACTGCACTGTGTGGAGGATTTGACTCCAGGTGGAACCAATTAGCGTTTGCCAGCAGAAAACAAAAAGGGTCCTGCTAAAATGCATTCAAAACCTTAAAGTCCATAGAGAATGTCCAGAAAACACAGACACACACAGAGGCTGTAGCAAGATCTGGGATTGAGATAGCTAAAAATCACCAGATAGTTTTGTTTTCATCCAGGAGTATCTGGACAAATTGTTGTAGCTTTGAAGTGAAATTTAACCAAAACATCACCGTGAAAGTGGTTTTGGAGAAAAGCACAATCTTTCTGTTCAGCAAATGAATCCAATGTCATGTTTACAAATACAAATATCATGTTTTCTCAGGTTTCTGCAGCTTTCTTCCTGGAAAACTCGGATGTGTGGAGAATTTGACTCAAGGTGGAACCAATTAGCGTTTGCCAGCAGAAAACAAAAAGGGTCCTGCTAAAATGCATTCAAAACCGTAAAGTCCATAGAGAATGTCCAGAAAACACAAACACACACAGAGGCTGTAGCAAGATCTATAATTGAGATATCCAACACACACCAGATAGTTTTGTTTTCATCCAGGAGTATCTGGACAAATTGTTGTGGATTTCGGGTGAAATGTAACCAAAAATCACCGTGAAAGTTGTTTTGGAGAAAAGCACAATCTTTCTGTTCAGCAAATGAATCCAATGTCATGTTTACAAATACAAATATCATGTTTTCTCAGGTTTCTGGAGATTTCTTCCTAGAAAACTCGAATGTGTGGAGGATTTGACTCCAGGTGGAACCAATTAGCGTTTGCCAGCAGAAAACAAAAAGGGTCCTGCTAAAATGCATTCAAAACCTTAAAGTCCATAGAGAATGTCCAGAAAACACAGACACACACAGAGGCTGTAGCAAGATCTGGGATTGAGATAGCTAAAAATCACCAGATAGTTTTGTTTTCATCCAGGAGTATCTGGACAAATTGTTGTAGCTTTGAAGTGAAATTTAACCAAAACATCACCGTGAAAGTGGTTTTGGAGAAAAGCACAATCTTTCTGTTCAGCAAATGAATCCAATGTCATGTTTACAAATACAAATATCATGTTTTCTTAGGTTTCTGTAGCTTTCTTCCTAGAAAACTCGAATGTGTGGAGGATGGGACTCCAGGTGGAACCAATTAGCGTTTGCCAGCAGAAAACAAAAAGGGTCCTGCTAAAATGCATTCAAAACCGTAAAGTCCATAGAGAATGTCCAGAAAACACAAACACACACAGAGGCTGTAGCAAGATCTGGGATTGAGATATCCACCACACACCAGATAGTTTTGTTTTCATCCAGGAGTATCTGGACAAATTGTTGTGGATTTCGGGTGAAATTTAACCAAAAATCACCGTGAAAGTGGTTTTGGAGAAAAGCACAATCTTCCTGTTTGGGAAATGTATCCAATGTCATGTTTACAGAAAGAAATATCATGGTTTCTCAGGTTTCTGGAGATTTCTTCCTAGAAAACTCGAATGTGTGGCGGATTTGACTCCAGGTGGAACCAATTAGCGTTTGCCAGCAGAAAACAAAAAGGGTCCTGCTAAAATGCATTCAAAACCTTAAAGTCCATAGAGAATGTCCAGAACACACAGACACACACAGAGGCTGTAGCAAGATCTGGGATTGAGATAGCTAAAAATCACCAGATAGTTTTGTTTTCATCCAGGAGTATCTGGACAAATTGTTGTAGCTTTGAAGTGAAATTTAACCAAAACATCACCGTGAAAGTGGTTTTGGAGAAAAGCACAATCTTTCTGTTCAGCAAATGAATCCAATGTCATGTTTACAAATACAAATATCATGTTTTCTCAGGTTTCTGCAGCTTTCTTCCTGGAAAACTCCGATGTGTGGAGAATTTGACTCCAGGTGGAACCAATTAGCGTTTGCCAGCAGAAAACAAAAAGGGTCCTGCTGAAATGCATTCAAAATCGTAAAGTCCATAGAGAATGTCCAGAAAACACAAACACACACAGAGGCTGTAGCAAGATCTGGGATTGAGATAGCTAAAAATCACCAGATAGTTTTGTTTTCATCCAGGAGTATCTGGACAAATTGTTGTCACTTTGAAGTGAAATTTAACCAAAAATCACCGTGAAAGTGGTTTTGGAGAAAAGCACAATCTTTCTGTTCAGCGAATGAATCCAATGTCATGTTTACAAATACAAATATCATGTTTTCTCAGGTTTCTGGAGCGTTCTTCCTAGAAAACTGCACTGTGTGGAGGATTTGACTCCAGGTGGAACCAATTAGCGTTTGCCAGCAGAAAACAAAAAGGGTCCTGCTAAAATGCATTCAAAACCTTAAAGTCCATAGAGAATGTCCAGAACACACAGACACACACAGAGGCTGTAGCAAGATCTGGGATTGAGATAGCTAAAAATCACCAGATAGTTTTGTTTTCATCCAGGAGTATCTGGACAAATTGTTGTAGCTTTGAAGTGAAATTTAACCAAAACATCACCGTGAAAGTGGTTTTGGAGAAAAGCACAATCTTTCTGTTCAGCAAATGAATCCAATGTCATGTTTACAAATACAAATATCATGTTTTCTCAGGTTTCTGCAGCTTTCTTCCTGGAAAACTCGGATGTGTGGAGAATTTGACTCAAGGTGGAACCAATTAGCGTTTGCCAGCAGAAAACAAAAAGGGTCCTGCTAAAATGCATTCAAAACCGTAAAGTCCATAGAGAATGTCCAGAAAACACAAACACACACAGAGGCTGTAGCAAGATCTATAATTGAGATATCCACCACACACCAGATAGTTTTGTTTTCATCCAGGAGTATCTGGACAAATTGTTGTGGATTTCGGGTGAAATTTAACCAAAAATCACCGTGAAAGTTGTTTTGGAGAAAAGCACAATCTTTCTGTTCAGCAAATGAATCCAATGTCATGTTTACAAATACAAATATCATGTTTTCTCAGGTTTCTGGAGATTTCTTCCTAGAAAACTCGAATGTGTGGAGGATTTGACTCCAGGTGGAACCAATTAGCGTTTGCCAGCAGAAAACAAAAAGGGTCCTGCTAAAATGCATTCAAAACCTTAAAGTCCATAGAGAATGTCCAGAAAACACAGACACACACAGAGGCTGTAGCAAGATCTGGGATTGAGATAGCTAAAAATCACCAGATAGTTTTGTTTTCATCCAGGAGTATCTGGACAAATTGTTGTAGCTTTGAAGTGAAATTTAACCAAAACATCACCGTGAAAGTGGTTTTGGAGAAAAGCACAATCTTTCTGTTCAGCAAATGAATCCAATGTCATGTTTACAAATACAAATATCATGTTTTCTTAGGTTTCTGTAGCTTTCTTCCTAGAAAACTCGAATGTGTGGAGGATGGGACTCCAGGTGGAACCAATTAGCGTTTGCCAGCAGAAAACAAAAAGGGTCCTGCTAAAATGCATTCAAAACCGTAAAGTCCATAGAGAATGTCCAGAAAACACAAACACACACAGAGGCTGTAGCAAGATCTGGGATTGAGATATCCACCACACACCAGATAGTTTTGTTTTCATCCAGGAGTATCTGGACAAATTGTTGTGGATTTCGGGTGAAATTTAACCAAAAATCACCGTGAAAGTGGTTTTGGAGAAAAGCACAATCTTCCTGTTTGGGAAATGTATCCAATGTCATGTTTACAGAAAGAAATATCATGGTTTCTCAGGTTTCTGGAGATTTCTTCCTAGAAAACTCGAATGTGTGGCGGATTTGACTCCAGGTGGAACCAATTAGCGTTTGCCAGCAGAAAACAAAAAGGGTCCTGCTAAAATGCATTCAAAATCGTAAAGTCCATAGAGAATGTCCAGAAAACACAAACACACACAGAGGCTGTAGCAAGATCTGGGATTGAGATAGCTAAAAATCTCCGGATAGTTTTGTTTTCATCCAGGAGTATCTGGACAAATTGTTGTGGATTTCGGGTGAAATTTAACCAAAAATCACCGTGAAAGTGGTTTTGGAGAAAAGCACAATCTTCCTGTTTGGGAAATGTATCCAATGTCATGTTTACAGAAAGAAATATCATGGTTTCTCAGGTTTCCGGAGATTTCTTCCTAGAAAACTCGAATGTGTGACGGATTTGACTCCAGGTGGAACCAATTAGCGTTTGCCAGCAGAAAACAAAAAGGGTCCTGCTAAAATGCATTCAAAATCGTAAAGTGCATAGAGAATGTCCAGAAAACACAAACACACACAGAGGCTGTAGCAAGATCTGGGATTGAGATAGCTAAAAATCTCCGGATAGTTTTTTTTTCATCCAGGAGTATCTGGACAAATTGTTGTCACTTTGAAGTGAAATTTAACCAAAAATCACCGTGAAAATGGTTTTGGAGAAAAGCACAATCTTTCTGTTCAGCGAATGAATCCAATGTCATGTTTACAAATACAAATATCATGTTTTCTCAGGTTTCTGGAGCGTTCTTCCTAGAAAACTGCACTGTGTGGAGGATTTGACTCCAGGTGGAACCAATTAGCGTTTGCCAGCAGAAAACAAAAAGGGTCCTGCTAAAATGCATTCAAAAACTTAAAGTCCATAGAGAATGTCCAGAAAACACAGACACACACAGAGGCTGTAGCAAGATCTGGGATTGAGATAGCTAAAAATCACCAGATAGTTTTGTTTTCATCCAGGAGTATCTGGACAAATTGTTGTAGCTTTGAAGTGAAATTTAACCAAAACATCACCGTGAAAGTGGTTTTGGAGAAAAGCACAATCTTTCTGTTCAGCAAATGAATCCAATGTCATGTTTACAAATACAAATATCATGTTTTCTCAGGTTTCTGCAGCTTTCTTCCTGGAAAACTCGGATGTGTGGACAATTTGACTCAAGGTGGAACCAATTAGCGTTTGCCAGCAGAAAACAAAAAGGGTCCTGCTAAAATGCATTCAAAACCGTAAAGTCCATAGAGAATGTCCAGAAAACACAAACACACACAGAGGCTGTAGCAAGATCTGGGATTGAGATATCCACCACACACCAGATAGTTTTGTTTTCATCCAGGAGTATCTGGACAAATTGTTGTGGATTTCGGGTGAAATTTAACCAAAAATCACCGTGAAAGTTGTTTTGAAGAAAAGCACAATCTTTCTGTTCAGCAAATGAATCCAATGTCATGTTTACAAATACAAATATCATGTTTTCTCAGGTTTCTGGAGATTTCTTCCTAGAAAACTCGAATGTGTGGAGGATTTGACTCCAGGTGGAACCAATTAGCGTTTGCCAGCAGAAAACAAAAAGGGTCCTGCTAAAATGCATTCAAAACCTTAAAGTCCATAGAGAATGTCCAGAAAACACAGACACACACAGAGGCTGTAGCAAGATCTGGGATTGAGATAGCTAAAAATCACCAGATAGTTTTGTTTTCATCCAGGAGTATCTGGACAAATTGTTGTAGCTTTGAAGTGAAATTTAACCAAAACATCACCGTGAAAGTGGTTTTGGAGAAAAGCACAATCTTTCTGTTCAGCGAATGAATCCAATGTCATGTTTACAAATACAAATATCATGTTTTCTTAGGTTTCTGTAGCTTTCTTCCTAGAAAACTCGAATGTGTGGAGGATGGGACTCCAGGTGGAACCAATTAGCGTTTGCCAGCAGAAAACAAAAAGGGTCCTGCTAAAATGCATTCAAAACCATAAAGTCCATAGAGAATGTCCAGAAAACACAAACACACACAGAGGCTGTAGCAAGATCTGGGATTGAGATATCCACCACACACCAGATAGTTTTGTTTTCATCCAGGAGTATCTGGACAAATTGTTGTGGATTTCGGGTGAAATTTAACCAAAAATCACCGTGAAAGTGGTTTTGGAGAAAAGCACAATCTTCCTGTTTGGGAAATCTATCCAATGTCATGTTTACAGAAAGAAATATCATGGTTTCTCAGGTTTCTGGAGATTTCTTCCTAGAAAACTCGATTGTGTGGCGGATTTGACTCCAGGTGGAACCAATTAGCGTTTGCCAGCAGAAAACAAAAAGGGTCCTGCTAAAATGCATTCAAAATCGTAAAGTCCATAGACAATGTCCAGAAAACACAAACACACACAGAGGCTGTAGCAAGATCTGGGATTGAGATAGCTAAAAATCTCCGGATAGTTTTGTTTTCATCCAGGAGTATCTGGACAAATTGTTGTCACTTTGAAGTGAAATTTAACCAAAAAATCACTGTGAAAGTGGTTTGGAGAAAAGCACAATCTTTCTGTTCAGCGAATGAATCCAATGTCATGTTTACAAATACAAATATCATGTTTTCTCAGGTTTCTGGAGCGTTCTTCCTAGAAAACTGCACTGTGTGGAGGATTTGACTCCAGGTGGAACCAATTAGCGTTTGCCAGCAGAAAACAAAAAGGGTCCTGCTAAAATGCATTCAAAACCTTAAAGTCCATAGAGAATGTCCAGAAAACACAGACACACACAGAGGCTGTAGCAAGATCTGGGATTGAGATAGCTAAAAATCACCAGATAGTTTTGTTTTCATCCAGGAGTATCTGGACAAATTGTTGTAGCTTTGAAGTGAAATTTAACCAAAACATCACCGTGAAAGTGGTTTTGGAGAAAAGCACAATCTTTCTGTTCAGCAAATGAATCCAATGTCATGTTTACAAATACAAATATCATGTTTTCTCAGGTTTCTGGAGCTTTCTTCCTGGAAAACTCGGATGTGTGGAGAATTTGACTCAAGGTGGAACCAATTAGCGTTTGCCAGCAGAAAACAAAAAGGGTCCTGCTAAAATGCATTCAAAACCTTAAAGTCCATAGAGAATGTCCAGAAAACACAAACACACACAGAGGCTATAGCAAGATCTGAGATTGAGATAGCTAAAAATCACCAGATAATTTTGTTTTCATCCAGGAGTATCTAGACAAATTGTTGTAGCTTTGAAGTGAAATTTAACCAAAAAATCACTGTGAAAGTGGTTTTGGAGAAAAGCACAATCTTTCTGTTCAGCGAATGAATCCAATGTCATGTTTACAAATACAAATATCATGTTTTCTCAGGTTTCTGCAGCTTTCTTCCTGGAAAACTCGGATGTGTGGACAATTTGACTCAAGGTGGAACCAATTAGCGTTTGCCAGCAGAAAACAAAAAGGGTCCTGCTAAAATGCATTCAAAATCGTAAAGTCCATAGAGAATGTCCAGAAAACACAAACACACACAGAGGCTGTAGCAAGATCTGAGATTGAGATAGCTAAAAATCACCAGATAGTTTTGTTTTCATCCAGGAGTATCTGGACAAATTGTTGTCGCTTTGAAGTGAAATTTAACCAAAAAATCACTGTGAAAGTGGTTTGGAGAAAAGCACAATCTTTCTGTTCAGCGAATGAATCCAATGTCATGTTTACAAATACAAATATCATGTTTTCTCAGGTTTCTGCAGCTTTCTTCCTGGAAAACTCCGATGTGTGGAGAATTTGACTCAAAGTGGAACCAATTAGCGTTTGCCAGCAGAAAACAAAAAGGGTCCTGCTAAAATGCATTCGAAATCGTAAAGTCCATAGAGAATGTCCAGAAAACACAAACACACACAGAGGCTGTAGCAAGATCTGAGATTGAGATAGCTAAAAATCACCAGATAGTTTTGTTTTCATCCAGGAGTATCTGGACAAATTGTTGTGGATTTCGGGTGAAATTTAACCAAAAATCACCGTGAAAGTTGTTTTGGAGAAAAGCACAATCTTTCTGTTCAGCAAATGAACCCAATGTAATGTTTACAAATACAAATATCATGTTTTCTCAGGTTTCTGCAGCTTTCTTCCTGGAAAACTCGGATGTGTGGACAATTTGACTCCAGGTGGAACCAATTAGCGTTTGCCAGCAGAAAACAAAAAGGGTCCTGCTAAAATGCATTCAAAACCGTAAAGTCCATAGAGAATGTCCAGAAAACACAGACACACACAGAGGCTGTAGCAAGATCTGGGATTGAGATATCCACTACACACCAGATAGTTTTGTTTTCATCCAGGAGTATCTGGACAAATTGTTGTGGATTTCGGGTGAAATTTAACCAAAAAATCACCGTGAAAGTGGTTTTGGAGAAAAGCACAATCTTCCTGTTTGGGAAATGTATCCAATGTCATGTTTACAGAAAGAAATATCATGGATTCTCAGGTTTCTGGAGATTTCTTCCTAGAAAACTCGAATGTGTGGCGGATTTGACTCCAGGTGGAACCAATTAGCGTTTGCCAGCAGAAAACAAAAAGGGTCCTGCTAAAATGCATTCAAAATCGTAAAGTGCATAGAGAATGTCCAGAAAACACAAACACACACAGAGGCTGTAGCAAGATCTGGGATTGAGATAGCTAAAAATCTCCGGATAGTTTTGTTTTCATCCAGGAGTATCTGGACAAATTGTTGTCACTTTGAAGTGAAATTTAACCAAAAATCACCGTGAAAGTGGTTTTGGAGAAAAGCACAATCTTTCTGTTCAGCGAATGAATCCAATGTCATGTTTACAAATACAAATATCATGTTTTCTCAGGTTTCTGGAGCGTTCTTCCTAGAAAACTGCACTGTGTGGAGGATTTGACTCCAGGTGGAACCAATTAGCGTTTGCCAGCAGAAAACAAAAAGGGTCCTGCTAAAATGCATTCAAAAACTTAAAGTCCATAGAGAATGTCCAGAAAACACAGACACACACAGAGGCTGTAGCAAGATCTGGGATTGAGATAGCTAAAAATCACCAGATAGTTTTGTTTTCATCCAGGAGTATCTGGACAAATTGTTGTAGCTTTGAAGTGAAATTTAACCAAAACATCACCGTGAAAGTGGTTTTGGAGAAAAGCACAATCTTTCTGTTCAGCAAATGAATCCAATGTCATGTTTACAAATACAAATATCATGTTTTCTCAGGTTTCTGCAGCTTTCTTCCTGGAAAACTCGGATGTGTGGACAATTTGACTCAAGGTGGAACCAATTAGCGTTTGCCAGCAGAAAACAAAAAGGGTCCTGCTAAAATGCATTCAAAACCGTAAAGTCCATAGAGAATGTCCAGAAAACACAAACACACACAGAGGCTGTAGCAAGATCTGGGATTGAGATATCCACCACACACCAGATAGTTTTGTTTTCATCCAGGAGTATCTGGACAAATTGTTGTGGATTTCGGGTGAAATTTAACCAAAAATCACCGTGAAAGTTGTTTTGAAGAAAAGCACAATCTTTCTGTTCAGCAAATGAATCCAATGTCATGTTTACAAATACAAATATCATGTTTTCTCAGGTTTCTGGAGATTTCTTCCTAGAAAACTCGAATGTGTGGAGGATTTGACTCCAGGTGGAACCAATTAGCGTTTGCCAGCAGAAAACAAAAAGGGTCCTGCTAAAATGCATTCAAAACCTTAAAGTCCATAGAGAATGTCCAGAAAACACAGACACACACAGAGGCTGTAGCAAGATCTGGGATTGAGATAGCTAAAAATCACCAGATAGTTTTGTTTTCATCCAGGAGTATCTGGACAAATTGTTGTAGCTTTGAAGTGAAATTTAACCAAAACATCACCGTGAAAGTGGTTTTGGAGAAAAGCACAATCTTTCTGTTCAGCGAATGAATCCAATGTCATGTTTACAAATACAAATATCATGTTTTCTTAGGTTTCTGTAGCTTTCTTCCTAGAAAACTCGAATGTGTGGAGGATGGGACTCCAGGTGGAACCAATTAGCGTTTGCCAGCAGAAAACAAAAAGGGTCCTGCTAAAATGCATTCAAAACCATAAAGTCCATAGAGAATGTCCAGAAAACACAAACACACACAGAGGCTGTAGCAAGATCTGGGATTGAGATATCCACCACACACCAGATAGTTTTGTTTTCATCCAGGAGTATCTGGACAAATTGTTGTGGATTTCGGGTGAAATTTAACCAAAAATCACCGTGAAAGTGGTTTTGGAGAAAAGCACAATCTTCCTGTTTGGGAAATCTATCCAATGTCATGTTTACAGAAAGAAATATCATGGTTTCTCAGGTTTCTGGAGATTTCTTCCTAGAAAACTCGATTGTGTGGCGGATTTGACTCCAGGTGGAACCAATTAGCGTTTGCCAGCAGAAAACAAAAAGGGTCCTGCTAAAATGCATTCAAAATCGTAAAGTCCATAGACAATGTCCAGAAAACACAAACACACACAGAGGCTGTAGCAAGATCTGGGATTGAGATAGCTAAAAATCTCCGGATAGTTTTGTTTTCATCCAGGAGTATCTGGACAAATTGTTGTCACTTTGAAGTGAAATTTAACCAAAAAATCACTGTGAAAGTGGTTTGGAGAAAAGCACAATCTTTCTGTTCAGCGAATGAATCCAATGTCATGTTTACAAATACAAATATCATGTTTTCTCAGGTTTCTGGAGCGTTCTTCCTAGAAAACTGCACTGTGTGGAGGATTTGACTCCAGGTGGAACCAATTAGCGTTTGCCAGCAGAAAACAAAAAGGGTCCTGCTAAAATGCATTCAAAACCTTAAAGTCCATAGAGAATGTCCAGAAAACACAGACACACACAGAGGCTGTAGCAAGATCTGGGATTGAGATAGCTAAAAATCACCAGATAGTTTTGTTTTCATCCAGGAGTATCTGGACAAATTGTTGTAGCTTTGAAGTGAAATTTAACCAAAACATCACCGTGAAAGTGGTTTTGGAGAAAAGCACAATCTTTCTGTTCAGCAAATGAATCCAATGTCATGTTTACAAATACAAATATCATGTTTTCTCAGGTTTCTGGAGCTTTCTTCCTGGAAAACTCGGATGTGTGGAGAATTTGACTCAAGGTGGAACCAATTAGCGTTTGCCAGCAGAAAACAAAAAGGGTCCTGCTAAAATGCATTCAAAACCTTAAAGTCCATAGAGAATGTCCAGAAAACACAAACACACACAGAGGCTATAGCAAGATCTGAGATTGAGATAGCTAAAAATCACCAGATAATTTTGTTTTCATCCAGGAGTATCTAGACAAATTGTTGTAGCTTTGAAGTGAAATTTAACCAAAAAATCACTGTGAAAGTGGTTTTGGAGAAAAGCACAATCTTTCTGTTCAGCGAATGAATCCAATGTCATGTTTACAAATACAAATATCATGTTTTCTCAGGTTTCTGCAGCTTTCTTCCTGGAAAACTCGGATGTGTGGACAATTTGACTCAAGGTGGAACCAATTAGCGTTTGCCAGCAGAAAACAAAAAGGGTCCTGCTAAAATGCATTCAAAATCGTAAAGTCCATAGAGAATGTCCAGAAAACACAAACACACACAGAGGCTGTAGCAAGATCTGAGATTGAGATAGCTAAAAATCACCAGATAGTTTTGTTTTCATCCAGGAGTATCTGGACAAATTGTTGTCGCTTTGAAGTGAAATTTAACCAAAAAATCACTGTGAAAGTGGTTTGGAGAAAAGCACAATCTTTCTGTTCAGCGAATGAATCCAATGTCATGTTTACAAATACAAATATCATGTTTTCTCAGGTTTCTGCAGCTTTCTTCCTGGAAAACTCCGATGTGTGGAGAATTTGACTCAAAGTGGAACCAATTAGCGTTTGCCAGCAGAAAACAAAAAGGGTCCTGCTAAAATGCATTCGAAATCGTAAAGTCCATAGAGAATGTCCAGAAAACACAAACACACACAGAGGCTGTAGCAAGATCTGAGATTGAGATAGCTAAAAATCACCAGATAGTTTTGTTTTCATCCAGGAGTATCTGGACAAATTGTTGTGGATTTCGGGTGAAATTTAACCAAAAATCACCGTGAAAGTTGTTTTGGAGAAAAGCACAATCTTTCTGTTCAGCAAATGAACCCAATGTAATGTTTACAAATACAAATATCATGTTTTCTCAGGTTTCTGCAGCTTTCTTCCTGGAAAACTCGGATGTGTGGACAATTTGACTCCAGGTGGAACCAATTAGCGTTTGCCAGCAGAAAACAAAAAGGGTCCTGCTAAAATGCATTCAAAACCGTAAAGTCCATAGAGAATGTCCAGAAAACACAGACACACACAGAGGCTGTAGCAAGATCTGGGATTGAGATATCCACTACACACCAGATAGTTTTGTTTTCATCCAGGAGTATCTGGACAAATTGTTGTGGATTTCGGGTGAAATTTAACCAAAAAATCACCGTGAAAGTGGTTTTGGAGAAAAGCACAATCTTCCTGTTTGGGAAATGTATCCAATGTCATGTTTACAGAAAGAAATATCATGGATTCTCAGGTTTCTGGAGATTTCTTCCTAGAAAACTCGAATGTGTGGCGGATTTGACTCCAGGTGGAACCAATTAGCGTTTGCCAGCAGAAAACAAAAAGGGTCCTGCTAAAATGCATTCAAAATCGTAAAGTGCATAGAGAATGTCCAGAAAACACAAACACACACAGAGGCTGTAGCAAGATCTGGGATTGAGATAGCTAAAAATCTCCGGATAGTTTTGTTTTCATCCAGGAGTATCTGGACAAATTGTTGTCACTTTGAAGTGAAATTTAACCAAAAATCACCGTGAAAGTGGTTTTGGAGAAAAGCACAATCTTTCTGTTCAGCGAATGAATCCAATGTCATGTTTACAAATACAAATATCATGTTTTCTCAGGTTTCTGGAGCGTTCTTCCTAGAAAACTGCACTGTGTGGAGGATTTGACTCCAGGTGGAACCAATTAGCGTTTGCCAGCAGAAAACAAAAAGGGTCCTGCTAAAATGCATTCAAAAACTTAAAGTCCATAGAGAATGTCCAGAAAACACAGACACACACAGAGGCTGTAGCAAGATCTGGGATTGAGATAGCTAAAAATCACCAGATAGTTTTGTTTTCATCCAGGAGTATCTGGACAAATTGTTGTAGCTTTGAAGTGAAATTTAACCAAAACATCACCGTGAAAGTGGTTTTGGAGAAAAGCACAATCTTTCTGTTCAGCAAATGAATCCAATGTCATGTTTACAAATACAAATATCATGTTTTCTCAGGTTTCTGCAGCTTTCTTCCTGGAAAACTCGGATGTGTGGACAATTTGACTCAAGGTGGAACCAATTAGCGTTTGCCAGCAGAAAACAAAAAGGGTCCTGCTAAAATGCATTCAAAACCGTAAAGTCCATAGAGAATGTCCAGAAAACACAAACACACACAGAGGCTGTAGCAAGATCTGGAATTGAGATATCCACCACACACCAGATAGTTTTGTTTTCATCCAGGAGTATCTGGACAAATTGTTGTGGATTTCGGGTGAAATTTAACCAAAAATCACCGTGAAAGTTGTTTTGAAGAAAAGCACAATCTTTCTGTTCAGCAAATGAATCCAATGTCATGTTTACAAATACAAATATCATGTTTTCTCAGGTTTCTGGAGATTTCTTCCTAGGAAACTCGAATGTGTGGAGGATTTGACTCCAGGTGGAACCAATTAGCGTTTGCCAGCAGAAAACAAAAAGGGTCCTGCTAAAATGCATTCAAAACCTTAAAGTCCATAGAGAATGTCCAGAAAACACAGACACACACAGAGGCTGTAGCAAGATCTGGGATTGAGATAGCTAAAAATCACCAGATAGTTTTGTTTTCATCCAGGAGTATCTGGACAAATTGTTGTAGCTTTGAAGTGAAATTTAACCAAAACATCACCGTGAAAGTGGTTTTGGAGAAAAGCACAATCTTTCTGTTCAGCGAATGAATCCAATGTCATGTTTACAAATACAAATATCATGTTTTCTTAGGTTTCTGTAGCTTTCTTCCTAGAAAACTCGAATGTGTGGAGGATGGGACTCCAGGTGGAACCAATTAGCGTTTGCCAGCAGAAAACAAAAAGGGTCCTGCTAAAATGCATTCAAAACCGTAAAGTCCATAGAGAATGTCCAGAAAACACAAACACACACAGAGGCTGTAGCAAGATCTGGGATTGAGATATCCACCACACACCAGATAGTTTTGTTTTCATCCAGGAGTATCTGGACAAATTGTTGTGGATTTCGGGTGAAATTTAACCAAAAATCACCGTGAAAGTGGTTTTGGAGAAAAGCACAATCTTCCTGTTTGGGAAATCTATCCAATGTCATGTTTACAGAAAGAAATATCATGGTTTCTCAGGTTTCTGTAGATTTCTTCCTAGAAAACTCGAATGTGTGGAGGATTTGACTCCAGGTGGAACCAATTAGCGTTTGCCAGCAGAAAACAAAAAGGGTCCTGCTAAAATGCATTCAAAACCTTAAAGTCCATAGAGAATGTCCAGAAAACACAGACACACACAGAGGCTGTAGCAAGATCTGGGATTGAGATAGCTAAAAATCACCAGATAGTTTTGTTTTCATCCAGGAGTATCTGGACAAATTGTTGTAGCTTTGAAGTGAAATTTAACCAAAACATCACCGTGAAAGTGGTTTTGGAGAAAAGCACAATCTTTCTGTTCAGCGAATGAATCCAATGTCATGTTTACAAATACAAATATCATGTTTTCTCAGGTTTCTGCAGCTTTCTTCCTGGAAAACTCGGATGTGTGGACAATTTGACTCAAGGTGGAACCAATTAGCGTTTGCCAGCAGAAAACAAAAAGGGTCCTGCTAAAATGCATTCAAAACCGTAAAGTCCATAGAGAATGTCCAGAAAACACAGACACACACAGAGGCTGTAGCAAGATCTGGAATTGAGATATCCACCACACACCAGATAGTTTTGTTTTCATCCAGGAGTATCTGGACAAATTGTTGTGGATTTCGGGTGAAATTTAACCAAAAAATCACCGTGAAAGTGGTTTTGGAGAAAAGCACAATCTTCCTGTTTGGGAAATGTATCCAATGTCATGTTTACAGAAAGAAATATCATGGTTTCTCAGGTTTCTGGAGATTTCTTCCTAGAAAACTCGAATGTGTGGCGGATTTGACTCCAGGTGGAACCAATTAGCGTTTGCCAGCAGAAAACAAAAAGGGTCCTGCTAAAATGCATTCAAAACCGTAAAGTCCATAGAGAATGTCCAGAAAACACAAACACACACAGAGGCTGTAGCAAGATCTGGGATTGAGATAGCTACAAATCACCAGATAGTTTTGTTTTCATCCAGGAGTATCTGGACAAATTGTTGTATTTTTGAAGTATAATTTAACCAAAAATCACCGTGAAAGTTGTTTTGGAGAAAAGCACAATCTTTCTGTTCAGCGAATGAATCCAATGTCATGTTTACAAATACAAATATCATCTTTTCTCAGGTTTCTGCAGCTTTCTTCCTGGAAAACTCGGATGTGTGGACAATTTGACTCCAGGTGGAACCAATTAGCGTTTGCCAGCTGAAAACAAAAAGGGTCCTGCTAAAATGCATTCAAAACCTTAAAGTCCATAGAGAATGTCCAGAAAACACAGACACACACAGAGGCTGTAGCAAGATCTGGGATTGAGATAGCTAAAAATCTCCAGATAGTTTTGTTTTCATCCAGGAGTATCTGGACAAATTGTTGTAGCTTTGAAGTGAAATTTAACCAAAACATCACCGTGAAAGTGGTTTTGGAGAAAAGCACAATCTTTCTTTTCAGCAAATGAATCCAATGTCATGTTTACAAATACAAATATCATGTTTTCTCAGGTTTCTGTAGCTTTCTTCCTAGAAAACTCGAATGTGTGGAGGATGGGACTCCAGGTGGAACCAATTAGCGTTTGCCAGCAGAAAACAAAAAGGGTCCTGCTAAAATGCATTCAAAACCGTAAAGTCCATAGAGAATGTCCAGAAAACACAAACACACACAGAGGCTGTAGCAAGATCTGGGATTGAGATATCCACCACACACCAGATAGTTTTGTTTTCATCCAGGAGTATCTGGACAAATTGTTGTGGATTTCGGGTGAAATTTAACCAAAAATCACCGTGAAAGTGGTTTTGGAGAAAAGCACAATCTTCCTGTTTGGGAAATGTATCCAATGTCATGTTTACAGAAAGAAATATCATGGTTTCTCAGGTTTCTGGAGATTTCTTCCTAGAAAACTCGAATGTGTGGCGGATTTGACTCCAGGTGGAACCAATTAGTGTTTGCCAGCAGAAAACAAAAAGGGTCCTGCTAAAATGCATTCAAAATCGTAAAGTCCATAGAGAATGTCCAGAAAACACAAACACACACAGAGGCTGTAGCAAGATCTGGGATTGAGATAGCTACAAATCACCAGATAGTTTTGTTTTCATCCAGGAGTATCTGGACAAATTGTTGTATTTTTGAAGTATAATTTAACCAAAAATCACCGTGAAAGTGGTTTTGGAGAAAAGCACAATCTTTCTGTTCAGCGAATGAATCCAATGTCATGTTTACAAATACAAATATCATCTTATCTCAGATTTCTGGAGCTTACTTCCAAGAACTGCACTGTGTGGAGGATTTGACTCCAGGTGGAACCAATTAGCGTTTGCCAGCAGAAAACAAAAAGGGTCCTGCTAAAATGCATTCAAAACCTTAAAGTCCATAGAGAATGTCCAGAAAACACAGACACACACAGAGGCTGTAGCAAGATCTGGGATTGAGATAGCTAAAAATCACCAGATAGTTTTGTTTTCATCCAGGAGTATCTGGACAAATTGTTGTAGCTTTGAAGTGAAATTTAACCAAAACATCACCGTGAAAGTTGTTTTGGAGAAAAGCACAATCTTTCTGTTCAGCAAATGAACCCAATGTAATGTTTACAAATACAAATATCATGTTTTCTCAGGTTTCTGCAGCTTTCTTCCTGGAAAACTCGGATGTGTGGACAATTTGACTCCAGGTGGAACCAATTAGCGTTTGCCAGCAGAAAACAAAAAGGGTCCTGCTAAAATGCATTCAAAACCTTAAAGTCCATAGAGAATGTCCAGAAAACACAGACACACACAGAGGCTGTAGCAAGATCTGGAATTGAGATATCCACTACACACCAGATAGTTTTGTTTTCATCCAGGAGTATCTGGACAAATTGTTGTGGATTTCGGGTGAAATTTAACCAAAAAATCACCGTGAAAGTGGTTTTGGAGAAAAGCACAATCTTCCTGTTTGGGAAATGTATCCAATGTCATGTTTACAGAAAGAAATATCATGGTTTCTCAGGTTTCTGGAGATTTCTTCCTAGAAAACTCGATTGTGTGGCGGATTTGACTCCAGGTGGAACCAATTAGCGTTTGCCAGCAGAAAACAAAAAGGGTCCTGCTAAAATGCATTCAAAATCGTAAAGTCCATAGAGAATGTCCAGAAAACACAAACACACACAGAGGCTGTAGCAAGATCTGGGATTGAGATAGCTAAAAATCTCCGGATAGTTTTGTTTTCATCCAGGAGTATCTGGACAAATTGTTGTCACTTTGAAGTGAAATTTAACCAAAAAATCACTGTGAAAGTGGTTTGGAGAAAAGCACAATCTTTCTGTTCAGCGAATGAATCCAATGTCATGTTTACAAATACAAATATCATGTTTTCTCAGGTTTCTGGAGCGTTCTTCCTAGAAAACTGCACTGTGTGGAGGATTTGACTCCAGGTGGAACCAATTAGCGTTTGCCAGCAGAAAACAAAAAGGGTCCTGCTAAAATGCATTCAAAACCTTAAAGTCCATAGAGAATGTCCAGAAAACACAGACACACACAGAGGCTGTAGCAAGATCTGGGATTGAGATAGCTAAAAATCACCAGATAGTTTTGTTTTCATCCAGGAGTATCTGGACAAATTGTTGTAGCTTTGAAGTGAAATTTAACCAAAACATCACCGTGAAAGTGGTTTTGGAGAAAAGCACAATCTTTCTGTTCAGCAAATGAATCCAATGTCATGTTTACAAATACAAATATCATGTTTTCTCAGGTTTCTGGAGCTTTCTTCCTGGAAAACTCGGATGTGTGGAGAATTTGACTCAAGGTGGAACCAATTAGCGTTTGCCAGCAGAAAACAAAAAGGGTCCTGCTAAAATGCATTCAAAACCTTAAAGTCCATAGAGAATGTCCAGAAAACACAAACACACACAGAGGCTATAGCAAGATCTGAGATTGAGATAGCTAAAAATCACCAGATAATTTTGTTTTCATCCAGGAGTATCTAGACAAATTGTTGTAGCTTTGAAGTGAAATTTAACCAAAAAATCACTGTGAAAGTGGTTTTGGAGAAAAGCACAATCTTTCTGTTCAGCGAATGAATCCAATGTCATGTTTACAAATACAAATATCATGTTTTCTCAGGTTTCTGCAGCTTTCTTCCTGGAAAACTCGGATGTGTGGACAATTTGACTCCAGGTGGAACCAATTAGCGTTTGCCAGCAGAAAACAAAAAGGGTCCTGCTAAAATGCATTCAAAACCGTAAAGTCCATAGAGAATGTCCAGAAAACACAGACACACACAGAGGCTGTAGCAAGATCTGGGATTGAGATATCCACTACACACCAGATAGTTTTGTTTTCATCCAGGAGTATCTGGACAAATTGTTGTGGATTTCGGGTGAAATTTAACCAAAAAATCACCGTGAAAGTGGTTTTGGAGAAAAGCACAATCTTCCTGTTTGGGAAATGTATCCAATGTCATGTTTACAGAAAGAAATATCATGGTTTCTCAGGTTTCTGGAGATTTCTTCCTAGAAAACTCGAATGTGTGGCGGATTTGACTCCAGGTGGAACCAATTAGCGTTTGCCAGCAGAAAACAAAAAGGGTCCTGCTAAAATGCATTCAAAACCTTAAAGTCCATAGAGAATGTCCAGAAAACACAGACACACACAGAGGCTGTAGCAAGATCTGGGATTGAGATAGCTAAAAATCACCAGATAGTTTTGTTTTCATCCAGGAGTATCTGGACAAATTGTTGTAGCTTTGAAGTGAAATTTAACCAAAACATCACCGTGAAAGTGGTTTTGGAGAAAAGCACAATCTTTCTGTTCAGCGAATGAATCCAATGTCATGTTTACAAATACAAATATCATGTTTTCTTAGGTTTCTGTAGCTTTCTTCCTAGAAAACTCGAATGTGTGGAGGATGGGACTCCAGGTGGAACCAATTAGCGTTTGCCAGCAGAAAACAAAAAGGGTCCTGCTAAAATGCATTCAAAACCATAAAGTCCATAGAGAATGTCCAGAAAACACAAACACACACAGAGGCTGTAGCAAGATCTGGGATTGAGATATCCACCACACACCAGATAGTTTTGTTTTCATCCAGGAGTATCTGGACAAATTGTTGTGGATTTCGGGTGAAATTTAACCAAAAATCACCGTGAAAGTGGTTTTGGAGAAAAGCACAATCTTCCTGTTTGGGAAATCTATCCAATGTCATGTTTACAGAAAGAAATATCATGGTTTCTCAGGTTTCTGGAGATTTCTTCCTAGAAAACTCGATTGTGTGGCGGATTTGACTCCAGGTGGAACCAATTAGCGTTTGCCAGCAGAAAACAAAAAGGGTCCTGCTAAAATGCATTCAAAATCGTAAAGTCCATAGAGAATGTCCAGAAAACACAAACACACACAGAGGCTGTAGCAAGATCTGGGATTGAGATAGCTAAAAATCTCCGGATAGTTTTGTTTTCATCCAGGAGTATCTGGACAAATTGTTGTCACTTTGAAGTGAAATTTAACCAAAAAATCACTGTGAAAGTGGTTTGGAGAAAAGCACAATCTTTCTGTTCAGCGAATGAATCCAATGTCATGTTTACAAATACAAATATCATGTTTTCTCAGGTTTCTGGAGCGTTCTTCCTAGAAAACTGCACTGTGTGGAGGATTTGACTCCAGGTGGAACCAATTAGCGTTTGCCAGCAGAAAACAAAAAGGGTCCTGCTAAAATGCATTCAAAACCTTAAAGTCCATAGAGAATGTCCAGAAAACACAGACACACACAGAGGCTGTAGCAAGATCTGGGATTGAGATAGCTAAAAATCACCAGATAGTTTTGTTTTCATCCAGGAGTATCTGGACAAATTGTTGTAGCTTTGAAGTGAAATTTAACCAAAACATCACCGTGAAAGTGGTTTTGGAGAAAAGCACAATCTTTCTGTTCAGCAAATGAATCCAATGTCATGTTTACAAATACAAATATCATGTTTTCTCAGGTTTCTGGAGCTTTCTTCCTGGAAAACTCGGATGTGTGGAGAATTTGACTCAAGGTGGAACCAATTAGCGTTTGCCAGCAGAAAACAAAAAGGGTCCTGCTAAAATGCATTCAAAACCTTAAAGTCCATAGAGAATGTCCAGAAAACACAAACACACACAGAGGCTATAGCAAGATCTGAGATTGAGATAGCTAAAAATCACCAGATAATTTTGTTTTCATCCAGGAGTATCTAGACAAATTGTTGTAGCTTTGAAGTGAAATTTAACCAAAAAATCACTGTGAAAGTGGTTTTGGAGAAAAGCACAATCTTTCTGTTCAGCGAATGAATCCAATGTCATGTTTACAAATACAAATATCATGTTTTCTCAGGTTTCTGCAGCTTTCTTCCTGGAAAACTCGGATGTGTGGACAATTTGACTCAAGGTGGAACCAATTAGCGTTTGCCAGCAGAAAACAAAAAGGGTCCTGCTAAAATGCATTCAAAACCGTAAAGTCCATAGAGAATGTCCTGAAAACACAGACACACACAGAGGCTGTAGCAAGATCTGGGATTGAGATAGCTACAAATCACCAGATAGTTTTGTTTTCATCCAGGAGTATCTGGACAAATTGTTGTCGCTTTGAAGTGAAATTTAACCAAAAAATCACTGTGAAAGTACTTTTGGAGAAAAGCACAATCTTTCTGTTCAGCGAATGAATCCAATGTCATGTTTATAAATACAAATATCATGTTTTCTCAGGTTTCTGCAGCTTTCTTCCTGGAAAACTCCGATGTGTGGAGAATTTGACTCAAAGTGGAACCAATTAGCGTTTGCCAGCAGAAAACAAAAAGGGTCCTGCTAAAATGCATTCGAAATCGTAAAGTCCATAGAGAATGTCCAGAAAACACAAACACACACAGAGGCTGTAGCAAGATCTGAGATTGAGATAGCTAAAAATCACCAGATAGTTTTGTTTTCATCCAGGAGTATCTGGACAAATTGTTGTGGATTTCGGGTGAAATTTAACCAAAAATCACCGTGAAAGTTGTTTTGGAGAAAAGCACAATCTTTCTGTTCAGCAAATGAACCCAATGTAATGTTTACAAATACAAATATCATGTTTTCTCAGGTTTCTGCAGCTTTCTTCCTGGAAAACTCGGATGTGTGGACAATTTGACTCCAGGTGGAACCAATTAGCGTTTGCCAGCAGAAAACAAAAAGGGTCCTGCTAAAATGCATTCAAAACCGTAAAGTCCATAGAGAATGTCCAGAAAACACAGACACACACAGAGGCTGTAGCAAGATCTGGGATTGAGATATCCACTACACACCAGATAGTTTTGTTTTCATCCAGGAGTATCTGGACAAATTGTTGTGGATTTCGGGTGAAATTTAACCAAAAAATCACCGTGAAAGTGGTTTTGGAGAAAAGCACAATCTTCCTGTTTGGGAAATGTATCCAATGTCATGTTTACAGAAAGAAATATCATGGTTTCTCAGGTTTCTGGAGATTTCTTCCTAGAAAACTCGAATGTGTGGCGGATTTGACTCCAGGTGGAACCAATTAGCGTTTGCCAGCAGAAAACAAAAAGGGTCCTGCTAAAATGCATTCAAAATCGTAAAGTGCATAGAGAATGTCCAGAAAACACAAACACACACAGAGGCTGTAGCAAGATCTGGGATTGAGATAGCTAAAAATCTCCGGATAGTTTTGTTTTCATCCAGGAGTATCTGGACAAATTGTTGTCACTTTGAAGTGAAATTTAACCAAAAATCACCGTGAAAGTGGTTTTGGAGAAAAGCACAATCTTTCTGTTCAGCGAATGAATCCAATGTCATGTTTACAAATACAAATATCATGTTTTCTCAGGTTTCTGGAGCGTTCTTCCTAGAAAACTGCACTGTGTGGAGGATTTGACTCCAGGTGGAACCAATTAGCGTTTGCCAGCAGAAAACAAAAAGGGTCCTGCTAAAATGCATTCAAAAACTTAAAGTCCATAGAGAATGTCCAGAAAACACAGACACACACAGAGGCTGTAGCAAGATCTGGGATTGAGATAGCTAAAAATCACCAGATAGTTTTGTTTTCATCCAGGAGTATCTGGACAAATTGTTGTAGCTTTGAAGTGAAATTTAACCAAAACATCACCGTGAAAGTGGTTTTGGAGAAAAGCACAATCTTTCTGTTCAGCAAATGAATCCAATGTCATGTTTACAAATACAAATATCATGTTTTCTCAGGTTTCTGCAGCTTTCTTCCTGGAAAACTCGGATGTGTGGACAATTTGACTCAAGGTGGAACCAATTAGCGTTTGCCAGCAGAAAACAAAAAGGGTCCTGCTAAAATGCATTCAAAACCGTAAAGTCCATAGAGAATGTCCAGAAAACACAAACACACACAGAGGCTGTAGCAAGATCTGGAATTGAGATATCCACCACACACCAGATAGTTTTGTTTTCATCCAGGAGTATCTGGACAAATTGTTGTGGATTTCGGGTGAAATTTAACCAAAAATCACCGTGAAAGTTGTTTTGAAGAAAAGCACAATCTTTCTGTTCAGCAAATGAATCCAATGTCATGTTTACAAATACAAATATCATGTTTTCTCAGGTTTCTGGAGATTTCTTCCTAGGAAACTCGAATGTGTGGAGGATTTGACTCCAGGTGGAACCAATTAGCGTTTGCCAGCAGAAAACAAAAAGGGTCCTGCTAAAATGCATTCAAAACCTTAAAGTCCATAGAGAATGTCCAGAAAACACAGACACACACAGAGGCTGTAGCAAGATCTGGGATTGAGATAGCTAAAAATCACCAGATAGTTTTGTTTTCATCCAGGAGTATCTGGACAAATTGTTGTAGCTTTGAAGTGAAATTTAACCAAAACATCACCGTGAAAGTGGTTTTGGAGAAAAGCACAATCTTTCTGTTCAGCGAATGAATCCAATGTCATGTTTACAAATACAAATATCATGTTTTCTTAGGTTTCTGTAGCTTTCTTCCTAGAAAACTCGAATGTGTGGAGGATGGGACTCCAGGTGGAACCAATTAGCGTTTGCCAGCAGAAAACAAAAAGGGTCCTGCTAAAATGCATTCAAAACCGTAAAGTCCATAGAGAATGTCCAGAAAACACAAACACACACAGAGGCTGTAGCAAGATCTGGGATTGAGATATCCACCACACACCAGATAGTTTTGTTTTCATCCAGGAGTATCTGGACAAATTGTTGTGGATTTCGGGTGAAATTTAACCAAAAATCACCGTGAAAGTGGTTTTGGAGAAAAGCACAATCTTCCTGTTTGGGAAATCTATCCAATGTCATGTTTACAGAAAGAAATATCATGGTTTCTCAGGTTTCTGTAGATTTCTTCCTAGAAAACTCGAATGTGTGGAGGATTTGACTCCAGGTGGAACCAATTAGCGTTTGCCAGCAGAAAACAAAAAGGGTCCTGCTAAAATGCATTCAAAACCTTAAAGTCCATAGAGAATGTCCAGAAAACACAGACACACACAGAGGCTGTAGCAAGATCTGGGATTGAGATAGCTAAAAATCACCAGATAGTTTTGTTTTCATCCAGGAGTATCTGGACAAATTGTTGTAGCTTTGAAGTGAAATTTAACCAAAACATCACCGTGAAAGTGGTTTTGGAGAAAAGCACAATCTTTCTGTTCAGCGAATGAATCCAATGTCATGTTTACAAATACAAATATCATGTTTTCTCAGGTTTCTGCAGCTTTCTTCCTGGAAAACTCGGATGTGTGGACAATTTGACTCAAGGTGGAACCAATTAGCGTTTGCCAGCAGAAAACAAAAAGGGTCCTGCTAAAATGCATTCAAAACCGTAAAGTCCATAGAGAATGTCCAGAAAACACAGACACACACAGAGGCTGTAGCAAGATCTGGAATTGAGATATCCACCACACACCAGATAGTTTTGTTTTCATCCAGGAGTATCTGGACAAATTGTTGTGGATTTCGGGTGAAATTTAACCAAAAAATCACCGTGAAAGTGGTTTTGGAGAAAAGCACAATCTTCCTGTTTGGGAAATGTATCCAATGTCATGTTTACAGAAAGAAATATCATGGTTTCTCAGGTTTCTGGAGATTTCTTCCTAGAAAACTCGAATGTGTGGCGGATTTGACTCCAGGTGGAACCAATTAGCGTTTGCCAGCAGAAAACAAAAAGGGTCCTGCTAAAATGCATTCAAAACCGTAAAGTCCATAGAGAATGTCCAGAAAACACAAACACACACAGAGGCTGTAGCAAGATCTGGGATTGAGATAGCTACAAATCACCAGATAGTTTTGTTTTCATCCAGGAGTATCTGGACAAATTGTTGTATTTTTGAAGTATAATTTAACCAAAAATCACCGTGAAAGTTGTTTTGGAGAAAAGCACAATCTTTCTGTTCAGCGAATGAATCCAATGTCATGTTTACAAATACAAATATCATCTTTTCTCAGGTTTCTGCAGCTTTCTTCCTGGAAAACTCGGATGTGTGGACAATTTGACTCCAGGTGGAACCAATTAGCGTTTGCCAGCTGAAAACAAAAAGGGTCCTGCTAAAATGCATTCAAAACCTTAAAGTCCATAGAGAATGTCCAGAAAACACAGACACACACAGAGGCTGTAGCAAGATCTGGGATTGAGATAGCTAAAAATCTCCAGATAGTTTTGTTTTCATCCAGGAGTATCTGGACAAATTGTTGTAGCTTTGAAGTGAAATTTAACCAAAACATCACCGTGAAAGTGGTTTTGGAGAAAAGCACAATCTTTCTTTTCAGCAAATGAATCCAATGTCATGTTTACAAATACAAATATCATGTTTTCTCAGGTTTCTGTAGCTTTCTTCCTAGAAAACTCGAATGTGTGGAGGATGGGACTCCAGGTGGAACCAATTAGCGTTTGCCAGCAGAAAACAAAAAGGGTCCTGCTAAAATGCATTCAAAACCGTAAAGTCCATAGAGAATGTCCAGAAAACACAAACACACACAGAGGCTGTAGCAAGATCTGGGATTGAGATATCCACCACACACCAGATAGTTTTGTTTTCATCCAGGAGTATCTGGACAAATTGTTGTGGATTTCGGGTGAAATTTAACCAAAAATCACCGTGAAAGTGGTTTTGGAGAAAAGCACAATCTTCCTGTTTGGGAAATGTATCCAATGTCATGTTTACAGAAAGAAATATCATGGTTTCTCAGGTTTCTGGAGATTTCTTCCTAGAAAACTCGAATGTGTGGCGGATTTGACTCCAGGTGGAACCAATTAGTGTTTGCCAGCAGAAAACAAAAAGGGTCCTGCTAAAATGCATTCAAAATCGTAAAGTCCATAGAGAATGTCCAGAAAACACAAACACACACAGAGGCTGTAGCAAGATCTGGGATTGAGATAGCTACAAATCACCAGATAGTTTTGTTTTCATCCAGGAGTATCTGGACAAATTGTTGTATTTTTGAAGTATAATTTAACCAAAAATCACCGTGAAAGTGGTTTTGGAGAAAAGCACAATCTTTCTGTTCAGCGAATGAATCCAATGTCATGTTTACAAATACAAATATCATCTTATCTCAGATTTCTGGAGCTTACTTCCAAGAACTGCACTGTGTGGAGGATTTGACTCCAGGTGGAACCAATTAGCGTTTGCCAGCAGAAAACAAAAAGGGTCCTGCTAAAATGCATTCAAAACCTTAAAGTCCATAGAGAATGTCCAGAAAACACAGACACACACAGAGGCTGTAGCAAGATCTGGGATTGAGATAGCTAAAAATCACCAGATAGTTTTGTTTTCATCCAGGAGTATCTGGACAAATTGTTGTAGCTTTGAAGTGAAATTTAACCAAAACATCACCGTGAAAGTTGTTTTGGAGAAAAGCACAATCTTTCTGTTCAGCAAATGAACCCAATGTAATGTTTACAAATACAAATATCATGTTTTCTCAGGTTTCTGCAGCTTTCTTCCTGGAAAACTCGGATGTGTGGACAATTTGACTCCAGGTGGAACCAATTAGCGTTTGCCAGCAGAAAACAAAAAGGGTCCTGCTAAAATGCATTCAAAACCGTAAAGTCCATAGAGAATGTCCAGAAAACACAGACACACACAGAGGCTGTAGCAAGATCTGGAATTGAGATATCCACTACACACCAGATAGTTTTGTTTTCATCCAGGAGTATCTGGACAAATTGTTGTGGATTTCGGGTGAAATTTAACCAAAAAATCACCGTGAAAGTGGTTTTGGAGAAAAGCACAATCTTCCTGTTTGGGAAATGTATCCAATGTCATGTTTACAGAAAGAAATATCATGGTTTCTCAGGTTTCTGGAGATTTCTTCCTAGAAAACTCGATTGTGTGGCGGATTTGACTCCAGGTGGAACCAATTAGCGTTTGCCAGCAGAAAACAAAAAGGGTCCTGCTAAAATGCATTCAAAATCGTAAAGTGCATAGAGAATGTCCAGAAAACACAAACACACACAGAGGCTGTAGCAAGATCTGGGATTGAGATAGCTAAAAATCTCCGGATAGTTTTGTTTTCATCCAGGAGTATCTGGACAAATTGTTGTCACTTTGAAGTGAAATTTAACCAAAAATCACCGTGAAAGTGGTTTTGGAGAAAAGCACAATCTTTCTGTTCAGCGAATGAATCCAATGTCATGTTTACAAATACAAATATCATGTTTTCTCAGGTTTCTGGAGCGTTCTTCCTAGAAAACTGCACTGTGTGGAGGATTTGACTCCAGGTGGAACCAATTAGCGTTTGCCAGCAGAAAACAAAAAGGGTCCTGCTAAAATGCATTCAAAAACTTAAAGTCCATAGAGAATGTCCAGAAAACACAGACACACACAGAGGCTGTAGCAAGATCTGGGATTGAGATAGCTAAAAATCACCAGATAGTTTTGTTTTCATCCAGGAGTATCTGGACAAATTGTTGTAGCTTTGAAGTGAAATTTAACCAAAACATCACCGTGAAAGTGGTTTTGGAGAAAAGCACAATCTTTCTGTTCAGCAAATGAATCCAATGTCATGTTTACAAATACAAATATCATGTTTTCTCAGGTTTCTGCAGCTTTCTTCCTGGAAAACTCGGATGTGTGGACAATTTGACTCAAGGTGGAACCAATTAGCGTTTGCCAGCAGAAAACAAAAAGGGTCCTGCTAAAATGCATTCAAAACCGTAAAGTCCATAGAGAATGTCCAGAAAACACAAACACACACAGAGGCTGTAGCAAGATCTGGAATTGAGATATCCACCACACACCAGATAGTTTTGTTTTCATCCAGGAGTATCTGGACAAATTGTTGTGGATTTCGGGTGAAATTTAACCAAAAAATCACCGTGAAAGTGGTTTTGGAGAAAAGCACAATCTTCCTGTTTGGGAAATGTATCCAATGTCATGTTTACAGAAAGAAATATCATGGTTTCTCAGGTTTCTGGAGATTTCTTCCTAGAAAACTCGAATGTGTGGCGGATTTGACTCCAGGTGGAACCAATTAGCGTTTGCCAGCAGAAAACAAAAAGGGTCCTGCTAAAATGCATTCAAAACCGTAAAGTCCATAGAGAATGTCCAGAAAACACAAACACACACAGAGGCTGTAGCAAGATCTGGGATTGAGATAGCTACAAATCACCAGATAGTTTTGTTTTCATCCAGGAGTATCTGGACAAATTGTTGTATTTTTGAAGTATAATTTAACCAAAAATCACCGTGAAAGTTGTTTTGGAGAAAAGCACAATCTTTCTGTTCAGCGAATGAATCCAATGTCATGTTTACAAATACAAATATCATGTTTTCTCAGGTTTCTGCAGCTTTCTTCCTGGAAAACTCGGATGTGTGGACAATTTGACTCCAGGTGGAACCAATTAGCGTTTGCCAGCTGAAAACAAAAAGGGTCCTGCTAAAATGCATTCAAAACCTTAAAGTCCATAGAGAATGTCCAGAAAACACAGACACACACAGAGGCTGTAGCAAGATCTGGGATTGAGATAGCTAAAAATCTCCAGATAGTTTTGTTTTCATCCAGGAGTATCTGGACAAATTGTTGTAGCTTTGAAGTGAAATTTAACCAAAACATCACCGTGAAAGTGGTTTTGGAGAAAAGCACAATCTTTCTTTTCAGCAAATGAATCCAATGTCATGTTTACAAATACAATATCATGTTTTCTCAGGTTTCTGTAGCTTTCTTCCTAGAAAACTCGAATGTGTGGAGGATGGGACTCCAGGTGGAACCAATTAGCGTTTGCCAGCAGAAAACAAAAAGGGTCCTGCTAAAATGCATTCAAAACCGTAAAGTCCATAGAGAATGTCCAGAAAACACAAACACACACAGAGGCTGTAGCAAGATCTGGGATTGAGATATCCACCACACACCAGATAGTTTTGTTTTCATCCAGGAGTATCTGGACAAATTGTTGTGGATTTCGGGTGAAATTTAACCAAAAATCACCGTGAAAGTGGTTTTGGAGAAAAGCACAATCTTTCTGTTCAGCGAATGAATCCAATGTCATGTTTACAAATACAAATATCATCTTATCTCAGATTTCTGGAGCTTACTTCCAAGAACTGCACTGTGTGGAGGATTTGACTCCAGGTGGAACCAATTAGCGTTTGCCAGCAGAAAACAAAAAGGGTCCTGCTAAAATGCATTCAAAACCTTAAAGTCCATAGAGAATGTCCAGAAAACACAGACACACACAGAGGCTGTAGCAAGATCTGGGATTGAGATAGCTAAAAATCACCAGATAGTTTTGTTTTCATCCAGGAGTATCTGGACAAATTTTTGTAGCTTTGAAGTGAAATTTAACCAAAACATCACCGTGAAAGTGGTTTTGGAGAAAAGCACAATCTTTCTGTTCAGCAAATGAATCCAATGTCATGTTTACAAATACAAATATCATGTTTTCTCAGGTTTCTGCAGCTTTCTTCCTGGAAAACTCCGATGTGTGGAGAATTTGACTCCAGGTGGAACCAATTAGCGTTTGCCAGCAGAAAACAAAAAGGGTCCTGCTAAAATGCATTCAAAACCGTAAAGTCCATAGAGAATGTCCAGAAAACACAAACACACACAGAGGCTGTAGCAAGATCTGAGATTGAGATAGCTAAAAATCTCCAGATAGTTTTGTTTTCATCCAGGAGTATCTGGACAAATTGTTGTCACTTTGAAGTGAAATTTAACCAAAAAATCACTGTGAAAGTGGTTTGGAGAAAAGCACAATCTTTCTGTTCAGCGAATGAATCCAATGTCATGTTTACAAATACAAATATCATGTTTTCTCAGGTTTCTGGAGTGTTCTTCCTAGAAAACTGCACTGTGTGGAGGATTTGACTCCAGGTGGAACCAATTAGCGTTTGCCAGCAGAAAACAAAAAGGGTCCTGCTAAAATGCATTCAAAACCTTAAAGTCCATAGAGAATGTCCAGAAAACACAGACACACACAGAGGCTGTAGCAAGATCTGGGATTGAGATAGCTAAAAATCACCAGATAGTTTTGTTTTCATCCAGGAGTATCTGGACAAATTGTTGTAGCTTTGAAGTGAAATTTAACCAAAACATCACCGTGAAAGTGGTTTTGGAGAAAAGCACAATCTTTCTGTTCAGCAAATGAATCCAATGTCATGTTTACAAATACAAATATCATGTTTTCTCAGGTTTCTGTAGCTTTCTTCCTAGAAAACTCGAATGTGTGGAGGATGGGACTCCAGGTGGAACCAATTAGCGTTTGCCAGCAGAAAACAAAAAGGGTCCTGCTAAAATGCATTCAAAACCTTAAAGTCCATAGAGAATGTCCAGAAAACACAAACACACACAGAGGCTGTAGCAAGATCTGGGATTGAGATATCCACCACACACCAGATAGTTTTGTTTTCATCCAGGAGTATCTGGACAAATTGTTGTGGATTTCGGGTGAAATTTAACCAAAAATCACCGTGAAAGTGGTTTTGGAGAAAAGCACAATCTTCCTGTTTGGGAAATGTATCCAATGTCATGTTTACAGAAAGAAATATCATGGTTTCTCAGGTTTCTGGAGATTTCTTCCTAGAAAACTCGAATGTGTGGCGGATTTGACTCCAGGTGGAACCAATTAGCGTTTGCCAGCAGAAAACAAAAAGGGTCCTGCTAAAATGCATTCAAAACCTTAAAGTCCATAGAGAATGTCCAGAACACACAGACACACACAGAGGCTGTAGCAAGATCTGGGATTGAGATAGCTAAAAATCACCAGATAGTTTTGTTTTCATCCAGGAGTATCTGGACAAATTGTTGTAGCTTTGAAGTGAAATTTAACCAAAACATCACCGTGAAAGTGGTTTTGGAGAAAAGCACAATCTTTCTGTTCAGCGAATGAATCCAATGTCATGTTTACAAATACAAATATCATGTTTTCTTAGGTTTCTGTAGCTTTCTTCCTAGAAAACTCGAATGTGTGGAGGATGGGACTCCAGGTGGAACCAATTAGCGTTTGCCAGCAGAAAACAAAAAGGGTCCTGCTAAAATGCATTCAAAACCGTAAAGTCCATAGAGAATGTCCAGAAAACACAAACACACACAGAGGCTGTAGCAAGATCTGGGATTGAGATATCCACCACACACCAGATAGTTTTGTTTTCATCCAGGAGTATCTGGACAAATTGTTGTGGATTTCGGGTGAAATTTAACCAAAAATCACCGTGAAAGTGGTTTTGGAGAAAAGCACAATCTTTCTGTTCAGCGAATGAATCCAATGTCATGTTTACAAATACAAATATCATCTTATCTCAGATTTCTGGAGCTTACTTCCAAGAACTGCACTGTGTGGAGGATTTGACTCCAGGTGGAACCAATTAGCGTTTGCCAGCAGAAAACAAAAAGGGTCCTGCTAAAATGCATTCAAAACCTTAAAGTCCATAGAGAATGTCCAGAAAACACAGACACACACAGAGGCTGTAGCAAGATCTGGGATTGAGATAGCTAAAAATCACCAGATAGTTTTGTTTTCATCCAGGAGTATCTGGACAAATTTTTGTAGCTTTGAAGTGAAATTTAACCAAAACATCACCGTGAAAGTGGTTTTGGAGAAAAGCACAATCTTTCTGTTCAGCAAATGAATCCAATGTCATGTTTACAAATACAAATATCATGTTTTCTCAGGTTTCTGCAGCTTTCTTCCTGGAAAACTCCGATGTGTGGAGAATTTGACTCCAGGTGGAACCAATTAGCGTTTGCCAGCAGAAAACAAAAAGGGTCCTGCTAAAATGCATTCAAAACCGTAAAGTCCATAGAGAATGTCCAGAAAACACAAACACACACAGAGGCTGTAGCAAGATCTGAGATTGAGATAGCTAAAAATCTCCAGATAGTTTTGTTTTCATCCAGGAGTATCTGGACAAATTGTTGTCACTTTGAAGTGAAATTTAACCAAAAAATCACTGTGAAAGTGGTTTGGAGAAAAGCACAATCTTTCTGTTCAGCGAATGAATCCAATGTCATGTTTACAAATACAAATATCATGTTTTCTCAGGTTTCTGGAGTGTTCTTCCTAGAAAACTGCACTGTGTGGAGGATTTGACTCCAGGTGGAACCAATTAGCGTTTGCCAGCAGAAAACAAAAAGGGTCCTGCTAAAATGCATTCAAAACCTTAAAGTCCATAGAGAATGTCCAGAAAACACAGACACACACAGAGGCTGTAGCAAGATCTGGGATTGAGATAGCTAAAAATCACCAGATAGTTTTGTTTTCATCCAGGAGTATCTGGACAAATTGTTGTAGCTTTGAAGTGAAATTTAACCAAAACATCACCGTGAAAGTGGTTTTGGAGAAAAGCACAATCTTTCTTTTCAGCAAATGAATCCAATGTCATGTTTACAAATACAATATCATGTTTTCTCAGGTTTCTGTAGCTTTCTTCCTAGAAAACTCGAATGTGTGGAGGATGGGACTCCAGGTGGAACCAATTAGCGTTTGCCAGCAGAAAACAAAAAGGGTCCTGCTAAAATGCATTCAAAACCGTAAAGTCCATAGAGAATGTCCAGAAAACACAAACACACACAGAGGCTGTAGCAAGATCTGGGATTGAGATATCCACCACACACCAGATAGTTTTGTTTTCATCCAGGAGTATCTGGACAAATTGTTGTGGATTTCGGGTGAAATTTAACCAAAAATCACCGTGAAAGTGGTTTTGGAGAAAAGCACAATCTTTCTGTTCAGCGAATGAATCCAATGTCATGTTTACAAATACAAATATCATCTTATCTCAGATTTCTGGAGCTTACTTCCAAGAACTGCACTGTGTGGAGGATTTGACTCCAGGTGGAACCAATTAGCGTTTGCCAGCAGAAAACAAAAAGGGTCCTGCTAAAATGCATTCAAAACCTTAAAGTCCATAGAGAATGTCCAGAAAACACAGACACACACAGAGGCTGTAGCAAGATCTGGGATTGAGATAGCTAAAAATCACCAGATAGTTTTGTTTTCATCCAGGAGTATCTGGACAAATTGTTGTAGCTTTGAAGTGAAATTTAACCAAAACATCACCGTGAAAGTGGTTTTGGAGAAAAGCACAATCTTTCTGTTCAGCAAATGAATCCAATGTCATGTTTACAAATACAAATATCATGTTTTCTCAGGTTTCTGCAGCTTTCTTCCTGGAAAACTCCGATGTGTGGAGAATTTGACTCCAGGTGGAACCAATTAGCGTTTGCCAGCAGAAAACAAAAAGGGTCCTGCTAAAATGCATTCAAAACCGTAAAGTCCATAGAGAATGTCCAGAAAACACAAACACACACAGAGGCTGTAGCAAGATCTGAGATTGAGATAGCTAAAAATCTCCAGATAGTTTTGTTTTCATCCAGGAGTATCTGGACAAATTGTTGTCACTTTGAAGTGAAATTTAACCAAAAAATCACTGTGAAAGTGGTTTGGAGAAAAGCACAATCTTTCTGTTCAGCGAATGAATCCAATGTCATGTTTACAAATACAAATATCATGTTTTCTCAGGTTTCTGGAGTGTTCTTCCTAGAAAACTGCACTGTGTGGAGGATTTGACTCCAGGTGGAACCAATTAGCGTTTGCCAGCAGAAAACAAAAAGGGTCCTGCTAAAATGCATTCAAAACCTTAAAGTCCATAGAGAATGTCCAGAAAACACAGACACACACAGAGGCTGTAGCAAGATCTGGGATTGAGATAGCTAAAAATCACCAGATAGTTTTGTTTTCATCCAGGAGTATCTGGACAAATTGTTGTAGCTTTGAAGTGAAATTTAACCAAAACATCACCGTGAAAGTGGTTTTGGAGAAAAGCACAATCTTTCTGTTCAGCAAATGAATCCAATGTCATGTTTACAAATACAAATATCATGTTTTCTCAGGTTTCTGTAGCTTTCTTCCTAGAAAACTCGAATGTGTGGAGGATGGGACTCCAGGTGGAACCAATTAGCGTTTGCCAGCAGAAAACAAAAAGGGTCCTGCTAAAATGCATTCAAAACCTTAAAGTCCATAGAGAATGTCCAGAAAACACAAACACACACAGAGGCTGTAGCAAGATCTGGGATTGAGATATCCACCACACACCAGATAGTTTTGTTTTCATCCAGGAGTATCTGGACAAATTGTTGTGGATTTCGGGTGAAATTTAACCAAAAATCACCGTGAAAGTGGTTTTGGAGAAAAGCACAATCTTCCTGTTTGGGAAATGTATCCAATGTCATGTTTACAGAAAGAAATATCATGGTTTCTCAGGTTTCTGGAGATTTCTTCCTAGAAAACTCGAATGTGTGGCGGATTTGACTCCAGGTGGAACCAATTAGCGTTTGCCAGCAGAAAACAAAAAGGGTCCTGCTAAAATGCATTCAAAACCTTAAAGTCCATAGAGAATGTCCAGAACACACAGACACACACAGAGGCTGTAGCAAGATCTGGGATTGAGATAGCTAAAAATCACCAGATAGTTTTGTTTTCATCCAGGAGTATCTGGACAAATTGTTGTAGCTTTGAAGTGAAATTTAACCAAAACATCACCGTGAAAGTGGTTTTGGAGAAAAGCACAATCTTTCTGTTCAGCAAATGAATCCAATGTCATGTTTACAAATACAAATATCATGTTTTCTCAGGTTTCTGCAGCTTTCTTCCTGGAAAACTCCGATGTGTGGAGAATTTGACTCCAGGTGGAACCAATTAGCGTTTGCCAGCAGAAAACAAAAAGGGTCCTGCTAAAATGCATTCAAAATCGTAAAGTCCATAGAGAATGTCCAGAAAACACAAACACACACAGAGGCTGTAGCAAGATCTGGGATTGAGATAGCTAAAAATCTCCAGATAGTTTTGTTTTCATCCAGGAGTATCTGGACAAATTGTTGTCACTTTGAAGTGAAATTTAACCAAAAATCACCGTGAAAGTGGTTTTGGAGAAAAGCACAATCTTTCTGTTCAGCGAATGAATCCAATGTCATGTTTACAAATACAAATATCATGTTTTCTCAGGTTTCTGGAGCGTTCTTCCTAGAAAACTGCACTGTGTGGAGGATTTGACTCCAGGTGGAACCAATTAGCGTTTGCCAGCAGAAAACAAAAAGGGTCCTGCTAAAATGCATTCAAAACCTTAAAGTCCATAGAGAATGTCCAGAAAACACAGACACACACAGAGGCTGTAGCAAGATCTGGGATTGAGATAGCTAAAAATCACCAGATAGTTTTGTTTTCATCCAGGAGTATCTGGACAAATTGTTGTAGCTTTGAAGTGAAATTTAACCAAAACATCACCGTGAAAGTGGTTTTGGAGAAAAGCACAATCTTTCTGTTCAGCAAATGAATCCAATGTCATGTTTACAAATACAAATATCATGTTTTCTCAGGTTTCTGCAGCTTTCTTCCTGGAAAACTCGGATGTGTGGAGAATTTGACTCAAGGTGGAACCAATTAGCGTTTGCCAGCAGAAAACAAAAAGGGTCCTGCTAAAATGCATTCAAAACCGTAAAGTCCATAGAGAATGTCCAGAAAACACAAACACACACAGAGGCTGTAGCAAGATCTATAATTGAGATATCCACCACACACCAGATAGTTTTGTTTTCATCCAGGAGTATCTGGACAAATTGTTGTGGATTTCGGGTGAAATTTAACCAAAAATCACCGTGAAAGTTGTTTTGGAGAAAAGCACAATCTTTCTGTTCAGCAAATGAATCCAATGTCATGTTTACAAATACAAATATCATGTTTTCTCAGGTTTCTGGAGATTTCTTCCTAGAAAACTCGAATGTGTGGAGGATTTGACTCCAGGTGGAACCAATTAGCGTTTGCCAGCAGAAAACAAAAAGGGTCCTGCTAAAATGCATTCAAAACCTTAAAGTCCATAGAGAATGTCCAGAAAACACAGACACACACAGAGGCTGTAGCAAGATCTGGGATTGAGATAGCTAAAAATCACCAGATAGTTTTGTTTTCATCCAGGAGTATCTGGACAAATTGTTGTAGCTTTGAAGTGAAATTTAACCAAAACATCACCGTGAAAGTGGTTTTGGAGAAAAGCACAATCTTTCTGTTCAGCAAATGAATCCAATGTCATGTTTACAAATACAAATATCATGTTTTCTTAGGTTTCTGTAGCTTTCTTCCTAGAAAACTCGAATGTGTGGAGGATGGGACTCCAGGTGGAACCAATTAGCGTTTGCCAGCAGAAAACAAAAAGGGTCCTGCTAAAATGCATTCAAAACCGTAAAGTCCATAGAGAATGTCCAGAAAACACAAACACACACAGAGGCTGTAGCAAGATCTGGGATTGAGATATCCACCACACACCAGATAGTTTTGTTTTCATCCAGGAGTATCTGGACAAATTGTTGTGGATTTCAGGTGAAATTTAACCAAAAATCACCGTGAAAGTGGTTTTGGAGAAAAGCACAATCTTCCTGTTTGGGAAATGTATCCAATGTCATGTTTACAGAAAGAAATATCATGGTTTCTCAGGTTTCTGGAGATTTCTTCCTAGAAAACTCGAATGTGTGGCGGATTTGACTCCAGGTGGAACCAATTAGCGTTTGCCAGCAGAAAACAAAAAGGGTCCTGCTAAAATGCATTCAAAACCTTAAAGTCCATAGAGAATGTCCAGAACACACAGACACACACAGAGGCTGTAGCAAGATCTGGGATTGAGATAGCTAAAAATCACCAGATAGTTTTGTTTTCATCCAGGAGTATCTGGACAAATTGTTGTAGCTTTGAAGTGAAATTTAACCAAAACATCACCGTGAAAGTGGTTTTGGAGAAAAGCACAATCTTTCTGTTCAGCAAATGAATCCAATGTCATGTTTACAAATACAAATATCATGTTTTCTCAGGTTTCTGCAGCTTTCTTCCTGGAAAACTCCGATGTGTGGAGAATTTGACTCCAGGTGGAACCAATTAGCGTTTGCCAGCAGAAAACAAAAAGGGTCCTGCTAAAATGCATTCAAAATCGTAAAGTCCATAGAGAATGTCCAGAAAACACAAACACACACAGAGGCTGTAGCAAGATCTGGGATTGAGATAGCTAAAAATCTCCAGATAGTTTTGTTTTCATCCAGGAGTATCTGGACAAATTGTTGTCACTTTGAAGTGAAATTTAACCAAAAATCACCGTGAAAGTGGTTTTGGAGAAAAGCACAATCTTTCTGTTCAGCGAATGAATCCAATGTCATGTTTACAAATACAAATATCATGTTTTCTCAGGTTTCTGGAGCGTTCTTCCTAGAAAACTGCACTGTGTGGAGGATTTGACTCCAGGTGGAACCAATTAGCGTTTGCCAGCAGAAAACAAAAAGGGTCCTGCTAAAATGCATTCAAAACCTTAAAGTCCATAGAGAATGTCCAGAAAACACAGACACACACAGAGGCTGTAGCAAGATCTGGGATTGAGATAGCTAAAAATCACCAGATAGTTTTGTTTTCATCCAGGAGTATCTGGACAAATTGTTGTAGCTTTGAAGTGAAATTTAACCAAAACATCACCGTGAAAGTGGTTTTGGAGAAAAGCACAATCTTTCTGTTCAGCAAATGAATCCAATGTCATGTTTACAAATACAAATATCATGTTTTCTCAGGTTTCTGCAGCTTTCTTCCTGGAAAACTCGGATGTGTGGAGAATTTGACTCAAGGTGGAACCAATTAGCGTTTGCCAGCAGAAAACAAAAAGGGTCCTGCTAAAATGCATTCAAAACCGTAAAGTCCATAGAGAATGTCCAGAAAACACAAACACACACAGAGGCTGTAGCAAGATCTATAATTGAGATATCCACCACACACCAGATAGTTTTGTTTTCATCCAGGAGTATCTGGACAAATTGTTGTGGATTTCGGGTGAAATTTAACCAAAAATCACCGTGAAAGTGGTTTTGGAGAAAAGCACAATCTTTCTGTTCAGCAAATGAATCCAATGTCATGTTTACAAATACAAATATCATGTTTTCTCAGGTTTCTGGAGATTTCTTCCTAGAAAACTCGAATGTGTGGAGGATTTGACTCCAGGTGGAACCAATTAGCGTTTGCCAGCAGAAAACAAAAAGGGTCCTGCTAAAATGCATTCAAAACCTTAAAGTCCATAGAGAATGTCCAGAAAACACAGACACACACAGAGGCTGTAGCAAGATCTGGGATTGAGATAGCTAAAAATCACCAGATAGTTTTGTTTTCATCCAGGAGTATCTGGACAAATTGTTGTAGCTTTGAAGTGAAATTTAACCAAAACATCACCGTGAAAGTGGTTTTGGAGAAAAGCACAATCTTTCTGTTCAGCAAATGAATCCAATGTCATGTTTACAAATACAAATATCATGTTTTCTCAGGTTTCTGCAGCTTTCTTCCTGGAAAACTCGGATGTGTGGACAATTTGACTCAAGGTGGAACCAATTAGCGTTTGCCAGCAGAAAACAAAAAGGGTCCTGCTAAAATGCATTCAAAACCTTAAAGTCCATAGAGAATGTCCAGAAAACACAAACACACACAGAGGCTGTAGCAAGATCTGGGATTGAGATATCCACCACACACCAGATAGTTTTGTTTTCATCCAGGAGTATCTGGACAAATTGTTGTGCATTTAGGGTGAAATTTAACCAAAAATCACCGTGAAAGTGGTTTTGGAGAAAAGCACAATCTTTCTGTTCAGCAAATGAATCCAATGTCATGTTTACAAATACAAATATCATGTTTTCTCAGGTTTCTGGAGCTTTCTTCCTGGAAAACTCGGATGTGTGGAGAATTTGACTCAAGGTGGAACCAATTAGCGTTTGCCAGCAGAAAACAAAAAGGGTCCTGCTAAAATGCATTCAAAATCATAAAGTCCATAGAGAATGTCCAGAAAACACAGACACACACAGAGGCTGTAGCAAGGTCTGGGATTGAGATAGCTAAAAATCACCAGATAGTTTTGTTTTCATCCAGGTGTATCTGGACAAATTGTTGTAGCTTTGAAGTGAAATTTAACCAAAAAATCACTGTGAAAGTGGTTTGGAGAAAAGCACAATCTTTCTGTTCAGCGAATGAATCCAATGTCATGTTTACAAATACAAATATCATGTTTTCTCAGGTTTCTGCAGCTTTCTTCCTGGAAAACTCGGATGTGTGGACAATTTGACTCAAGGTGGAACCAATTAGCGTTTGCCAGCAGAAAACAAAAAGGGTCCTGCTAAAATGCATTCAAAATCGTAAAGTCCATAGAGAATGTCCAGAAAACACAAACACACACAGAGGCTGTAGCAAGATCTGAGATTGAGATAGCTAAAAATCACCAGATAGTTTTGTTTTCATCCAGGAGTATCTGGACAAATTGTTGTCGCTTTGAAGTGAAATTTAACCAAAAAATCACTGTGAAAGTGGTTTGGAGAAAAGCACAATCTTTCTGTTCAGCGAATGAATCCAATGTCATGTTTACAAATACAAATATCATGTTTTCTCAGGTTTCTGCAGCTTTCTTCCTGGAAAACTCCGATGTCTGGAGAATTTGACTCAAAGTGGAACCAATTAGCGTTTGCCAGCAGAAAACAAAAAGGGTCCTGCTAAAATGCATTCGAAATCGTAAAGTCCATAGAGAATGTCCAGAAAACACAAACACACACAGAGGCTGTAGCAAGATCTGAGATTGAGATAGCTAAAAATCACCAGATAGTTTTGTTTTCATCCAGGAGTATCTGGACAAATTGTTGTGGATTTCGGGTGAAATTTAACCAAAAATCACCGTGAAAGTTGTTTTGGAGAAAAGCACAATCTTTCTGTTCAGCAAATGAACCCAATGTAATGTTTACAAATACAAATATCATGTTTTCTCAGGTTTCTGCAGCTTTCTTCCTGGAAAACTCGGATGTGTGGACAATTTGACTCCATGTGGAACCAATTAGCGTTTGCCAGCAGAAAACAAAAAGGGTCCTGCTAAAATGCATTCAAAACCGTAAAGTCCATAGAGAATGTCCAGAAAACACAGACACACACAGAGGCTGTAGCAAGATCTGGAATTGAGATATCCACTACACACCAGATAGTTTTGTTTTCATCCAGGAGTATCTGGACAAATTGTTGTGGATTTCGGGTGAAATTTAACCAAAAAATCACCGTGAAAGTGGTTTTGGAGAAAAGCACAATCTTCCTGTTAGGGAAATGTATCCAATGTCATGTTTACAGAAAGAAATACCATGGTTTCTCAGGTTTCTGGAGATTTCTTCCTAGAAAACTCGAATGTGTGGCGGATTTGACTCCAGGTGGAACCAATTAGCGTTTGCCAGCAGAAAACAAAAAGGGTCCTACTAAAATGCATTCAAAACCGTAAAGTCCATAGAGAATGTCCAGAAAACACAAACACATACAGAGGCTGTAGCAAGATCTGGGATTGAGATAGCTACAAATCACCAGATAGTTTTGTTTTCATCCAGGAGTATCTGGACAAATTGTTGTATTTTTGAAGTATAATTTAACCAAAAATCACCGTGAAAGTTGTTTTGGAGAAAAGCACAATCTTTCTGTTCAGCGAATGAATCCAATGTCATGTTTACAAATACAAATATCATGTTTTCTCAGGTTTCTGCAGCTTTCTTCCTGGAAAACTCGGATGTGTGGACAATTTGACTCCAGGTGGAACCAATTAGCGTTTGCCAGCTGAAAACAAAAAGGGTCCTGCTAAAATGCATTCAAAACCTTAAAGTCCATAGAGAATGTCCAGAAAACACAGACACACACAGAGGCTGTAGCAAGATCTGGGATTGAGATAGCTAAAAATCACCAGATAGTTTTGTTTTCATCCAGGAGTATCTGGACAAATTGTTGTAGCTTTGAAGTGAAATTTAACCAAAACATCACCGTGAAAGTGGTTTTGGAGAAAAGCACAATCTTTCTGTTCAGCAAATGAATCCAATGTCATGTTTACAAATACAAATATCATGTTTTCTCAGGTTTCTGTAGCTTTCTTCCTAGAAAACTCGAATGTGTGGAGGATGGGACTCCAGGTGGAACCAATTAGCGTTTGCCAGCAGAAAACAAAAAGGGTCCTGCTAAAATGCATTCAAAACCGTAAAGTCCATAGAGAATGTCCAGAAAACACAAACACACACAGAGGCTGTAGCAAGATCTGGGATTGAGATATCCACCACACAGCAGATAGTTTTGTTTTCATCCAGGAGTATCTGGACAAATTGTTGTGGATTTCGGGTGAAATTTAACCAAAAATCACCGTGAAAGTGGTTTTGGAGAAAAGCACAATCTTCCTGTTTGGGAAATGTATCCAATGTCATGTTTACAGAAAGAAATATCATGGTTTCTCAGGTTTCTGGAGATTTCTTCCTAGAAAACTCGAATGTGTGGCGGATTTGACTCCAGGTGGAACCAATTAGTGTTTGCCAGCAGAAAACAAAAAGGGTCCTGCTAAAATGCATTCAAAATCGTAAAGTCCATAGAGAATGTCCAGAAAACACAAACACACACAGAGGCTGTAGCAAGATCTGGGATTGAGATAGCTAAAAATCACCAGATAGTTTTGTTTTCATCCAGGAGTATCTGGACAAATTGTTGTAGCTTTGAAGTGAAATTTAACCAAAAAATCACTGTGAAAGTGGTTTGGAGAAAAGCACAATATTTCTGTTCAGTGAATGAATCCAATGTCATGTTTACAAATACAAATATCATGTTTTCTCAGGTTTCTGCAGCTTTCTTCCTGGAAAACTCCGATGTGTGGAGAATTTGACTCCAGGTGGAACCAATTAGCGTTTGCCAGCAGAAAACAAAAAGGGTCCTGCTAAAATGCATTCAAAATCGTAAAGTCCATAGAGAATGTCCAGAAAACACAAACACACACAGAGGCTGTAGCAAGATCTGGGATTGAGATAGCTAAAAATCTCCAGATAGTTTTGTTTTCATCCAGGAGTATCTGGACAAATTGTTGTCACTTTGAAGTGAAATTTAACCAAAAAATCACTGTGAAAGTGGTTTGGAGAAAAGCACAATCTTTCTGTTCAGCGAATGAATCCAATGTCATGTTTACAAATACAAATATCATGTTTTCTCAGGTTTCTGGAGCGTTCTTCCTAGAAAACTGCACTGTGTGGAGGATTTGACTCCAGGTGGAACCAATTAGCGTTTGCCAGCAGAAAACAAAAAGGGTCCTGCTAAAATGCATTCAAAACCTTAAAGTCCATAGAGAATGTCCAGAAAACACAGACACACACAGAGGCTGTAGCAAGATCTGGGATTGAGATAGCTAAAAATCACCAGATAGTTTTGTTTTCATCCAGGAGTATCTGGACAAATTGTTGTAGCTTTGAAGTGAAATTTAACCAAAACATCACCGTGAAAGTGGTTTTGGAGAAAAGCACAATCTTTCTGTTCAGCGAATGAATCCAATGTCATGTTTACAAATACAAATATCATGTTTTCTTAGGTTTCTGTAGCTTTCTTCCTAGAAAACTCGAATGTGTGGAGGATGGGACTCCAGGTGGAACCAATTAGCGTTTGCCAGCAGAAAACAAAAAGGGTCCTGCTAAAATGCATTCAAAACCGTAAAGTCCATAGAGAATGTCCAGAAAACACAAACACACACAGAGGCTGTAGCAAGATCTGGGATTGAGATATCCACCACACACCAGATAGTTTTGTTTTCATCCAGGAGTATCTGGACAAATTGTTGTGGATTTCGGGTGAAATTTAACCAAAAATCACCGTGAAAGTGGTTTTGGAGAAAAGCACAATCTTCCTGTTTGGGAAATCTATCCAATGTCATGTTTACAGAAAGAAATATCATGGTTTCTCAGGTTTCTGGAGATTTCTTCCTAGAAAACTCGATTGTGTGGCGGATTTGACTCCAGGTGGAACCAATTAGCGTTTGCCAGCAGAAAACAAAAAGGGTCCTGCTAAAATGCATTCAAAATCGTAAAGTCCATAGAGAATGTCCAGAAAACACAAACACACACAGAGGCTGTAGCAAGATCTGGGATTGAGATAGCTAAAAATCTCCGGATAGTTTTGTTTTCATCCAGGAGTATCTGGACAAATTGTTGTCACTTTGAAGTGAAATTTAACCAAAAAATCACTGTGAAAGTGGTTTGGAGAAAAGCACAATCTTTCTGTTCAGCGAATGAATCCAATGTCATGTTTACAAATACAAATATCATGTTTTCTCAGGTTTCTGGAGCGTTCTTCCTAGAAAACTGCACTGTGTGGAGGATTTGACTCCAGGTGGAACCAATTAGCGTTTGCCAGCAGAAAACAAAAAGGGTCCTGCTAAAATGCATTCAAAACCTTAAAGTCCATAGAGAATGTCCAGAAAACACAGACACACACAGAGGCTGTAGCAAGATCTGGGATTGAGATAGCTAAAAATCACCAGATAGTTTTGTTTTCATCCAGGAGTATCTGGACAAATTGTTGTAGCTTTGAAGTGAAATTTAACCAAAACATCACCGTGAAAGTGGTTTTGGAGAAAAGCACAATCTTTCTGTTCAGCAAATGAATCCAATGTCATGTTTACAAATACAAATATCATGTTTTCTCAGGTTTCTGCAGCTTTCTTCCTGGAAAACTCGGATGTGTGGACAATTTGACTCAAGGTGGAACCAATTAGCGTTTGCCAGCAGAAAACAAAAAGGGTCCTGCTAAAATGCATTCAAAACCGTAAAGTCCATAGAGAATGTCCAGAAAACACAAACACACACAGAGGCTGTAGCAAGATCTGGGATTGAGATATCCACCACACACCAGATAGTTTTGTTTTCATCCAGGAGTATCTGGACAAATTGTTGTGCATTTAGGGTGAAATTTAACCAAAAATCACCGTGAAAGTGGTTTTGGAGAAAAGCACAATCTTTCTGTTCAGCAAATGAATCCAATGTCATGTTTACAAATACAAATATCATGTTTTCTCAGGTTTCTGGAGCTTTCTTCCTGGAAAACTCGGATGTGTGGACAATTTGACTCAAGGTGGAACCAATTAGCGTTTGCCAGCAGAAAACAAAAAGGGTCCTGCTAAAATGCATTCAAAATCATAAAGTCCATAGAGAATGTCCAGAAAACACAGACACACACAGAGGCTGTAGCAAGGTCTGCGATTGAGATAGCTAAAAATCACCAGATAGTTTTGTTTTCATCCAGGTGTATCTGGACAAATTGTTGTAGCTTTGAAGTGAAATTTAACCAAAAAATCACTGTGAAAGTGGTTTTGGAGAAAAGCACAATCTTTCTGTTCAGCGAATGAATCCAATGTCATGTTTACAAATACAAATATCATGTTTTCTCAGGTTTCTGCAGCTTTCTTCCTGGAAAACTCGGATGTGTGGACAATTTGACTCAAGGTGGAACCAATTAGCGTTTGCCAGCAGAAAACAAAAAGGGTCCTGCTAAAATGCATTCAAAATCGTAAAGTCCATAGAGAATGTCCAGAAAACACAAACACACACAGAGGCTGTAGCAAGATCTGGGATTGAGATAGCTAAAAATCTCCAGATAGTTTTGTTTTCATCCAGGAGTATCTGGACAAATTGTTGTCACTTTGAAGTGAAATTTAACCAAAAAATCACTGTGAAAGTGGTTTGGAGAAAAGCACAATCTTTCTGTTCAGCGAATGAATCCAATGTCATGTTTACAAATACAAATATCATGTTTTCTCAGGTTTCTGCAGCTTTCTTCCTGGAAAACTCCGATGTGTGGAGAATTTGACTCAAAGTGGAACCAATTAGCGTTTGCCAGCAGAAAACAAAAAGGGTCCTGCTAAAATGCATTCGAAATCGTAAAGTCCATAGAGAATGTCCAGAAAACACAAACACACACAGAGGCTGTAGCAAGATCTGAGATTGAGATAGCTAAAAATCACCAGATAGTTTTGTTTTCATCCAGGAGTATCTGGACAAATTGTTGTGGATTTCGGGTGAAATTTAACCAAAAATCATCGTGAAAGTTGTTTTGGAGAAAAGCACAATCTTTCTGTTCAGCGAATGAATCCAATGTCATGTTTACAAATACAAATATCATGTTTTCTCAGGTTTCTGCAGCTTTCTTCCTGGAAAACTCCGATGTGTGGAGAATTTGACTCCAGGTGGAACCAATTAGCGTTTGCCAGCAGAAAACAAAAAGGGTCCTGCTAAAATGCATTCAAAACCGTAAAGTCCATAGAGAATGTCCAGAAAACACAGACACACACAGAGGCTGTAGCAAGATCTGGAATTGAGATATCCACTACACACCAGATAGTTTTGTTTTCATCCAGGAGTATCTGGACAAATTGTTGTGGATTTCGGGTGAAATTTAACCAAAAAATCACCGTGAAAGTGGTTTTGGAGAAAAGCACAATCTTCCTGTTTGGGAAATGTATCCAATGTCATGTTTACAGAAAGAAATACCATGGTTTCTCAGGTTTCTGGAGATTTCTTCCTAGAAAACTCGAATGTGTGGCGGATTTGACTCCAGGTGGAACCAATTAGCGTTTGCCAGCAGAAAACAAAAAGGGTCCTGCTAAAATGCATTCAAAACCGTAAAGTCCATAGAGAATGTCCAGAAAACACAAACACATACAGAGGCTGTAGCAAGATCTGGGATTGAGATAGCTACAAATCACCAGATAGTTTTGTTTTCATCCAGGAGTATCTGGACAAATTGTTGTATTTTTGAAGTATAATTTAACCAAAAATCACCGTTAAAGTGGTTTTGGAGAAAAGCACAATCTTTCTGTTCAGCGAATGAATCCAATGTCATGTTTACAAATACAAATATCATGTTTTCTCAGGTTTCTGCAGCTTTCTTCCTGGAAAACTCGGATGTGTGGACAATTTGACTCCAGGTGGAACCAATTAGCGTTTGCCAGCTGAAAACAAAAAGGGTCCTGCTAAAATGCATTCAAAACCTTAAAGTCCATAGAGAATGTCCAGAAAACACAGACACACACAGAGGCTGTAGCAAGATCTGGGATTGAGATAGCTAAAAATCACCAGATAGTTTTGTTTTCATCCAGGAGTATCTGGACAAATTGTTGTAGCTTTGAAGTGAAATTTAACCAAAACATCACCGTGAAAGTGGTTTTGGAGAAAAGCACAATCTTTCTGTTCAGCAAATGAATCCAATGTCATGTTTACAAATACAAATATCATGTTTTCTCAGGTTTCTGTAGCTTTCTTCCTAGAAAACTCGAATGTGTGGAGGATGGGACTCCAGGTGGAACCAATTAGCGTTTGCCAGCAGAAAACAAAAAGGGTCCTGCTAAAATGCATTCAAAACCGTAAAGTCCATAGAGAATGTCCAGAAAACACAAACACACACAGAGGCTGTAGCAAGATCTGGGATTGAGATATCCACCACACAGCAGATAGTTTTGTTTTCATCCAGGAGTATCTGGACAAATTGTTGTGGATTTCGGGTGAAATTTAACCAAAAATCACCGTGAAAGTTGTTTTGGAGAAAAGCACAATCTTTCTGTTCAGCGAATGAATCCAATGTCATGTTTACAAATACAAATATCATGTTTTCTCAGGTTTCTGGAGATTTCTTCCTAGAAAACTCGAATGTGTGGAGGATTTGACTCCAGGTGGAACCAATTAGCGTTTGCCAGCAGAAAACAAAAAGGGTCCTGCTAAAATGCATTCAAAACCTTAAAGTCCATAGAGAATGTCCAGAAAACACAGACACACACAGAGGCTGTAGCAAGATCTGGGATTGAGATAGCTAAAAATCACCAGATAGTTTTGTTTTCATCCAGGAGTATCTGGACAAATTGTTGTAGCTTTGAAGTGAAATTTAACCAAAACATCACCGTGAAAGTGGTTTTGGAGAAAAGCACAATCTTTCTGTTCAGCGAATGAATCCAATGTCATGTTTACAAATACAAATATCATGTTTTCTCAGGTTTCTGGAGCTTTCTTCCTGGAAAACTCGGATGTGTGGAGAATTTGACTCAAGGTGGAACCAATTAGCGTTTGCCAGCAGAAAACAAAAAGGGTCCTGCTAAAATGCATTCAAAATCATAAAGTCCATAGAGAATGTCCAGAAAACACAGACACACACAGAGGCTGTAGCAAGGTCTGGGATTGAGATAGCTAAAAATCACCAGATAGTTTTGTTTTCATCCAGGTGTATCTGGACAAATTGTTGTAGCTTTGAAGTGAAATTTAACCAAAAAATCACTGTGAAAGTGGTTTGGAGAAAAGCACAATCTTTCTGTTCAGCGAATGAATCCAATGTCATGTTTACAAATACAAATATCATGTTTTCTCAGGTTTCTGCAGCTTTCTTCCTGGAAAACTCGGATGTGTGGACAATTTGACTCAAGGTGGAACCAATTAGCGTTTGCCAGCAGAAAACAAAAAGGGTCCTGCTAAAATGCATTCAAAATCGTAAAGTCCATAGAGAATGTCCAGAAAACACAAACACACACAGAGGCTGTAGCAAGATCTGAGATTGAGATAGCTAAAAATCACCAGATAGTTTTGTTTTCATCCAGGAGTATCTGGACAAATTGTTGTCGCTTTGAAGTGAAATTTAACCAAAAAATCACTGTGAAAGTGGTTTGGAGAAAAGCACAATCTTTCTGTTCAGCGAATGAATCCAATGTCATGTTTACAAATACAAATATCATGTTTTCTCAGGTTTCTGCAGCTTTCTTCCTGGAAAACTCCGATGTCTGGAGAATTTGACTCAAAGTGGAACCAATTAGCGTTTGCCAGCAGAAAACAAAAAGGGTCCTGCTAAAATGCATTCGAAATCGTAAAGTCCATAGAGAATGTCCAGAAAACACAAACACACACAGAGGCTGTAGCAAGATCTGAGATTGAGATAGCTAAAAATCACCAGATAGTTTTGTTTTCATCCAGGAGTATCTGGACAAATTGTTGTGGATTTCGGGTGAAATTTAACCAAAAATCACCGTGAAAGTTGTTTTGGAGAAAAGCACAATCTTTCTGTTCAGCAAATGAACCCAATGTAATGTTTACAAATACAAATATCATGTTTTCTCAGGTTTCTGCAGCTTTCTTCCTGGAAAACTCGGATGTGTGGACAATTTGACTCCATGTGGAACCAATTAGCGTTTGCCAGCAGAAAACAAAAAGGGTCCTGCTAAAATGCATTCAAAACCGTAAAGTCCATAGAGAATGTCCAGAAAACACAGACACACACAGAGGCTGTAGCAAGATCTGGAATTGAGATATCCACTACACACCAGATAGTTTTGTTTTCATCCAGGAGTATCTGGACAAATTGTTGTGGATTTCGGGTGAAATTTAACCAAAAAATCACCGTGAAAGTGGTTTTGGAGAAAAGCACAATCTTCCTGTTAGGGAAATGTATCCAATGTCATGTTTACAGAAAGAAATACCATGGTTTCTCAGGTTTCTGGAGATTTCTTCCTAGAAAACTCGAATGTGTGGCGGATTTGACTCCAGGTGGAACCAATTAGCGTTTGCCAGCAGAAAACAAAAAGGGTCCTACTAAAATGCATTCAAAACCGTAAAGTCCATAGAGAATGTCCAGAAAACACAAACACATACAGAGGCTGTAGCAAGATCTGGGATTGAGATAGCTACAAATCACCAGATAGTTTTGTTTTCATCCAGGAGTATCTGGACAAATTGTTGTATTTTTGAAGTATAATTTAACCAAAAATCACCGTGAAAGTTGTTTTGGAGAAAAGCACAATCTTTCTGTTCAGCGAATGAATCCAATGTCATGTTTACAAATACAAATATCATGTTTTCTCAGGTTTCTGCAGCTTTCTTCCTGGAAAACTCGGATGTGTGGACAATTTGACTCCAGGTGGAACCAATTAGCGTTTGCCAGCTGAAAACAAAAAGGGTCCTGCTAAAATGCATTCAAAACCTTAAAGTCCATAGAGAATGTCCAGAAAACACAGACACACACAGAGGCTGTAGCAAGATCTGGGATTGAGATAGCTAAAAATCACCAGATAGTTTTGTTTTCATCCAGGAGTATCTGGACAAATTGTTGTAGCTTTGAAGTGAAATTTAACCAAAACATCACCGTGAAAGTGGTTTTGGAGAAAAGCACAATCTTTCTGTTCAGCAAATGAATCCAATGTCATGTTTACAAATACAAATATCATGTTTTCTCAGGTTTCTGTAGCTTTCTTCCTAGAAAACTCGAATGTGTGGAGGATGGGACTCCAGGTGGAACCAATTAGCGTTTGCCAGCAGAAAACAAAAAGGGTCCTGCTAAAATGCATTCAAAACCGTAAAGTCCATAGAGAATGTCCAGAAAACACAAACACACACAGAGGCTGTAGCAAGATCTGGGATTGAGATATCCACCACACAGCAGATAGTTTTGTTTTCATCCAGGAGTATCTGGACAAATTGTTGTGGATTTCGGGTGAAATTTAACCAAAAATCACCGTGAAAGTGGTTTTGGAGAAAAGCACAATCTTCCTGTTTGGGAAATGTATCCAATGTCATGTTTACAGAAAGAAATATCATGGTTTCTCAGGTTTCTGGAGATTTCTTCCTAGAAAACTCGAATGTGTGGCGGATTTGACTCCAGGTGGAACCAATTAGTGTTTGCCAGCAGAAAACAAAAAGGGTCCTGCTAAAATGCATTCAAAATCGTAAAGTCCATAGAGAATGTCCAGAAAACACAAACACACACAGAGGCTGTAGCAAGATCTGGGATTGAGATAGCTAAAAATCACCAGATAGTTTTGTTTTCATCCAGGAGTATCTGGACAAATTGTTGTAGCTTTGAAGTGAAATTTAACCAAAAAATCACTGTGAAAGTGGTTTGGAGAAAAGCACAATATTTCTGTTCAGTGAATGAATCCAATGTCATGTTTACAAATACAAATATCATGTTTTCTCAGGTTTCTGCAGCTTTCTTCCTGGAAAACTCCGATGTGTGGAGAATTTGACTCCAGGTGGAACCAATTAGCGTTTGCCAGCAGAAAACAAAAAGGGTCCTGCTAAAATGCATTCAAAATCGTAAAGTCCATAGAGAATGTCCAGAAAACACAAACACACACAGAGGCTGTAGCAAGATCTGGGATTGAGATAGCTAAAAATCTCCAGATAGTTTTGTTTTCATCCAGGAGTATCTGGACAAATTGTTGTCACTTTGAAGTGAAATTTAACCAAAAAATCACTGTGAAAGTGGTTTGGAGAAAAGCACAATCTTTCTGTTCAGCGAATGAATCCAATGTCATGTTTACAAATACAAATATCATGTTTTCTCAGGTTTCTGGAGCGTTCTTCCTAGAAAACTGCACTGTGTGGAGGATTTGACTCCAGGTGGAACCAATTAGCGTTTGCCAGCAGAAAACAAAAAGGGTCCTGCTAAAATGCATTCAAAACCTTAAAGTCCATAGAGAATGTCCAGAAAACACAGACACACACAGAGGCTGTAGCAAGATCTGGGATTGAGATAGCTAAAAATCACCAGATAGTTTTGTTTTCATCCAGGAGTATCTGGACAAATTGTTGTAGCTTTGAAGTGAAATTTAACCAAAACATCACCGTGAAAGTGGTTTTGGAGAAAAGCACAATCTTTCTGTTCAGCGAATGAATCCAATGTCATGTTTACAAATACAAATATCATGTTTTCTTAGGTTTCTGTAGCTTTCTTCCTAGAAAACTCGAATGTGTGGAGGATGGGACTCCAGGTGGAACCAATTAGCGTTTGCCAGCAGAAAACAAAAAGGGTCCTGCTAAAATGCATTCAAAACCGTAAAGTCCATAGAGAATGTCCAGAAAACACAAACACACACAGAGGCTGTAGCAAGATCTGGGATTGAGATATCCACCACACACCAGATAGTTTTGTTTTCATCCAGGAGTATCTGGACAAATTGTTGTGGATTTCGGGTGAAATTTAACCAAAAATCACCGTGAAAGTGGTTTTGGAGAAAAGCACAATCTTCCTGTTTGGGAAATCTATCCAATGTCATGTTTACAGAAAGAAATATCATGGTTTCTCAGGTTTCTGGAGATTTCTTCCTAGAAAACTCGATTGTGTGGCGGATTTGACTCCAGGTGGAACCAATTAGCGTTTGCCAGCAGAAAACAAAAAGGGTCCTGCTAAAATGCATTCAAAATCGTAAAGTCCATAGAGAATGTCCAGAAAACACAAACACACACAGAGGCTGTAGCAAGATCTGGGATTGAGATAGCTAAAAATCTCCGGATAGTTTTGTTTTCATCCAGGAGTATCTGGACAAATTGTTGTCACTTTGAAGTGAAATTTAACCAAAAAATCACTGTGAAAGTGGTTTGGAGAAAAGCACAATCTTTCTGTTCAGCGAATGAATCCAATGTCATGTTTACAAATACAAATATCATGTTTTCTCAGGTTTCTGGAGCGTTCTTCCTAGAAAACTGCACTGTGTGGAGGATTTGACTCCAGGTGGAACCAATTAGCGTTTGCCAGCAGAAAACAAAAAGGGTCCTGCTAAAATGCATTCAAAACCTTAAAGTCCATAGAGAATGTCCAGAAAACACAGACACACACAGAGGCTGTAGCAAGATCTGGGATTGAGATAGCTAAAAATCACCAGATAGTTTTGTTTTCATCCAGGAGTATCTGGACAAATTGTTGTAGCTTTGAAGTGAAATTTAACCAAAACATCACCGTGAAAGTGGTTTTGGAGAAAAGCACAATCTTTCTGTTCAGCAAATGAATCCAATGTCATGTTTACAAATACAAATATCATGTTTTCTCAGGTTTCTGCAGCTTTCTTCCTGGAAAACTCGGATGTGTGGACAATTTGACTCAAGGTGGAACCAATTAGCGTTTGCCAGCAGAAAACAAAAAGGGTCCTGCTAAAATGCATTCAAAACCGTAAAGTCCATAGAGAATGTCCAGAAAACACAAACACACACAGAGGCTGTAGCAAGATCTGGGATTGAGATATCCACCACACACCAGATAGTTTTGTTTTCATCCAGGAGTATCTGGACAAATTGTTGTGCATTTAGGGTGAAATTTAACCAAAAATCACCGTGAAAGTGGTTTTGGAGAAAAGCACAATCTTTCTGTTCAGCAAATGAATCCAATGTCATGTTTACAAATACAAATATCATGTTTTCTCAGGTTTCTGGAGCTTTCTTCCTGGAAAACTCGGATGTGTGGACAATTTGACTCAAGGTGGAACCAATTAGCGTTTGCCAGCAGAAAACAAAAAGGGTCCTGCTAAAATGCATTCAAAATCATAAAGTCCATAGAGAATGTCCAGAAAACACAGACACACACAGAGGCTGTAGCAAGGTCTGGGATTGAGATAGCTAAAAATCACCAGATAGTTTTGTTTTCATCCAGGTGTATCTGGACAAATTGTTGTAGCTTTGAAGTGAAATTTAACCAAAAAATCACTGTGAAAGTGGTTTTGGAGAAAAGCACAATCTTTCTGTTCAGCGAATGAATCCAATGTCATGTTTACAAATACAAATATCATGTTTTCTCAGGTTTCTGCAGCTTTCTTCCTGGAAAACTCGGATGTGTGGACAATTTGACTCAAGGTGGAACCAATTAGCGTTTGCCAGCAGAAAACAAAAAGGGTCCTGCTAAAATGCATTCAAAATCGTAAAGTCCATAGAGAATGTCCAGAAAACACAAACACACACAGAGGCTGTAGCAAGATCTGAGATTGAGATAGCTAAAAATCACCAGATAGTTTTGTTTTCATCCAGGAGTATCTGGACAAATTGTTGTCGCTTTGAAGTGAAATTTAACCAAAAAATCACTGTGAAAGTGGTTTGGAGAAAAGCACAATCTTTCTGTTCAGCGAATGAATCCAATGTCATGTTTACAAATACAAATATCATGTTTTCTCAGGTTTCTGCAGCTTTCTTCCTGGAAAACTCCGATGTGTGGAGAATTTGACTCAAAGTGGAACCAATTAGCGTTTGCCAGCAGAAAACAAAAAGGGTCCTGCTAAAATGCATTCGAAATCGTAAAGTCCATAGAGAATGTCCAGAAAACACAAACACACACAGAGGCTGTAGCAAGATCTGAGATTGAGATAGCTAAAAATCACCAGATAGTTTTGTTTTCATCCAGGAGTATCCGGACAAATTGTTGTGGATTTCGGGTGAAATTTAACCAAAAAATCACCGTGAAAGTGGTTTTGGAGAAAAGCACAATCTTCCTGTTTGGGAAATGTATCCAATGTCATGTTTACAGAAAGAAATATCATGATTTCTCAGGTTTCTGGAGATTTCTTCCTAGAAAACTCGAATGTGTGGCGGATTTGACTCCAGGTGGAACCAATTAGCGTTTGCCAGCAGAAAACAAAAAGGGTCCTGCTAAAATGCATTCAAAACTGTAAAGTCCATAGAGAATGTCCAGAAAACACAAACACACACAGAGGCTGTAGCAAGATCTGGGATTGAGATATCCACCACACACCAGATAGTTTTGTTTTCATCCAGGAGTATCTGGACAAATTGTTGTGGATTTCGGGTGAAATTTAACCAAAAATCACCGTGAAAGTGGTTTTGGAGAAAAGCACAATCTTCCTGTTTGGGAAATGTATCCAATGTCATGTTTACAGAAAGAAATATCATGGTTTCTCAGGTTTCTGGAGATTTCTTCCTAGAAAACTCGAATGTGTGGCGGATTTGACTCCAGGTGGAACCAATTAGCGTTTGCCAGCAGAAAACAAAAAGGGTCCTGCTAAAATGCATTCAAAACCGTAAAGTCCATAGAGAATGTCCAGAAAACACAAACACACACAGAGGCTGTAGCAAGATCTGGGATTGAGATAGCTAAAAATCTCCGGATAGTTTTGTTTTCATCCAGGAGTATCTGGACAAATTGTTGTCACTTTGAAGTGAAATTTAACCAAAAAATCACTGTGAAAGTGGTTTGGAGAAAAGCACAATATTTCTGTTCAGTGAATGAATCCAATGTCATGTTTACAAATACAAATATCATGTTTTCTCAGGTTTCTGGAGCGTTCTTCCTAGAAAACTGCACTGTGTGGAGGATTTGACTCCAGGTGGAACCAATTAGCGTTTGCCAGCAGAAAACAAAAAGGGTCCTGCTAAAATGCATTCAAAACCTTAAAGTCCATAGAGAATGTCCAGAAAACACAGACACACACAGAGGCTGTAGCAAGATCTGGGATTGAGATAGCTAAAAATCACCAGATAGTTTTGTTTTCATCCAGGAGTATCTGGACAAATTGTTGTCGCTTTGAAGTGAAATTTAACCAAAAAATCACTGTGAAAGTGTTTTGGAGAAAAGCACAATATTTCTGTTCAGTGAATGAATCCAATGTCATGTTTACAAATACAAATATCATGTTTTCTCAGGTTTCTGGAGCGTTCTTCCTAGAAAACTCGAATGTGTGGAGGATTTGACTCCAGGTGGAACCAATTAGCGTTTGCCAGCAGAAAACAAAAAGGGTCCTGCTAAAATGCATTCAAAACCTTAAAGTCCATAGAGAATGTCCAGAACACACAGACACACACAGAGGCTGTAGCAAGATCTGGGATTGAGATAGCTAAAAATCACCAGATAGTTTTGTTTTCATCCAGGAGTATCTGGACAAATTGTTGTAGCTTTGAAGTGAAATTTAACCAAAACATCACCGTGAAAGTGGTTTTGGAGAAAAGCACAATCTTTCTGTTCAGCAAATGAATCCAATGTCATGTTTACAAATACAAATATCATGTTTTCTCAGGTTTCTGGAGCGTTCTTCCTAGAAAACTGCACTGTGTGGAGGATTTGACTCCAGGTGGAACCAATTAGCGTTTGCCAGCAGAAAACAAAAAGGGTCCTGCTAAAATGCATTCAAAACCTTAAAGTCCATAGAGAATGTCCAGAAAACACAGACACACACAGAGGCTGTAGCAAGATCTGGGATTGAGATAGCTAAAAATCACCAGATAGTTTTGTTTTCATCCAGGAGTATCTGGACAAATTGTTGTAGCTTTGAAGTGAAATTTAACCAAAACATCACCGTGAAAGTGGTTTTGGAGAAAAGCACAATCTTTCTGTTCAGCGAATGAATCCAATGTCATGTTTACAAATACAAATATCATGTTTTCTCAGGTTTCTGCAGCTTTCTTCCTGGAAAACTCGGATGTGTGGACAATTTGACTCAAGGTGGAACCAATTAGCGTTTGCCAGCAGAAAACAAAAAGGGTCCTGCTAAAATGCATTCAAAATCGTAAAGTCCATAGAGAATGTCCAGAAAACACAAACACACACAGAGGCTGTAGCAAGATCTGAGATTGAGATAGCTAGAAATCACCAGATAGTTTTGTTTTCATCCAGGAGTATCTGGACAAATTGTTGTCGCTTTGAAGTGAAATTTAACCAAAAAATCACTGTGAAAGTGGTTTGGAGAAAAGCACAATCTTTCTGTTCAGCGAATGAATCCAATGTCATGTTTACAAATACAAATATCATGTTTTCTCAGGTTTCTGCAGCTTTCTTCCTGGAAAACTCCGATGTGTGGAGAATTTGACTCAAAGTGGAACCAATTAGCGTTTGCCAGCAGAAAACAAAAAGGGTCCTGCTAAAATGCATTCGAAATCGTAAAGTCCATAGAGAATGTCCAGAAAACACAAACACACACAGAGGCTGTAGCAAGATCTGAGATTGAGATAGCTAAAAATCACCAGATAGTTTTGTTTTCATCCAGGAGTATCCGGACAAATTGTTGTGGATTTCGGGTGAAATTTAACCAAAAAATCACCGTGAAAGTGGTTTTGGAGAAAAGCACAATCTTCCTGTTTGGGAAATGTATCCAATGTCATGTTTACAGAAAGAAATATCATGATTTCTCAGGTTTCTGGAGATTTCTTCCTAGAAAACTCGAATGTGTGGCGGATTTGACTCCAGGTGGAACCAATTAGCGTTTGCCAGCAGAAAACAAAAAGGGTCCTGCTAAAATGCATTCAAAACTGTAAAGTCCATAGAGAATGTCCAGAAAACACAAACACACACAGAGGCTGTAGCAAGATCTGGGATTGAGATATCCACCACACACCAGATAGTTTTGTTTTCATCCAGGAGTATCTGGACAAATTGTTGTGGATTTCGGGTGAAATTTAACCAAAAATCACCGTGAAAGTGGTTTTGGAGAAAAGCACAATCTTCCTGTTTGGGAAATGTATCCAATGTCATGTTTACAGAAAGAAATATCATGGTTTCTCAGGTTTCTGGAGATTTCTTCCTAGAAAACTCGAATGTGTGGCGGATTTGACTCCAGGTGGAACCAATTAGCGTTTGCCAGCAGAAAACAAAAAGGGTCCTGCTAAAATGCATTCAAAACCGTAAAGTCCATAGAGAATGTCCAGAAAACACAAACACACACAGAGGCTGTAGCAAGATCTGGGATTGAGATAGCTAAAAATCTCCGGATAGTTTTGTTTTCATCCAGGAGTATCTGGACAAATTGTTGTCACTTTGAAGTGAAATTTAACCAAAAAATCACTGTGAAAGTGGTTTGGAGAAAAGCACAATATTTCTGTTCAGTGAATGAATCCAATGTCATGTTTACAAATACAAATATCATGTTTTCTCAGGTTTCTGGAGCGTTCTTCCTAGAAAACTGCACTGTGTGGAGGATTTGACTCCAGGTGGAACCAATTAGCGTTTGCCAGCAGAAAACAAAAAGGGTCCTGCTAAAATGCATTCAAAACCTTAAAGTCCATAGAGAATGTCCAGAAAACACAGACACACACAGAGGCTGTAGCAAGATCTGGGATTGAGATAGCTAAAAATCACCAGATAGTTTTGTTTTCATCCAGGAGTATCTGGACAAATTGTTGTCGCTTTGAAGTGAAATTTAACCAAAAAATCACTGTGAAAGTGTTTTGGAGAAAAGCACAATATTTCTGTTCAGTGAATGAATCCAATGTCATGTTTACAAATACAAATATCATGTTTTCTCAGGTTTCTGGAGCGTTCTTCCTAGAAAACTCGAATGTGTGGAGGATTTGACTCCAGGTGGAACCAATTAGCGTTTGCCAGCAGAAAACAAAAAGGGTCCTGCTAAAATGCATTCAAAACCTTAAAGTCCATAGAGAATGTCCAGAACACACAGACACACACAGAGGCTGTAGCAAGATCTGGGATTGAGATAGCTAAAAATCACCAGATAGTTTTGTTTTCATCCAGGAGTATCTGGACAAATTGTTGTAGCTTTGAAGTGAAATTTAACCAAAACATCACCGTGAAAGTGGTTTTGGAGAAAAGCACAATCTTTCTGTTCAGCAAATGAATCCAATGTCATGTTTACAAATACAAATATCATGTTTTCTCAGGTTTCTGGAGCGTTCTTCCTAGAAAACTGCACTGTGTGGAGGATTTGACTCCAGGTGGAACCAATTAGCGTTTGCCAGCAGAAAACAAAAAGGGTCCTGCTAAAATGCATTCAAAACCTTAAAGTCCATAGAGAATGTCCAGAAAACACAGACACACACAGAGGCTGTAGCAAGATCTGGGATTGAGATAGCTAAAAATCACCAGATAGTTTTGTTTTCATCCAGGAGTATCTGGACAAATTGTTGTAGCTTTGAAGTGAAATTTAACCAAAACATCACCGTGAAAGTGGTTTTGGAGAAAAGCACAATCTTTCTGTTCAGCAAATGAATCCAATGTCATGTTTACAAATACAAATATCATGTTTTCTCAGGTTTCTGCAGCTTTCTTCCTGGAAAACTCGGATGTGTGGACAATTTGACTCCAGGTGGAACCAATTAGCGTTTGCCAGCTGAAAACAAAAAGGGTCCTGCTAAAATGCATTCAAAACCTTAAAGTCCATAGAGAATGTCCAGAAAACACAGACACACACAGAGGCTGTAGCAAGATCTGGGATTGAGATAGCTAAAAATCACCAGATAGTTTTGTTTTCATCCAGGAGTATCTGGACAAATTGTTGTAGCTTTGAAGTGAAATTTAACCAAAACATCACCGTGAAAGTGGTTTTGGAGAAAAGCACAATCTTTCTGTTCAGCAAATGAATCCAATGTCATGTTTACAAATACAAATATCATGTTTTCTCAGGTTTCTGTAGCTTTCTTCCTAGAAAACTCGAATGTGTGGAGGATGGGACTCCAGGTGGAACCAATTAGCGTTTGCCAGCAGAGAACAAAAAGGGTCCTGCTAAAATGCATTCAAAACCGTAAAGTCCATAGAGAATGTCCAGAAAACACAAACACACACAGAGGCTGTAGCAAGATCTGGGATTGAGATATCCACCACACACCAGATAGTTTTGTTTTCATCCAGGAGTATCTGGACAAATTGTTGTGGATTTCGGGTGAAATTTAACCAAAAATCACCGTGAAAGTGGTTTTGGAGAAAAGCACAATCTTCCTGTTTGGGAAATGTATCCAATGTCATGTTTACAGAAAGAAATATCATGGTTTCTCAGGTTTCTGGAGATTTCTTCCTAGAAAACTCGAATGTGTGGCGGATTTGACTCCAGGTGGAACCAATTAGTGTTTGCCAGCAGAAAACAAAAAGGGTCCTGCTAAAATGCATTCAAAATCGTAAAGTCCATAGAGAATGTCCAGAAAACACAAACACACACAGAGGCTGTAGCAAGATCTGGGATTGAGATAGCTAAAAATCACCAGATAGTTTTGTTTTCATCCAGGAGTATCTGGACAAATTGTTGTATTTTTGAAGTATAATTTAACCAACAATCACCGTGAAAGTGGTTTTGGAGAAAAGCACAATCTTTCTGTTCAGCGAATGAATCCAATGTCATGTTTACAAATACAAATATCATCTTATCTCAGATTTCTGGAGCTTACTTCCAAGAACTGCACTGTGTGGAGGATTTGACTCCAGGTGGAACCAATTAGCGTTTGCCAGCAGAAAACAAAAAGGGTCCTGCTAAAATGCATTCAAAACCTTAAAGTCCATAGAGAATGTCCAGAAAACACAGACACACACAGAGGCTGTAGCAAGATCTGGGATTGAGATAGCTAAAAATCACCAGATAGTTTTGTTTTCATCCAGGATTATCTGGACAAATTGTTGTAGCTTTGAAGTGAAATTTAACCAAAACATCACCGTGAAAGTGGTTTTGGAGAAAAGCACAATCTTTCTGTTCAGCAAATGAATCCAATGTCATGTTTACAAATACAAATATCATGTTTTCTCAGGTTTCTGCAGCTTTCTTCCTGGAAAACTCCGATGTGTGGAGAATTTGACTCCAGGTGGAACCAATTAGCGTTTGCCAGCAGAAAACAAAAAGGGTCCTGCTAAAATGCATTCAAAATCGTAAAGTCCATAGAGAATGTCCAGAAAACACAAACACACACAGAGGCTGTAGCAAGATCTGGGATTGAGATAGCTACAAATCACCAGATAGTTTTGTTTTCATCCAGGAGTATCTGGACAAATTGTTGTCACTTTGAAGTGAAATTTAACCAAAAAATCACTGTGAAAGTGGTTTGGAGAAAAGCACAATCTTTCTGTTCAGCGAATGAATCCAATGTCATGTTTACAAATACAAATATCATGTTTTCTCAGGTTTCTGGAGCGTTCTTCCTAGAAAACTGCACTGTGTGGAGGATTTGACTCCAGGTGGAACCAATTAGCGTTTGCCAGCAGAAAACAAAAAGGGTCCTGCTAAAATGCATTCAAAACCTTAAAGTCCATAGAGAATGTCCAGAAAACACAGACACACACAGAGGCTGTAGCAAGATCTGGGATTGAGATAGCTAAAAATCACCAGATAGTTTTGTTTTCATCCAGGAGTATCTGGACAAATTGTTGTAGCTTTGAAGTGAAATTTAACCAAAACATCACCGTGAAAGTGGTTTTGGAGAAAAGCACAATCTTTCTGTTCAGCAAATGAATCCAATGTCATGTTTACAAATACAAATATCATGTTTTCTCAGGTTTCTGCAGCTTTCTTCCTGGAAAACTCGGATGTGTGGACAATTTGACTCAAGGTGGAACCAATTAGCGTTTGCCAGCAGAAAACAAAAAGGGTCCTGCTAAAATGCATTCAAAACCGTAAAGTCCATAGAGAATGTCCAGAAAACAAAAACACACACAGAGGCTGTAGCAAGATCTGGAATTGAGATATCCACCACACACCAGATAGTTTTGTTTTCATCCAGGAGTATCTGGACAAATTGTTGTGGATTTCGGGTGAAATTTAACCAAAAATCACCGTGAAAGTTGTTTTGGAGAAAAGCACAATCTTTCTGTTCAGCGAATGAATCCAATGTAATGTTTACAAATACAAATATCATGTTTTCTCAGGTTTCTGTAGCTTTCTTCCTAGAAAACTCGAATGTGTGGAGGATGGGACTCCAGGTGGAACCAATTAGCGTTTGCCAGCAGAAAACAAAAAGGGTCCTGCTAAAATGCATTCAAAACCGTAAAGTCCATAGAGAATGTCCAGAAAACACAAACACACACAGAGGCTGTAGCAAGATCTGAGATTGAGATAGCTAAAAATCACCAGATAGTTTTGTTTTCATCCAGGAGTATCTGGACAAATTGTTGTCGCTTTGAAGTGAAATTTAACCAAAAAATCACTGTGAAAGTGGTTTGGAGAAAAGCACAATCTTTCTGTTCAGCGAATGAATCCAATGTCATGTTTACAAATACAAATATCATGTTTTCTCAGGTTTCTGCAGCTTTCTTCCTGGAAAACTCCGATGTGTGGAGAATTTGACTCAAAGTGGAACCAATTAGCGTTTGCCAGCAGAAAACAAAAAGGGTCCTGCTAAAATGCATTCGAAATCGTAAAGTCCATAGAGAATGTCCAGAAAACACAAACACACACAGAGGCTGTAGCAAGATCTGAGATTGAGATAGCTAAAAATCACCAGATAGTTTTGTTTTCATCCAGGAGTATCTGGACAAATTGTTGTCGCTTTGAAGTGAAATTTAACCAAAAAATCACTGTGAAAGTGGTTTGGAGAAAAGCACAATATTTCTGTTCAGTGAATGAATCCAATGTCATGTTTACAAATACAAATATCATGTTTTCTCAGGTTTCTGGAGCGTTCTTCCTAGAAAACTCGAATGTGTGGAGGATTTGACTCCAGGTGGAACCAATTAGCGTTTGCCAGCTGAAAACAAAAAGGGTCCTGCTAAAATGCATTCAAAACCTTAAAGTCCATAGAGAATGTCCAGAACACACAGACACACACAGAGGCTGTAGCAAGATCTGGGATTGAGATAGCTAAAAATCACCAGATAGTTTTGTTTTCATCCAGGAGTATCTGGACAAATTGTTGTAGCTTTGAAGTGAAATTTAACCAAAACATCACCGTGAAAGTGGTTTTGGAGAAAAGCACAATCTTTCTGTTCAGCAAATGAATCCAATGTCATGTTTACAAATACAAATATCATGTTTTCTCAGGTTTCTGCAGCTTTCTTCCTGGAAAACTCGGATGTGTGGACAATTTGACTCAAGGTGGAACCAATTAGCGTTTGCCAGCAGAAAACAAAAAGGGTCCTGCTAAAATGCATTCAAAACCTTAAAGTCCATAGAGAATGTCCAGAAAACACAGACACACACAGAGGCTGTAGCAAGATCTGGGATTGAGATAGCTAAAAATCTCCAGATAGTTTTGTTTTCATCCAGGAGTATCTGGACAAATTGTTGTAGCTTTGAAGTGAAATTTAACCAAAACATCACCGTGAAAGTGGTTTTGGAGAAAAGCACAATCTTTCTGTTCAGCAAATGAATCCAATGTCATGTTTACAAATACAAATATCATGTTTTCTCAGGTTTCTGTAGCTTTCTTCCTAGAAAACTCGAATGTGTGGAGGATGGGACTCCAGGTGGAACCAATTAGCGTTTGCCAGCAGAAAACAAAAAGGGTCCTGCTAAAATGCATTCAAAACCTTAAAGTCCATAGAGAATGTCCAGAAAACACAAACACACACAGAGGCTGTAGCAAGATCTGGGATTGAGATATCCACCACACACCAGATAGTTTTGTTTTCATCCAGGAGTATCTGGACAAATTGTTGTGGATTTCGGGTGAAATTTAACCAAAAATCACCGTGAAAGTGGTTTTGGAGAAAAGCACAATCTTCCTGTTTGGGAAATGTATCCAATGTCATGTTTACAGAAAGAAATATCATGGTTTCTCAGGTTTCTGGAGATTTCTTCCTAGAAAACTCGAATGTGTGGCGGATTTGACTCCAGGTGGAACCAATTAGCGTTTGCCAGCAGAAAACAAAAAGGGTCCTGCTAAAATGCATTCAAAACCGTAAAGTCCATAGAGAATGTCCAGAAAACACAGACACACACAGAGGCTGTAGCAAGATCTGGGATTGAGATAGCTACAAATCTCCAGATAGTTTTGTTTTCATCCAGGAGTATCTGGACAAATTGTTGTATTTTTGAAGTATAATTTAACCAAAAATCACCGTGAAAGTGGTTTTGGAGAAAAGCACAATCTTTCTGTTCAGCGAATGAATCCAATGTCATGTTTACAAATACAAATATCATCTTATCTCAGATTTCTGGAGCTTACTTCCTAGAACTGCACTGTGTGGAGGATTTGACTCCAGGTGGAACCAATTAGCGTTTGCCAGCAGAAAACAAAAAGGGTCCTGCTAAAATGCATTCAAAACCTTAAAGTCCATAGAGAATGTCCAGAAAACACAGACACACACAGAGGCTGTAGCAAGATCTGGGATTGAGATAGCTACAAATCACCAGATAGTTTTGTTTTCATCCAGGAGTATCTGGACAAATTGTTGTAGCTTTGAAGTGAAATTTAACCAAAACATCACCGTGAAAGTGGTTTTGGAGAAAAGCACAATCTTTCTGTTCAGCAAATGAATCCAATGTCATGTTTACAAATACAAATATCATGTTTTCTCAGGTTTCTGGAGATTTCTTCCTGGAAAACTCCGATGTGTGGAGAATTTGACTCCAGGTGGAACCAATTAGCGTTTGCCAGCAGAAAACAAAAAGGGTCCTGCTAAAATGCATTCAAAATCGTAAAGTCCATAGAGAATGTCCAGAAAACACAAACACACACAGAGGCTGTAGCAAGATCTGGGATTGAGATAGCTAAAAATCTCCAGATAGTTTTGTTTTCATCCAGGAGTATCTGGACAAATTGTTGTAGCTTTTAAGTGAAATTTAACCAAAAAATCACTGTGAAAGTGGTTTGGAGAAAAGCACAATCTTTCTGTTCAGCGAATGAATCCAATGTCATGTTTACAAATACAAATATGTTTTCTCAGGTTTCTGTAGCTTTCTTCCTAGAAAACTGCACTGTGTGGAGGATTTGACTCCAGGTGGAACCAATTAGCGTTTGCCAGCAGAAAACAAAAAGGGTCCTGCTAAAATGCATTCAAAACCTTAAAGTCCATAGAGAATGTCCAGAAAACACAGACACACACAGAGGCTGTAGCAAGATCTGGGATTGAGATAGCTAAAAATCTCCAGATAGTTTTGTTTTCATCCAGGAGTATCTGGACAAATTGTTGTAGCTTTGAAGTGAAATTTAACCAAAACATCACCGTGAAAGTGGTTTTGGAGAAAAGCACAATCTTTCTGTTCAGCAAATGAATCCAATGTCATGTTTACAAATACAAATATCATGTTTTCTCAGGTTTCTGTAGCTTTCTTCCTAGAAAACTCGAATGTGTGGAGGATGGGACTCCAGGTGGAACCAATTAGCGTTTGCCAGCAGAAAACAAAAAGGGTCCTGCTAAAACGCATTCAAAACCGTAAAGTCCATAGAGAATGTCCAGAAAACACAAACACACACAGAGGCTGTAGCAAGATCTGGGATTGAGATATCCACCACACACCAGATAGTTTTGTTTTCATCCAGGAGTATCTGGACAAATTGTTGTGGATTTCGGGTGAAATTTAACCAAAAATCACCGTGAAAGTGGTTTTGGAGAAAAGCACAATCTTCCTGTTTGGGAAATGTATCCAATGTCATGTTTACAGAAAGAAATATCATGGTTTCTCAGGTTTCTGGAGATTTCTTCCTAGAAAACTCGAATGTGTGGCGGATTTGACTCCAGGTGGAACCAATTAGCGTTTGCCAGCAGAAAACAAAAAGGGTCCTGCTAAAATGCATTCAAAACCGTAAAGTCCATAGAGAATGTCCAGAAAACACAAACACACACAGAGGCTGTAGCAAGATCTGGAATTGAGATAGCTACAAATCACCAGATAGTTTTGTTTTCATCCAGGAGTATCTGGACAAATTGTTGTATTTTTGAAGTATAATTTAACCAAAACATCACCGTGAAAGTGGTTTTGGAGAAAAGCACAATCTTTCTGTTCAGCGAATGAATCCAATGTCATGTTTACAAATACAAATATCATCTTATCTCAGATTTCTGGAGCTTACTTCCTAGAACTGCACTGTGTGGAGGATTTGACTCCAGGTGGAACCAATTAGCGTTTGCCAGCAGAAAACAAAAAGGGTCCTGCTAAAATGCATTCAAAACCTTAAAGTCCATAGAGAATGTCCAGAAAACACAGACACACACAGAGGCTGTAGCAAGATCTGGGATTGAGATAGCGAAAAATCACCAGATAGTTTTGTTTTCATCCAGGAGTATCTGGACAAATTGTTGTAGCTTTGAAGTGAAATTTAACCAAAACATCACCGTGAAAGTGGTTTTGGAGAAAAGCACAATCTTTCTGTTCAGCAAATGAATCCAATGTCATGTTTACAAATACAAATATCATGTATTTGTATTGAGATATCCACCACACACCAGATAGTTTTGTTTTCATCCAGGAGTATCTGGACAAATTGTTGTGGATTTCGGGTGAAATTTAACCAAAAATCACCGTGAAAGTGGTTTTGGAGAAAAGCACAATCTTTCTGTTCAGCAAATGAATCCAATGTCATGTTTACAAATACAAATATCATGTTTTCTCAGGTTTCTGGAGATTTCTTCCTAGAAAACTCGAATGTGTGGCGGATTTGACTCCAGGTGGAACCAATTAGCGTTTGCCAGCAGAAAACAAAAAGGGTCCTGCTAAAATGCATTCAAAACCGTAAAGTCCATAGAGAATGTCCAGAAAACACAGACACACACAGAGGCTGTAGCAAGATCTGGGATTGAGATAGCTACAAATCTCCAGATAGTTTTGTTTTCATCCAGGAGTATCTGGACAAATTGTTGTATTTTTGAAGTATAATTTAACCAAAAATCACCGTGAAAGTGGTTTTGGAGAAAAGCACAATCTTTCTGTTCAGCGAATGAATCCAATGTCATGTTTACAAATACAAATATCATCTTATCTCAGATTTCTGGAGCTTACTTCCTAGAACTGCACTGTGTGGAGGATTTGACTCCAGGTGGAACCAATTAGTGTTTGCCAGCAGAAAACAAAAAGGGTCCTGCTAAAATGCATTCAAAACCTTAAAGTCCATAGAGAATGTCCAGAAAACACAGACACACACAGAGGCTGTAGCAAGATCTGGGATTGAGATAGCTAAAAATCACCAGATAGTTTTGTTTTCATCCAGGAGTATCTGGACAAATTGTTGTAGCTTTGAAGTGAAATTTAACCAAAACATCACCGTGAAAGTGGTTTTGGAGAAAAGCACAATCTTTCTGTTCAGCAAATGAATCCAATGTCATGTTTACAAATACAAATATCATGTATTTGTATTGAGATATCCACCACACACCAGATAGTTTTGTTTTCATCCAGGAGTATCTGGACAAATTGTTGTAGCTTTGAAGTGAAATTTAACCAAAACATCACCGTGAAAGTGGTTTTGGAGAAAAGCACAATCTTTCTGTTCAGCGAATGAATCCAATGTCATGTTTACAAATACAAATATCATGTTTTCTCAGGTTTCTGCAGCTTTCTTCCTGGAAAACTCGGATGTGTGGACAATTTGACTCAAGGTGGAATCAATTAGCGTTTGCCAGCAGAAAACAAAAAGGGTCCTGCTAAAATGCATTCAAAATCGTAAAGTCCATAGAGAATGTCCAGAAAACACAGACACACACAGAGGCTGTAGCAAGATCTGGGATTGAGATAGCTAAAAATCACCAGATAGTTTTGTTTTCATCCAGGAGTATCTGGACAAATTGTTGTCACTTTGCAGTGAAATTTAACCAAAAAATCACTGTGAAAGTGGTTTGGAGAAAAGCACAATCTTTCTGTTCAGCGAATGAATCCAATGTCATGTTTACAAATACAAATATCATGTTTTCTCAGGTTTCTGGAGCGTTCTTCCTAGAAAACTGCACTGTGTGGAGGATTTGACTCCAGGTGGAACCAATTAGCGTTTGCCAGCAGAAAACAAAAAGGGTCCTGCTAAAATGCATTCAAAACCTTAAAGTCCATAGAGAATGTCCAGAAAACACAGACACACACAGAGGCTGTAGCAAGATCTGGGATTGAGATAGCTAAAAATCACCAGATAGTTTTGTTTTCATCCAGGAGTATCTGGACAAATTGTTGTAGCTTTGAAGTGAAATTTAACCAAAACATCACCGTGAAAGTGGTTTTGGAGAAAAGCACAATCTTCCTGTTGGGGAAATGTATCCAATGTCATGTTTACAGAAAGAAATATCATGGTTTCTCAGGTTTCTGGAGATTTCTTCCTAGAAAACTCGAATGTGTGGCGGATTTGACTCCAGGTGGAACCAATTAGCGTTTGCCAGCAGAAAACAAAAAGGGTCCTGCTAAAATGCATTCAAAACCGTAAAGTCCATAGAGAATGTCCAGAAAACACAGACACACACAGAGGCTGTAGCAAGATCTGGGATTGAGATAGCTACAAATCTCCAGATAGTTTTGTTTTCATCCAGGAGTATCTGGACAAATTGTTGTATTTTTGAAGTATAATTTAACCAAAAATCACCGTGAAAGTGGTTTTGGAGAAAAGCACAATCTTTCTGTTCAGCGAATGAATCCAATGTCATGTTTACAAATACAAATATCATCTTATCTCAGATTTCTGGAGCTTACTTCCTAGAACTGCACTGTGTGGAGGATTTGACTCCAGGTGGAACCAATTAGCGTTTGCCAGCAGAAAACAAAAAGGGTCCTGCTAAAATGCATTCAAAACCTTAAAGTCCATAGAGAATGTCCAGAAAACACAGACACACACAGAGGCTGTAGCAAGATCTGAGATTGAGATAGCTAAAAATCACCAGATAGTTTTGTTTTCATCCAGGAGTATCTGGACAAATTGTTGTAGCTTTGAAGTGAAATTTAACCAAAACATCACCGTGAAAGTGGTTTTGGAGAAAAGCACAATCTTTCTGTTCAGCAAATGAATCCAATGTCATGTTTACAAATACAAATATCATGTTTTCTCAGGTTTCTGCAGCTTTCTTCCTGGAAAACTCCGATGTGTGGAGAATTTGACTCCAGGTGGAACCAATTAGCGTTTGCCAGCAGAAAACAAAAAGGGTCCTGCTAAAATGCATTCAAAATCGTAAAGTCCATAGAGAATGTCCAGAAAACACAAACACACACAGAGGCTGTAGCAAGATCTGGGATTGAGATAGCTAAAAATCTCCAGATAGTTTTGTTTTCATCCAGGAGTATCTGGACAAATTGTTGTAGCTTTGAAGTGAAATTTAACCAAAAAATCACTGTGAAAGTGGTTTGGAGAAAAGCACAATCTTTCTGTTCAGCGAATGAATCCAATGTCATGTTTACAAATACAAATATCATGTTTTCTCAGGTTTCTGGAGCTTTCTTCCTAGAAAACTGCACTGTGTGGAGGATTTGACTCCAGGTGGAACCAATTAGCGTTTGCCAGCAGAAAACAAAAAGGGTCCTGCTAAAATGCATTCAAAACCTTAAAGTCCATAGAGAATGTCCAGAAAACACAAACACACACAGAGGCTGTAGCAAGATCTGGAATTGAGATATCCACCACACACCAGATAGTTTTGTTTTCATCCAGGAGTATCTGGACAAATTGTTGTGGATTTCGGGTGAAATTTAACCAAAAATCACCGTGAAAGTGGTTTTGGAGAAAAGCACAATCTTCCTGTTGGGGAAATGTATACAATGTCATGTTTACAGAAAGAAATATCATGGTTTCTCAGGTTTCTGGAGATTTCTTCCTAGAAAACTCGAATGTGTGGCGGATTTGACTCCAGGTGGAACCAATTAGCGTTTGCCAGCAGAAAACAAAAAGGGTCCTGCTAAAATGTATTCAAAACCGTAAAGTCCATAGAGAATGTCCAGAAAACACAAACACACACAGAGGCTGTAGCAAGATCTGGGATTGAGATAGCTACAAATCACCAGATAGTTTTGTTTTCATCCAGGAGTATCTGGACAAATTGTTGTAGCTTTGAAGTGAAATTTAACCAAAACATCACCGTGAAAGTGGTTTTGGAGAAAAGCACAATCTTTCTGTTCAGCAAATGAATCCAATGTCATGTTTACAAATACAAATATCATGTTTTCTCAGGTTTCTGCAGCTTTCATCCTGGAAAACTCAGATGTGTGGAGAATTTGACTCAAGGTGGAACCAATTAGCGTTTGCCAGCAGAAAACAAAAAGGGTCCTGCTAAAATGCATTCAAAATCGTAAAGTCCATAGAGAATGTCCAGAAAACACAAACACACACAGAGGCTGTAGCAAGATCTGAGATTGAGATAGCTACAAATCACCAGATAGTTTTGTTTTCATCCAGGAGTATCTGGACAAATTGTTGTCGCTTTGAAGTGAAATTTAACCAAAAAATCACTGTGAAAGTGGTTTGGAGAAAAGCACAATCTTTCTGTTCAGCGAATGAATCCAATGTCATGTTTACAAATACAAATATCATGTTTTCTCAGGTTTCTGGAGCGTTCTTCCTAGAAAACTGCACTGTGTGGAGGATTTGACTCCAGGTGGAACCAATTAGCGTTTGCCAGCAGAAAACAAAAAGGGTCCTGCTAAAATGCATTCAAAACCTTAAAGTCCATAGAGAATGTCCAGAAAACACAGACACACACAGAGGCTGTAGCAAGATCTGGGATTGAGATAGCTAAAAATCTCCAGATAGTTCTGTTTTCATCCAGGAGTATCTGGACAAATTGTTGTAGCTTTGAAGTGAAATTTAACCAAAACATCACCGTGAAAGTGGTTTTGGAGAAAAGCACAATCTTTCTGTTCAGCAAATGAATCCAATGTCATGTTTACAAATACAAATATCATGTTTTCTCAGGTTTCTGTAGCTTTCTTCCTAGAAAACTCGAATGTGTGGAGGATGGGACTCCAGGTGGAACCAATTAGCATTTGCCAGCAGAAAACAAAAAGGGTCCTGCTAAAATGCATTCAAAACCGTAAAGTCCATAGAGAATGTCCAGAAAACACAAACACACACAGAGGCTGTAGCAAGATCTGGGATTGAGATATCCACCACACACCAGATAGTTTTGTTTTCATCCAGGAGTATCTGGACAAATTGTTGTGGATTTCGGGTGAAATTTAACCAAAAATCACCGTGAAAGTGGTTTTGGAGAAAAGCACAATCTTCCTGTTGGGGAAATGTATACAATGTCATGTTTACAGAAAGAAATATCATGTTTTCTCAGGTTTCTGGAGCGTTCTTCCTAGAAAACTCGAATGTGTGGAGGATTTGACTCCAGGTGGAACCAATTAGCGTTTGCCAGCAGAAAACAAAAAGGGTCCTGCTAAAATGCATTCAAAACCTTAAAGTCCATAGAGAATGTCCAGAAAACACAGACACACACAGAGGCTGTAGCAAGATCTGGGATTGAGATAGCTAAAAATCACCAGATAGTTTTGTTTTCATCCAGGAGTATCTGGACAAATTGTTGTAGCTTTGAAGTGAAATTTAACCAAAACATCACCGTGAAAGTGGTTTTGGAGAAAAGCACAATCTTTCTGTTCAGCAAATGAATCCAATGTCATGTTTACAAATACAAATATCATGTTTTCTCAGGTTTCTGTAGCTTTCTTCCTAGAAAACTCGAATGTGTGGAGGATGGGACTCCAGGTGGAACCAATTAGCGTTTGCCAGCAGAAAACAAAAAGGGTCCTGCTAAAATGCATTCAAAATCGTAAAGTCCATAGAGATTGTCCAGAAAACACAAACACACACAGAGGCTGTAGCAAGATCTGGGATTGAGATAGCTAAAAATCTCCAGATAGTTTTGTTTTCATCCAGGAGTATCTGGACAAATTGTTGTAGCTTTGAAGTGAAATTTAACCAAAACATCACCGTGAAAGTGGTTTTGGAGAAAAGCACAATCTTTCTGTTCAGCAAATGAATCCAATGTCATGTTTACAAATACAAATATCATGTTTTCTCAGGTTTCTGTAGCTTTCTTCCTAGAAAACTCGAATGTGTGGAGGATGGGACTCCAGGTGGAACCAATTAGCGTTTGCCAGCAGAAAACAAAAAGGGTCCTGCTAAAATGCATTCAAAACCTTAAAGTCCATAGAGAATGTCCAGAAAACACAAACACACACAGAGGCTGTAGCAAGATCTGGGATTGAGATATCCACCACACACCAGATAGTTTTGTTTTCATCCAGGAGTATCTGGACAAATTGTTGTGGATTTCGGGTGAAATTTAACCAAAAATCACCGTGAAAGTGGTTTTGGAGAAAAGCACAATCTTTCTGTTCAGCAAATGAATCCAATGTCATGTTTACAAATACAAATATCATGTTTTCTCAGGTTTCTGGAGATTTCTTCCTAGAAAACTCGAATGTGTGGAGGATTTGACTCCAGGTGGAACCAATTAGCGTTTGCCAGCAGAAAACAAAAAGGGTCCTGCTAAAATGCATTCAAAACCGTAAAGTCCATAGAGAATGTCCAGAAAACACAAACACACACAGAGGCTGTAGCAAGATCTGGGATTGAGATAGCTACAAATCTCCAGATAGTTTTGTTTTCATCCAGGAGTATCTGGACAAATTGTTGTGGATTTCGGGTGAAATTTAACCAAAAATCACCGTGAAAGTGGTTTTGGAGAAAAGCACAATCTTTCTGTTCAGCAAATGAATCCAATGTCATGTTTACAAATACAAATATCATGTTTTCTCAGGTTTCTGTAGCTTTCTTCCTAGAAAACTCGAATGTGTGGAGGATGGGACTCCAGGTGGAACCAATTAGCGTTTGCCAGCAGAAAACAAAAAGGGTCCTGCTAAAATGCATTCAAAACCGTAAAGTCCATAGAGAATGTCCAGAAAACACAAACACACACAGAGGCTGTAGCAAGATCTGGAATTGAGATATCCACCACACACCAGATAGTTTTGTTTTCATCCAGGAGTATCTGGACAAATTGTTGTGGATTTCGGGTGAAATTTAACCAAAAATCACCGTGAAAGTGGTTTTGGAGAAAAGCACAATCTTCCTGTTGGGGAAATGTATACAATGTCATGTTTACAGAAAGAAATATCATGGTTTCTCAGGTTTCTGGAGATTTCTTCCTAGAAAACTCGAATGTGTGGCGGATTTGACTCCAGGTGGAACCAATTAGCGTTTGCCAGCAGAAAACAAAAAGGGTCCTGCTAAAATGTATTCAAAACCGTAAAGTCCATAGAGAATGTCCAGAAAACACAAACACACACAGAGGCTGTAGCAAGATCTGGGATTGAGATAGCTACAAATCACCAGATAGTTTTGTTTTCATCCAGGAGTATCTGGACAAATTGTTGTAGCTTTGAAGTGAAATTTAACCAAAACATCACCGTGAAAGTGGTTTTGGTAAAAGCACAATCTTTCTGTTCAGCAAATGAATCCAATGTCATGTTTACAAATACAAATATCATGTTTTCTCAGGTTTCTGCAGCTTTCATCCTGGAAAACTCAGATGTGTGGAGAATTTGACTCAAGGTGGAACCAATTAGCGTTTGCCAGCAGAAAACAAAAAGGGTCCTGCTAAAATGCATTCAAAATCGTAAAGTCCATAGAGAATGTCCAGAAAACACAAACACACACAGAGGCTGTAGCAAGATCTGAGATTGAGATAGCTACAAATCACCAGATAGTTTTGTTTTCATCCAGGAGTATCTGGACAAATTGTTGTCGCTTTGAAGTGAAATTTAACCAAAACATCACCGTGAAAGTGGTTTTGGAGAAAAGCACAATCTTTCTGTTCAGCAAATGAATCCAATGTCATGTTTACAAATACAAATATCATGTTTTCTCAGGTTTCTGTAGCTTTCTTCCTAGAAAACTCGAATGTGTGGAGGATGGGACTCCAGGTGGAACCAATTAGCGTTTGCCAGCAGAAAACAAAAAGGGTCCTGCTAAAATGCATTCAAAACCGTAAAGTCCATAGAGAATGTCCAGAAAACACAAACACACACAGAGGCTGTAGCAAGATCTGGAATTGAGATATCCACCACACACCAGATAGTTTTGTTTTCATCCAGGAGTATCTGGACAAATTGTTGTGGATTTCGGGTGAAATTTAACCAAAAATCACCGTGAAAGTGGTTTTGGAGAAAAGCACAATCTTCCTGTTGGGGAAATGTATACAATGTCATGTTTACAGAAAGAAATATCATGGTTTCTCAGGTTTCTGGAGATTTCTTCCTAGAAAACTCGAATGTGTGGCGGATTTGACTCCAGGTGGAACCAATTAGCGTTTGCCAGCAGAAAACAAAAAGGGTCCTGCTAAAATGTATTCAAAACCGTAAAGTCCATAGAGAATGTCCAGAAAACACAAACACACACAGAGGCTGTAGCAAGATCTGGGATTGAGATAGCTACAAATCACCAGATAGTTTTGTTTTCATCCAGGAGTATCTGGACAAATTGTTGTAGCTTTGAAGTGAAATTTAACCAAAACATCACCGTGAAAGTGGTTTTGGAGAAAAGCACAATCTTTCTGTTCAGCAAATGAATCCAATGTCATGTTTACAAATACAAATATCATGTTTTCTCAGGTTTCTGCAGCTTTCATCCTGGAAAACTCAGATGTGTGGAGAATTTGACTCAAGGTGGAACCAATTAGCGTTTGCCAGCAGAAAACAAAAAGGGTCCTGCTAAAATGCATTCAAAATCGTAAAGTCCATAGAGAATGTCCAGAAAACACAAACACACACAGAGGCTGTAGCAAGATCTGAGATTGAGATAGCTACAAATCACCAGATAGTTTTGTTTTCATCCAGGAGTATCTGGACAAATTGTTGTCGCTTTGAAGTGAAATTTAACCAAAAAATCACTGTGAAAGTGGTTTGGAGAAAAGCACAATCTTTCTGTTCAGCGAATGAATCCAATGTCATGTTTACAAATACAAATATCATGTTTTCTCAGGTTTCTGGAGCGTTCTTCCTAGAAAACTGCACTGTGTGGAGGATTTGACTCCAGGTGGAACCAATTAGCGTTTGCCAGCAGAAAACAAAAAGGGTCCTGCTAAAATGCATTCAAAACCTTAAAGTCCATAGAGAATGTCCAGAAAACACAGACACACACAGAGGCTGTAGCAAGATCTGGGATTGAGATAGCTAAAAATCTCCAGATAGTTTTGTTTTCATCCAGGAGTATCTGGACAAATTGTTGTAGCTTTGAAGTGAAATTTAACCAAAACATCACCGTGAAAGTGGTTTTGGAGAAAAGCACAATCTTTCTGTTCAGCAAATGAATCCAATGTCATGTTTACAAATACAAATATCATGTTTTCTCAGGTTTCTGTAGCTTTCTTCCTAGAAAACTCGAATGTGTGGAGGATGGGACTCCAGGTGGAACCAATTAGCATTTGCCAGCAGAAAACAAAAAGGGTCCTGCTAAAATGCATTCAAAACCGTAAAGTCCATAGAGAATGTCCAGAAAACACAAACACACACAGAGGCTGTAGCAAGATCTGGGATTGAGATATCCACCACACACCAGATAGTTTTGTTTTCATCCAGGAGTATCTGGACAAATTGTTGTGGATTTCGGGTGAAATTTAACCAAAAATCACCGTGAAAGTGGTTTTGGAGAAAAGCACAATCTTCCTGTTGGGGAAATGTATACAATGTCATGTTTACAGAAAGAAATATCATGTTTTCTCAGGTTTCTGGAGCGTTCTTCCTAGAAAACTCGAATGTGTGGAGGATTTGACTCCAGGTGGAACCAATTAGCGTTTGCCAGCAGAAAACAAAAAGGGTCCTGCTAAAATGCATTCAAAACCTTAAAGTCCATAGAGAATGTCCAGAAAACACAGACACACACAGAGGCTGTAGCAAGATCTGGGATTGAGATAGCTAAAAATCACCAGATAGTTTTGTTTTCATCCAGGAGTATCTGGACAAATTGTTGTAGCTTTGAAGTGAAATTTAACCAAAACATCACCGTGAAAGTGGTTTTGGAGAAAAGCACAATCTTTCTGTTCAGCAAATGAATCCAATGTCATGTTTACAAATACAAATATCATGTTTTCTCAGGTTTCTGGAGATTTCTTCCTGGAAAACTCCGATGTGTGGAGAATTTGACTCCAGGTGGAACCAATTAGCGTTTGCCAGCAGAAAACAAAAAGGGTCCTGCTAAAATGCATTCAAAATCGTATAGTCCATAGAGATTGTCCAGAAAACACAAACACACACAGAGGCTGTAGCAAGATCTGGGATTGAGATAGCTAAAAATCTCCAGATAGTTCTGTTTTCATCCAGGAGTATCTGGACAAATTGTTGTAGCTTTGAAGTGAAATTTAACCAAAACATCACCGTGAAAGTGGTTTTGGAGAAAAGCACAATCTTTCTGTTCAGCAAATGAATCCAATGTCATGTTTACAAATACAAATATCATGTTTTCTCAGGTTTCTGTAGCTTTCTTCCTAGAAAACTCGAATGTGTGGAGGATGGGACTCCAGGTGGAACCAATTAGCATTTGCCAGCAGAAAACAAAAAGGGTCCTGCTAAAATGCATTCAAAACCGTAAAGTCCATAGAGAATGTCCAGAAAACACAAACACACACAGAGGCTGTAGCAAGATCTGGGATTGAGATATCCACCACACACCAGATAGTTTTGTTTTCATCCAGGAGTATCTGGACAAATTGTTGTGGATTTCGGGTGAAATTTAACCAAAAATCACCGTGAAAGTGGTTTTGGAGAAAAGCACAATCTTCCTGTTGGGGAAATGTATACAATGTCATGTTTACAGAAAGAAATATCATGTTTTCTCAGGTTTCTGGAGCGTTCTTCCTAGAAAACTCGAATGTGTGGAGGATTTGACTCCAGGTGGAACCAATTAGCGTTTGCCAGCAGAAAACAAAAAGGGTCCTGCTAAAATGCATTCAAAACCTTAAAGTCCATAGAGAATGTCCAGAAAACACAGACACACACAGAGGCTGTAGCAAGATCTGGGATTGAGATAGCTACAAATCACCAGATAGTTTTGTTTTCATCCAGGAGTATCTGGACAAATTGTTGTAGCTTTGAAGTGAAATTTAACCAAAACATCACCGTGAAAGTGGTTTTGGAGAAAAGCACAATCTTTCTGTTCAGCAAATGAATCCAATGTCATGTTTACAAATACAAATATCATGTTTTCTCAGGTTTCTGTAGCTTTCTTCCTAGAAAACTCGAATGTGTGGAGGATGGGACTCCAGGTGGAACCAATTAGCGTTTGCCAGCAGAAAACAAAAAGGGTCCTGCTAAAATGCATTCAAAATCGTAAAGTCCATAGAGATTGTCCAGAAAACACAAACACACACAGAGGCTGTAGCAAGATCTGGGATTGAGATAGCTAAAAATCTCCAGATAGTTTTGTTTTCATCCAGGAGTATCTGGACAAATTGTTGTAGCTTTGAAGTGAAATTTAACCAAAACATCACCGTGAAAGTGGTTTTGGAGAAAAGCACAATCTTTCTGTTCAGCAAATGAATCCAATGTCATGTTTACAAATACAAATATCATGTTTTCTCAGGTTTCTGTAGCTTTCTTCCTAGAAAACTCGAATGTGTGGAGGATGGGACTCCAGGTGGAACCAATTAGCGTTTGCCAGCAGAAAACAAAAAGGGTCCTGCTAAAATGCATTCAAAACCTTAAAGTCCATAGAGAATGTCCAGAAAACACAAACACACACAGAGGCTGTAGCAAGATCTGGGATTGAGATATCCACCACACACCAGATAGTTTTGTTTTCATCCAGGAGTATCTGGACAAATTGTTGTGGATTTCGGGTGAAATTTAACCAAAAATCACCGTGAAAGTGGTTTTGGAGAAAAGCACAATCTTTCTGTTCAGCAAATGAATCCAATGTCATGTTTACAAATACAAATATCATGTTTTCTCAGGTTTCTGGAGATTTCTTCCTAGAAAACTCGAATGTGTGGAGGATTTGACTCCAGGTGGAACCAATTAGCGTTTGCCAGCAGAAAACAAAAAGGGTCCTGCTAAAATGCATTCAAAACCGTAAAGTCCATAGAGAATGTCCAGAAAACACAAACACACACAGAGGCTGTAGCAAGATCTGGGATTGAGATAGCTACAAATCTCCAGATAGTTTTGTTTTCATCCAGGAGTATCTGGACAAATTGTTGTGGATTTCGGGTGAAATTTAACCAAAAATCACCGTGAAAGTGGTTTTGGAGAAAAGCACAATCTTTCTGTTCAGCAAATGAATCCAATGTCATGTTTACAAATACAAATATCATGTTTTCTCAGGTTTCTGTAGCTTTCTTCCTAGAAAACTCGAATGTGTGGAGGATGGGACTCCAGGTGGAACCAATTAGCGTTTGCCAGCAGAAAACAAAAAGGGTCCTGCTAAAATGCATTCAAAACCGTAAAGTCCATAGAGAATGTCCAGAAAACACAAACACACACAGAGGCTGTAGCAAGATCTGGAATTGAGATATCCACCCCACACCAGATAGTTTTGTTTTCATCCAGGAGTATCTGGACAAATTGTTGTGGATTTCGGGTGAAATTTAACCAAAAATCACCGTGAAAGTGGTTTTGGAGAAAAGCACAATCTTCCTGTTGGGGAAATGTATACAATGTCATGTTTACAGAAAGAAATATCATGGTTTCTCAGGTTTCTGGAGATTTCTTCCTAGAAAACTCGAATGTGTGGCGGATTTGACTCCAGGTGGAACCAATTAGCGTTTGCCAGCAGAAAACAAAAAGGGTCCTGCTAAAATGTATTCAAAACCGTAAAGTCCATAGAGAATGTCCAGAAAACACAAACACACACAGAGGCTGTAGCAAGATCTGGGATTGAGATAGCTACAAATCACCAGATAGTTTTGTTTTCATCCAGGAGTATCTGGACAAATTGTTGTAGCTTTGAAGTGAAATTTAACCAAAACATCACCGTGAAAGTGGTTTTGGAGAAAAGCACAATCTTTCTGTTCAGCAAATGAATCCAATGTCATGTTTACAAATACAAATATCATGTTTTCTCAGGTTTCTGCAGCTTTCATCCTGGAAAACTCAGATGTGTGGAGAATTTGACTCAAGGTGGAACCAATTAGCGTTTGCCAGCAGAAAACAAAAAGGGTCCTGCTAAAATGCATTCAAAATCGTAAAGTCCATAGAGAATGTCCAGAAAACACAAACACACACAGAGGCTGTAGCAAGATCTGAGATTGAGATAGCTACAAATCACCAGATAGTTTTGTTTTCATCCAGGAGTATCTGGACAAATTGTTGTCGCTTTGAAGTGAAATTTAACCAAAACATCACCGTGAAAGTGGTTTTGGAGAAAAGCACAATCTTTCTGTTCAGCAAATGAATCCAATGTCATGTTTACAAATACAAATATCATGTTTTCTCAGGTTTCTGTAGCTTTCTTCCTAGAAAACTCGAATGTGTGGAGGATGGGACTCCAGGTGGAACCAATTAGCGTTTGCCAGCAGAAAACAAAAAGGGTCCTGCTAAAATGCATTCAAAACCGTAAAGTCCATAGAGAATGTCCAGAAAACACAAACACACACAGAGGCTGTAGCAAGATCTGGAATTGAGATATCCACCACACACCAGATAGTTTTGTTTTCATCCAGGAGTATCTGGACAAATTGTTGTGGATTTCGGGTGAAATTTAACCAAAAATCACCGTGAAAGTGGTTTTGGAGAAAAGCACAATCTTCCTGTTGGGGAAATGTATACAATGTCATGTTTACAGAAAGAAATATCATGGTTTCTCAGGTTTCTGGAGATTTCTTCCTAGAAAACTCGAATGTGTGGCGGATTTGACTCCAGGTGGAACCAATTAGCGTTTGCCAGCAGAAAACAAAAAGGGTCCTGCTAAAATGTATTCAAAACCGTAAAGTCCATAGAGAATGTCCAGAAAACACAAACACACACAGAGGCTGTAGCAAGATCTGGGATTGAGATAGCTACAAATCACCAGATAGTTTTGTTTTCATCCAGGAGTATCTGGACAAATTGTTGTAGCTTTGAAGTGAAATTTAACCAAAACATCACCGTGAAAGTGGTTTTGGAGAAAAGCACAATCTTTCTGTTCAGCAAATGAATCCAATGTCATGTTTACAAATACAAATATCATGTTTTCTCAGGTTTCTGCAGCTTTCATCCTGGAAAACTCAGATGTGTGGAGAATTTGACTCAAGGTGGAACCAATTAGCGTTTGCCAGCAGAAAACAAAAAGGGTCCTGCTAAAATGCATTCAAAATCGTAAAGTCCATAGAGAATGTCCAGAAAACACAAACACACACAGAGGCTGTAGCAAGATCTGAGATTGAGATAGCTACAAATCACCAGATAGTTTTGTTTTCATCCAGGAGTATCTGGACAAATTGTTGTCGCTTTGAAGTGAAATTTAACCAAAAAATCACTGTGAAAGTGGTTTGGAGAAAAGCACAATCTTTCTGTTCAGCGAATGAATCCAATGTCATGTTTACAAATACAAATATCATGTTTTCTCAGGTTTCTGGAGCGTTCTTCCTAGAAAACTGCACTGTGTGGAGGATTTGACTCCAGGTGGAACCAATTAGCGTTTGCCAGCAGAAAACAAAAAGGGTCCTGCTAAAATGCATTCAAAACCTTAAAGTCCATAGAGAATGTCCAGAAAACACAGACACACACAGAGGCTGTAGCAAGATCTGGGATTGAGATAGCTAAAAATCTCCAGATAGTTTTGTTTTCATCCAGGAGTATCTGGACAAATTGTTGTAGCTTTGAAGTGAAATTTAACCAAAACATCACCGTGAAAGTGGTTTTGGAGAAAAGCACAATCTTTCTGTTCAGCAAATGAATCCAATGTCATGTTTACAAATACAAATATCATGTTTTCTCAGGTTTCTGTAGCTTTCTTCCTAGAAAACTCGAATGTGTGGAGGATGGGACTCCAGGTGGAACCAATTAGCATTTGCCAGCAGAAAACAAAAAGGGTCCTGCTAAAATGCATTCAAAACCGTAAAGTCCATAGAGAATGTCCAGAAAACACAAACACACACAGAGGCTGTAGCAAGATCTGGGATTGAGATATCCACCACACACCAGATAGTTTTGTTTTCATCCAGGAGTATCTGGACAAATTGTTGTGGATTTCGGGTGAAATTTAACCAAAAATCACCGTGAAAGTGGTTTTGGAGAAAAGCACAATCTTCCTGTTGGGGAAATGTATACAATGTCATGTTTACAGAAAGAAATATCATGTTTTCTCAGGTTTCTGGAGCGTTCTTCCTAGAAAACTCGAATGTGTGGAGGATTTGACTCCAGGTGGAACCAATTAGCGTTTGCCAGCAGAAAACAAAAAGGGTCCTGCTAAAATGCATTCAAAACCTTAAAGTCCATAGAGAATGTCCAGAAAACACAGACACACACAGAGGCTGTAGCAAGATCTGGGATTGAGATAGCTAAAAATCACCAGATAGTTTTGTTTTCATCCAGGAGTATCTGGACAAATTGTTGTAGCTTTGAAGTGAAATTTAACCAAAACATCACCGTGAAAGTGGTTTTGGAGAAAAGCACAATCTTTCTGTTCAGCAAATGAATCCAATGTCATGTTTACAAATACAAATATCATGTTTTCTCAGGTTTCTGGAGATTTCTTCCTGGAAAACTCCGATGTGTGGAGAATTTGACTCCAGGTGGAACCAATTAGCGTTTGCCAGCAGAAAACAAAAAGGGTCCTGCTAAAATGCATTCAAAATCGTATAGTCCATAGAGATTGTCCAGAAAACACAAACACACACAGAGGCTGTAGCAAGATCTGGGATTGAGATAGCTAAAAATCTCCAGATAGTTTTGTTTTCATCCAGGAGTATCTGGACAAATTGTTGTCGCTTTGAAGTGAAATTTAACCAAAACATCACCGTGAAAGTGGTTTTGGAGAAAAGCACAATCTTTCTGTTCAGCAAATGAATCCAATGTCATGTTTACAAATACAAATATCATGTTTTCTCAGGTTTCTGTAGCTTTCTTCCTAGAAAACTCGAATGTGTGGAGGATGGGACTCCAGGTGGAACCAATTAGCGTTTGCCAGCAGAAAACAAAAAGGGTCCTGCTAAAATGCATTCAAAACCTTAAAGTCCATAGAGAATGTCCAGAAAACACAAACACACACAGAGGCTGTAGCAAGATCTGGGATTGAGATATCCACCACACACCAGATAGTTTTGTTTTCATCCAGGAGTATCTGGACAAATTGTTGTGGATTTCGGGTGAAATTTAACCAAAAATCACCGTGAAAGTGGTTTTGGAGAAAAGCACAATCTTTCTGTTCAGCAAATGAATCCAATGTCATGTTTACAAATACAAATATCATGTTTTCTCAGGTTTCTGGAGATTTCTTCCTAGAAAACTCGAATGTGTGGAGGATTTGACTCCAGGTGGAACCAATTAGCGTTTGCCAGCAGAAAACAAAAAGGGTCCTGCTAAAATGCATTCAAAACCGTAAAGTCCATAGAGAATGTCCAGAAAACACAAACACACACAGAGGCTGTAGCAAGATCTGGGATTGAGATAGCTACAAATCTCCAGATAGTTTTGTTTTCATCCAGGAGTATCTGGACAAATTGTTGTAGCTTTGAAGTGAAATTTAACCAAAACATCACCGTGAAAGTGGTTTTGGAGAAAAGCACAATCTTTCTGTTCAGCAAATGAATCCAATGTCATGTTTACAAATACAAATATCATGTTTTCTCAGGTTTCTGTAGCTTTCTTCCTAGAAAACTCGAATGTGTGGAGGATGGGACTCAAGGTGGAACCAATTAGCGTTTGCCAGCAGAAAACAAAAAGGGTCCTGCTAAAATGCATTCAAAACCGTAAAGTCCATAGAGAATGTCCAGAAAACACAAACACACACAGAGGCTGTAGCAAGATCTGGAATTGAGATATCCACCACACACCAGATAGTTTTGTTTTCATCCAGGAGTATCTGGACAAATTGTTGTGGATTTCGGGTGAAATTTAACCAAAAATCACCGTGAAAGTGGTTTTGGAGAAAAGCACAATCTTCCTGTTTGGGAAATGTATCCAATGTCATGTTTACAGAAAGAAATATCATGGTTTCTCAGGTTTCTGGAGATTTCTTCCTAGAAAACTCGAATGTGTGGCGGATTTGACTCCAGGTGGAACCAATTAGCGTTTGCCAGCAGAAAACAAAAAGGGTCCTGCTAAAATGCATTCAAAACCGTAAAGTCCATAGAGAATGTCCAGAAAACACAGACACACACAGAGGCTGTAGCAAGATCTGGGATTGAGATAGCTACAAATCTCCAGATAGTTTTGTTTTCATCCAGGAGTATCTGGACAAATTGTTGTATTTTTGAAGTATAATTTAACCAAAAATCACCGTGAAAGTGGTTTTGGAGAAAAGCACAATCTTTCTGTTCAGCAAATGAATCCAATGTCATGTTTACAAATACAAATATCATGTATTTGTATTGAGATATCCACCACACACCAGATAGTTTTGTTTTCATCCAGGAGTATCTGGACAAATTGTTGTGGATTTCGGGTGAAATTTAACCAAAAATCACCGTGAAAGTTGTTTTGGAGAAAAGCACAATCTTTCTGTTCAGCAAATGAATCCAATGTCATGTTTACAAATACAAATATCATGTTTTCTCAGGTTTCTGGAGATTTCTTCCTAGAAAACTCGAATGTGTGGAGGATTTGACTCCAGGTGGAACCAATTAGCGTTTGCCAGCAGAAAACAAAAAGGGTCCTGCTAAAATGCATTCAAAACCTTAAAGTCCATAGAGAATGTCCAGAAAACACAGACACACACAGAGGCTGTAGCAAGATCTGGGATTGAGATAGCTAAAAATCACCAGATAGTTTTGTTTTCATCCAGGAGTATCTGGACAAATTGTTGTAGCTTTGAAGTGAAATTTAACCAAAAATCACCGTGAAAGTGGTTTTGGAGAAAAGCACAATCTTTCTGTTCAGCGAATGAATCCAATGTCATGTTTACAAATACAAATATCATCTTATCTCAGATTTCTGGAGCTTACTTCCTAGAACTGCACTGTGTGGAGGATTTGACTCCAGGTGGAACCAATTAGCGTTTGCCAGCAGAAAACAAAAAGGGTCCTGCTAAAATGCATTCAAAACCTTAAAGTCCATAGAGAATGTCCAGAAAACACAGACACACACAGAGGCTGTAGCAAGATCTGGGATTGAGATAGCTAAAAATCACCAGATAGTTTTGTTTTCATCCAGGAGTATCTGGACAAATTGTTGTAGCTTTGAAGTGAAATTTAACCAAAACATCACCGTGAAAGTGGTTTTGGAGAAAAGCACAATCTTTCTGTTCAGCGAATGAATCCAATGTCATGTTTACAAATACAAATATCATGTTTTCTCAGGTTTCTGCAGCTTTCTTCCTGGAAAACTCGGATGTGTGGACAATTTGACTCCAGGTGGAACCAATTAGCGTTTGCCAGCAGAAAACAAAAAGGGTCCTGCTAAAATGCATTCAAAACCTTAAAGTCCATAGAGAATGTCCAGAAAACACAAACACACACAGAGGCTGTAGCAAGATCTGGGATTGAGATAGCTAAAAATCTCCAGATAGTTTTGTTTTCATCCAGGAGTATCTGGACAAATTGTTGTAGCTTTTAAGTGAAATTTAACCAAAAAATCACTGTGAAAGTGGTTTGGAGAAAAGCACAATCTTTCTGTTCAGCGAATGAATCCAATGTCATGTTTACAAATACAAATATCATGTTTTCTCAGGTTTCTGGAGCTTTCTTCCTAGAAAACTGCACTGTGTGGAGGATTTGACTCCAGGTGGAACCAATTAGCGTTTGCCAGCAGAAAACAAAAAGGGTCCTGCTAAAATGCATTCAAAACCTTAAAGTCCATAGAGAATGTCCAGAAAACACAGACACACACAGAGGCTGTAGCAAGATCTGGGATTGAGATAGCTAAAAATCACCAGATAGTTTTGTTTTCATCCAGGAGTATCTGGACAAATTGTTGTAGCTTTGAAGTGAAATTTAACCAAAACATCACCGTGAAAGTGGTTTTGGAGAAAAGCACAATCTTTCTGTTCAGCAAATGAATCCAATGTCATGTTTACAAATACAAATATCATGTATTTGTATTGAGATATCCACCACACACCAGATAGTTTTGTTTTCATCCAGGAGTATCTGGACAAATTGTTGTAGCTTTGAAGTGAAATTTAACCAAAACATCACCGTGAAAGTGGTTTTGGAGAAAAGCACAATCTTTCTGTTCAGCGAATGAATCCAATGTCATGTTTACAAATACAAATATCATGTTTTCTCAGGTTTCTGCAGCTTTCTTCCTGGAAAACTCGGATGTGTGGACAATTTGACTCAAGGTGGAATCAATTAGCGTTTGCCAGCAGAAAACAAAAAGGGTCCTGCTAAAATGCATTCAAAATCGTAAAGTCCATAGAGAATGTCCAGAAAACACAGACACACACAGAGGCTGTAGCAAGATCTGGGATTGAGATAGCTAAAAATCACCAGATAGTTTTGTTTTCATCCAGGAGTATCTGGACAAATTGTTGTCACTTTGCAGTGAAATTTAACCAAGAAATCACTGTGAAAGTGGTTTGGAGAAAAGCACAATCTTTCTGTTCAGCGAATGAATCCAATGTCATGTTTACAAATAGAAATATCATGTTTTCTCAGGTTTCTGTAGCTTTCTTCCTAGAAAACTGCACTGTGTGGAGGATTTGACTCCAGGTGGAACCAATTAGCGTTTGCCAGCAGAAAACAAAAAGGGGTCCTGCTAAAATGCATTCAAAACCTTAAAGTCCATAGAGAATGTCCAGAAAACACAGACACACACAGAGGCTGTAGCAAGATCTGGGATTGAGATAGCTACAAATCTCCAGATAGTTTTGTTTTCATCCAGGAGTATCTGGACAAATTGTTGTAGCTTTGAAGTGAAATTTAACCAAAACATCACCGTGAAAGTGGTTTTGGAGAAAAGCACAATCTTTCTGTTCAGCAAATGAATCCAATGTCATGTTTACAAATACAAATATCATGTTTTCTCAGGTTTCTGTAGCTTTCTTCCTAGAAAACTCGAATGTGTGGAGGATGGGACTCAAGGTGGAACCAATTAGCGTTTGCCAGCAGAAAACAAAAAGGGTCCTGCTAAAATGCATTCAAAACCGTAAAGTCCATAGAGAATGTCCAGAAAACACAAACACACACAGAGGCTGTAGCAAGATCTGGAATTGAGATATCCACCACACACCAGATAGTTTTGTTTTCATCCAGGAGTATCTGGACAAATTGTTGTGGATTTCGGGTGAAATTTAACCAAAAATCACCGTGAAAGTGGTTTTGGAGAAAAGCACAATCTTCCTGTTTGGGAAATGTATCCAATGTCATGTTTACAGAAAGAAATATCATGGTTTCTCAGGTTTCTGGAGATTTCTTCCTAGAAAACTCGAATGTGTGGCGGATTTGACTCCAGGTGGAACCAATTAGCGTTTGCCAGCAGAAAACAAAAAGGGTCCTGCTAAAATGCATTCAAAACCGTAAAGTCCATAGAGAATGTCCAGAAAACACAGACACACACAGAGGCTGTAGCAAGATCTGGGATTGAGATAGCTACAAATCTCCAGATAGTTTTGTTTTCATCCAGGAGTATCTGGACAAATTGTTGTATTTTTGAAGTATAATTTAACCAAAAATCACCGTGAAAGTGGTTTTGGAGAAAAGCACAATCTTTCTGTTCAGCGAATGAATCCAATGTCATGTTTACAAATACAAATATCATCTTATCTCAGATTTCTGGAGCTTACTTCCTAGAACTGCACTGTGTGGAGGATTTGACTCCAGGTGGAACCAATTAGCGTTTGCCAGCAGAAAACAAAAAGGGTCCTGCTAAAATGCATTCAAAACCTTAAAGTCCATAGAGAATGTCCAGAAAACACAGACACACACAGAGGCTGTAGCAAGATCTGGGATTGAGATAGCTAAAAATCACCAGATAGTTTTGTTTTCATCCAGGAGTATCTGGACAAATTGTTGTAGCTTTGAAGTGAAATTTAACCAAAACATCACCGTGAAAGTGGTTTTGGAGAAAAGCACAATCTTTCTGTTCAGCAAATGAATCCAATGTCATGTTTACAAATACAAATATCATGTTTTCTCAGGTTTCTGCAGCTTTCATCCTGGAAAACTCAGATGTGTGGAGAATTTGACTCAAGGTGGAACCAATTAGCGTTTGCCAGCAGAAAACAAAAAGGGTCCTGCTAAAATGCATTCAAAATCGTAAAGTCCATAGAGAATGTCCAGAAAACACAAACACACACAGAGGCTGTAGCAAGATCTGAGATTGAGATAGCTACAAATCACCAGATAGTTTTGTTTTCATCCAGGAGTATCTGGACAAATTGTTGTCGCTTTGAAGTGAAATTTAACCAAAAAATCACTGTGAAAGTGGTTTGGAGAAAAGCACAATCTTTCTGTTCAGCGAATGAATCCAATGTCATGTTTACAAATACAAATATCATGTTTTCTCAGGTTTCTGGAGCGTTCTTCCTAGAAAACTGCACTGTGTGGAGGATTTGACTCCAGGTGGAACCAATTAGCGTTTGCCAGCAGAAAACAAAAAGGGTCCTGCTAAAATGCATTCAAAACCTTAAAGTCCATAGAGAATGTCCAGAAAACACAGACACACACAGAGGCTGTAGCAAGATCTGGGATTGAGATAGCTAAAAATCTCCAGATAGTTCTGTTTTCATCCAGGAGTATCTGGACAAATTGTTGTAGCTTTGAAGTGAAATTTAACCAAAACATCACCGTGAAAGTGGTTTTGGAGAAAAGCACAATCTTTCTGTTCAGCAAATGAATCCAATGTCATGTTTACAAATACAAATATCATGTTTTCTCAGGTTTCTGTAGCTTTCTTCCTAGAAAACTCGAATGTGTGGAGGATGGGACTCCAGGTGGAACCAATTAGCATTTGCCAGCAGAAAACAAAAAGGGTCCTGCTAAAATGCATTCAAAACCGTAAAGTCCATAGAGAATGTCCAGAAAACACAAACACACACAGAGGCTGTAGCAAGATCTGGGATTGAGATATCCACCACACACCAGATAGTTTTGTTTTCATCCAGGAGTATCTGGACAAATTGTTGTGGATTTCGGGTGAAATTTAACCAAAAATCACCGTGAAAGTGGTTTTGGAGAAAAGCACAATCTTCCTGTTGGGGAAATGTATACAATGTCATGTTTACAGAAAGAAATATCATGTTTTCTCAGGTTTCTGGAGCGTTCTTCCTAGAAAACTCGAATGTGTGGAGGATTTGACTCCAGGTGGAACCAATTAGCGTTTGCCAGCAGAAAACAAAAAGGGTCCTGCTAAAATGCATTCAAAACCTTAAAGTCCATAGAGAATGTCCAGAAAACACAGACACACACAGAGGCTGTAGCAAGATCTGGGATTGAGATAGCTAAAAATCACCAGATAGTTTTGTTTTCATCCAGGAGTATCTGGACAAATTGTTGTAGCTTTGAAGTGAAATTTAACCAAAACATCACCGTGAAAGTGGTTTTGGAGAAAAGCACAATCTTTCTGTTCAGCAAATGAATCCAATGTCATGTTTACAAATACAAATATCATGTTTTCTCAGGTTTCTGTAGCTTTCTTCCTAGAAAACTCGAATGTGTGGAGGATGGGACTCCAGGTGGAACCAATTAGCGTTTGCCAGCAGAAAACAAAAAGGGTCCTGCTAAAATGCATTCAAAATCGTAAAGTCCATAGAGATTGTCCAGAAAACACAAACACACACAGAGGCTGTAGCAAGATCTGGGATTGAGATAGCTAAAAATCTCCAGATAGTTTTGTTTTCATCCAGGAGTATCTGGACAAATTGTTGTAGCTTTGAAGTGAAATTTAACCAAAACATCACCGTGAAAGTGGTTTTGGAGAAAAGCACAATCTTTCTGTTCAGCAAATGAATCCAATGTCATGTTTACAAATACAAATATCATGTTTTCTCAGGTTTCTGTAGCTTTCTTCCTAGAAAACTCGAATGTGTGGAGGATGGGACTCCAGGTGGAACCAATTAGCGTTTGCCAGCAGAAAACAAAAAGGGTCCTGCTAAAATGCATTCAAAACCTTAAAGTCCATAGAGAATGTCCAGAAAACACAAACACACACAGAGGCTGTAGCAAGATCTGGGATTGAGATATCCACCACACACCAGATAGTTTTGTTTTCATCCAGGAGTATCTGGACAAATTGTTGTGGATTTCGGGTGAAATTTAACCAAAAATCACCGTGAAAGTGGTTTTGGAGAAAAGCACAATCTTTCTGTTCAGCAAATGAATCCAATGTCATGTTTACAAATACAAATATCATGTTTTCTCAGGTTTCTGGAGATTTCTTCCTAGAAAACTCGAATGTGTGGAGGATTTGACTCCAGGTGGAACCAATTAGCGTTTGCCAGCAGAAAACAAAAAGGGTCCTGCTAAAATGCATTCAAAACCGTAAAGTCCATAGAGAATGTCCAGAAAACACAAACACACACAGAGGCTGTAGCAAGATCTGGGATTGAGATAGCTACAAATCTCCAGATAGTTTTGTTTTCATCCAGGAGTATCTGGACAAATTGTTGTGGATTTCGGGTGAAATTTAACCAAAAATCACCGTGAAAGTGGTTTTGGAGAAAAGCACAATCTTTCTGTTCAGCAAATGAATCCAATGTCATGTTTACAAATACAAATATCATGTTTTCTCAGGTTTCTGTAGCTTTCTTCCTAGAAAACTCGAATGTGTGGAGGATGGGACTCCAGGTGGAACCAATTAGCGTTTGCCAGCAGAAAACAAAAAGGGTCCTGCTAAAATGCATTCAAAACCGTAAAGTCCATAGAGAATGTCCAGAAAACACAAACACACACAGAGGCTGTAGCAAGATCTGGAATTGAGATATCCACCACACACCAGATAGTTTTGTTTTCATCCAGGAGTATCTGGACAAATTGTTGTGGATTTCGGGTGAAATTTAACCAAAAATCACCGTGAAAGTGGTTTTGGAGAAAAGCACAATCTTCCTGTTGGGGAAATGTATACAATGTCATGTTTACAGAAAGAAATATCATGGTTTCTCAGGTTTCTGGAGATTTCTTCCTAGAAAACTCGAATGTGTGGCGGATTTGACTCCAGGTGGAACCAATTAGCGTTTGCCAGCAGAAAACAAAAAGGGTCCTGCTAAAATGTATTCAAAACCGTAAAGTCCATAGAGAATGTCCAGAAAACACAAACACACACAGAGGCTGTAGCAAGATCTGGGATTGAGATAGCTACAAATCACCAGATAGTTTTGTTTTCATCCAGGAGTATCTGGACAAATTGTTGTAGCTTTGAAGTGAAATTTAACCAAAACATCACCGTGAAAGTGGTTTTGGAGAAAAGCACAATCTTTCTGTTCAGCAAATGAATCCAATGTCATGTTTACAAATACAAATATCATGTTTTCTCAGGTTTCTGCAGCTTTCATCCTGGAAAACTCAGATGTGTGGAGAATTTGACTCAAGGTGGAACCAATTAGCGTTTGCCAGCAGAAAACAAAAAGGGTCCTGCTAAAATGCATTCAAAATCGTAAAGTCCATAGAGAATGTCCAGAAAACACAAACACACACAGAGGCTGTAGCAAGATCTGAGATTGAGATAGCTACAAATCACCAGATAGTTTTGTTTTCATCCAGGAGTATCTGGACAAATTGTTGTCGCTTTGAAGTGAAATTTAACCAAAACATCACCGTGAAAGTGGTTTTGGAGAAAAGCACAATCTTTCTGTTCAGCAAATGAATCCAATGTCATGTTTACAAATACAAATATCATGTTTTCTCAGGTTTCTGTAGCTTTCTTCCTAGAAAACTCGAATGTGTGGAGGATGGGACTCCAGGTGGAACCAATTAGCGTTTGCCAGCAGAAAACAAAAAGGGTCCTGCTAAAATGCATTCAAAACCTTAAAGTCCATAGAGAATGTCCAGAAAACACAAACACACACAGAGGCTGTAGCAAGATCTGGAATTGAGATATCCACCACACACCAGATAGTTTTGTTTTCATCCAGGAGTATCTGGACAAATTGTTGTGGATTTCGGGTGAAATTTAACCAAAAATCACCGTGAAAGTGGTTTTGGAGAAAAGCACAATCTTCCTGTTGGGGAAATGTATACAATGTCATGTTTACAGAAAGAAATATCATGGTTTCTCAGGTTTCTGGAGATTTCTTCCTAGAAAACTCGAATGTGTGGCGGATTTGACTCCAGGTGGAACCAATTAGCGTTTGCCAGCAGAAAACAAAAAGGGTCCTGCTAAAATGTATTCAAAACCGTAAAGTCCATAGAGAATGTCCAGAAAACACAAACACACACAGAGGCTGTAGCAAGATCTGGGATTGAGATAGCTACAAATCACCAGATAGTTTTGTTTTCATCCAGGAGTATCTGGACAAATTGTTGTAGCTTTGAAGTGAAATTTAACCAAAACATCACCGTGAAAGTGGTTTTGGAGAAAAGCACAATCTTTCTGTTCAGCAAATGAATCCAATGTCATGTTTACAAATACAAATATCATGTTTTCTCAGGTTTCTGCAGCTTTCATCCTGGAAAACTCAGATGTGTGGAGAATTTGACTCAAGGTGGAACCAATTAGCGTTTGCCAGCAGAAAACAAAAAGGGTCCTGCTAAAATGCATTCAAAATCGTAAAGTCCATAGAGAATGTCCAGAAAACACAAACACACACAGAGGCTGTAGCAAGATCTGAGATTGAGATAGCTACAAATCACCAGATAGTTTTGTTTTCATCCAGGAGTATCTGGACAAATTGTTGTCGCTTTGAAGTGAAATTTAACCAAAAAATCACTGTGAAAGTGGTTTGGAGAAAAGCACAATCTTTCTGTTCAGCGAATGAATCCAATGTCATGTTTACAAATACAAATATCATGTTTTCTCAGGTTTCTGGAGCGTTCTTCCTAGAAAACTGCACTGTGTGGAGGATTTGACTCCAGGTGGAACCAATTAGCGTTTGCCAGCAGAAAACAAAAAGGGTCCTGCTAAAATGCATTCAAAACCTTAAAGTCCATAGAGAATGTCCAGAAAACACAGACACACACAGAGGCTGTAGCAAGATCTGGGATTGAGATAGCTAAAAATCTCCAGATAGTTTTGTTTTCATCCAGGAGTATCTGGACAAATTGTTGTAGCTTTGAAGTGAAATTTAACCAAAACATCACCGTGAAAGTGGTTTTGGAGAAAAGCACAATCTTTCTGTTCAGCAAATGAATCCAATGTCATGTTTACAAATACAAATATCATGTTTTCTCAGGTTTCTGTAGCTTTCTTCCTAGAAAACTCGAATGTGTGGAGGATGGGACTCCAGGTGGAACCAATTAGCATTTGCCAGCAGAAAACAAAAAGGGTCCTGCTAAAATGCATTCAAAACCGTAAAGTCCATAGAGAATGTCCAGAAAACACAAACACACACAGAGGCTGTAGCAAGATCTGGGATTGAGATATCCACCACACACCAGATAGTTTTGTTTTCATCCAGGAGTATCTGGACAAATTGTTGTGGATTTCGGGTGAAATTTAACCAAAAATCACCGTGAAAGTGGTTTTGGAGAAAAGCACAATCTTCCTGTTGGGGAAATGTATACAATGTCATGTTTACAGAAAGAAATATCATGTTTTCTCAGGTTTCTGGAGCGTTCTTCCTAGAAAACTCGAATGTGTGGAGGATTTGACTCCAGGTGGAACCAATTAGCGTTTGCCAGCAGAAAACAAAAAGGGTCCTGCTAAAATGCATTCAAAACCTTAAAGTCCATAGAGAATGTCCAGAAAACACAGACACACACAGAGGCTGTAGCAAGATCTGGGATTGAGATAGCTAAAAATCACCAGATAGTTTTGTTTTCATCCAGGAGTATCTGGACAAATTGTTGTAGCTTTGAAGTGAAATTTAACCAAAACATCACCGTGAAAGTGGTTTTGGAGAAAAGCACAATCTTTCTGTTCAGCAAATGAATCCAATGTCATGTTTACAAATACAAATATCATGTTTTCTCAGGTTTCTGGAGATTTCTTCCTGGAAAACTCAGATGTGTGGAGAATTTGACTCCAGGTGGAACCAATTAGCGTTTGCCAGCAGAAAACAAAAAGGGTCCTGCTAAAATGCATTCAAAATCGTATAGTCCATAGAGATTGTCCAGAAAACACAAACACACACAGAGGCTGTAGCAAGATCTGGGATTGAGATAGCTAAAAATCTCCAGATAGTTTTGTTTTCATCCAGGAGTATCTGGACAAATTGTTGTCGCTTTGAAGTGAAATTTAACCAAAACATCACCGTGAAAGTGGTTTTGGAGAAAAGCACAATCTTTCTGTTCAGCAAATGAATCCAATGTCATGTTTACAAATACAAATATCATGTTTTCTCAGGTTTCTGTAGCTTTCTTCCTAGAAAACTCGAATGTGTGGAGGATGGGACTCCAGGTGGAACCAATTAGCGTTTGCCAGCAGAAAACAAAAAGGGTCCTGCTAAAATGCATTCAAAACCTTAAAGTCCATAGAGAATGTCCAGAAAACACAAACACACACAGAGGCTGTAGCAAGATCTGGGATTGAGATATCCACCACACACCAGATAGTTTTGTTTTCATCCAGGAGTATCTGGACAAATTGTTGTGGATTTCGGGTGAAATTTAACCAAAAATCACCGTGAAAGTGGTTTTGGAGAAAAGCACAATCTTTCTGTTCAGCAAATGAATCCAATGTCATGTTTACAAATACAAATATCATGTTTTCTCAGGTTTCTGGAGATTTCTTCCTAGAAAACTCGAATGTGTGGAGGATTTGACTCCAGGTGGAACCAATTAGCGTTTGCCAGCAGAAAACAAAAAGGGTCCTGCTAAAATGCATTCAAAACCGTAAAGTCCATAGAGAATGTCCAGAAAACACAAACACACACAGAGGCTGTAGCAAGATCTGGGATTGAGATAGCTACAAATCTCCAGATAGTTTTGTTTTCATCCAGGAGTATCTGGACAAATTGTTGTAGCTTTGAAGTGAAATTTAACCAAAACATCACCGTGAAAGTGGTTTTGGAGAAAAGCACAATCTTTCTGTTCAGCAAATGAATCCAATGTCATGTTTACAAATACAAATATCATGTTTTCTCAGGTTTCTGGAGATTTCTTCCTAGAAAACTCGAATGTGTGGAGGATGGGACTCCAGGTGGAACCAATTAGCGTTTGCCAGCAGAAAACAAAAAGGGTCCTGCTAAAATGCATTCAAAACCTTAAAGTCCATAGAGAATGTCCAGAAAACACAAACACACACAGAGGCTGTAGCAAGATCTGGAATTGAGATATCCACCACACACCAGATAGTTTTGTTTTCATCCAGGAGTATCTGGACAAATTGTTGTGGATTTCGGGTGAAATTTAACCAAAAATCACCGTGAAAGTGGTTTTGGAGAAAAGCACAATCTTCCTGTTGGGGAAATGTATACAATGTCATGTTTACAGAAAGAAATATCATGGTTTCTCAGGTTTCTGGAGATTTCTTCCTAGAAAACTCGAATGTGTGGCGGATTTGACTCCAGGTGGAACCAATTAGCGTTTGCCAGCAGAAAACAAAAAGGGTCCTGCTAAAATGTATTCAAAACCGTAAAGTCCATAGAGAATGTCCAGAAAACACAAACACACACAGAGGCTGTAGCAAGATCTGGGATTGAGATAGCTACAAATCACCAGATAGTTTTGTTTTCATCCAGGAGTATCTGGATAAATTGTTGTAGCTTTGAAGTGAAATTTAACCAAAACATCACCGTGAAAGTGGTTTTGGAGAAAAGCACAATCTTTCTGTTCAGCAAATGAATCCAATGTCATGTTTACAAATACAAATATCATGTTTTCTCAGGTTTCTGCAGCTTTCATCCTGGAAAACTCAGATGTGTGGAGAATTTGACTCAAGGTGGAACCAATTAGCGTTTGCCAGCAGAAAACAAAAAGGGTCCTGCTAAAATGCATTCAAAATCGTAAAGTCCATAGAGAATGTCCAGAAAACACAAACACACACAGAGGCTGTAGCAAGATCTGAGATTGAGATAGCTACAAATCACCAGATAGTTTTGTTTTCATCCAGGAGTATCTGGACAAATTGTTGTCGCTTTGAAGTGAAATTTAACCAAAAAATCACTGTGAAAGTGGTTTGGAGAAAAGCACAATCTTTCTGTTCAGCGAATGAATCCAATGTCATGTTTACAAATACAAATATCATGTTTTCTCAGGTTTCTGGAGCGTTCTTCCTAGAAAACTGCACTGTGTGGAGGATTTGACTCCAGGTGGAACCAATTAGCGTTTGCCAGCAGAAAACAAAAAGGGTCCTGCTAAAATGCATTCAAAACCTTAAAGTCCATAGAGAATGTCCAGAAAACACAGACACACACAGAGGCTGTAGCAAGATCTGGGATTGAGATAGCTAAAAATCTCCAGATAGTTTTGTTTTCATCCAGGAGTATCTGGACAAATTGTTGTAGCTTTGAAGTGAAATTTAACCAAAACATCACCGTGAAAGTGGTTTTGGAGAAAAGCACAATCTTTCTGTTCAGCAAATGAATCCAATGTCATGTTTACAAATACAAATATCATGTTTTCTCAGGTTTCTGTAGCTTTCTTCCTAGAAAACTCGAATGTGTGGAGGATGGGACTCCAGGTGGAACCAATTAGCATTTGCCAGCAGAAAACAAAAAGGGTCCTGCTAAAATGCATTCAAAACCGTAAAGTCCATAGAGAATGTCCAGAAAACACAAACACACACAGAGGCTGTAGCAAGATCTGGGATTGAGATATCCACCACACACCAGATAGTTTTGTTTTCATCCAGGAGTATCTGGACAAATTGTTGTGGATTTCGGGTGAAATTTAACCAAAAATCACCGTGAAAGTGGTTTTGGAGAAAAGCACAATCTTCCTGTTGGGGAAATGTATACAATGTCATGTTTACAGAAAGAAATATCATGTTTTCTCAGGTTTCTGGAGCGTTCTTCCTAGAAAACTCGAATGTGTGGAGGATTTGACTCCAGGTGGAACCAATTAGCGTTTGCCAGCAGAAAACAAAAAGGGTCCTGCTAAAATGCATTCAAAACCTTAAAGTCCATAGAGAATGTCCAGAAAACACAGACACACACAGAGGCTGTAGCAAGATCTGGGATTGAGATAGCTAAAAATCACCAGATAGTTTTGTTTTCATCCAGGAGTATCTGGACAAATTGTTGTAGCTTTGAAGTGAAATTTAACCAAAACATCACCGTGAAAGTGGTTTTGGAGAAAAGCACAATCTTTCTGTTCAGCAAATGAATCCAATGTCATGTTTACAAATACAAATATCATGTTTTCTCAGGTTTCTGGAGATTTCTTCCTGGAAAACTCCGATGTGTGGAGAATTTGACTCCAGGTGGAACCAATTAGCGTTTGCCAGCAGAAAACAAAAAGGGTCCTGCTAAAATGCATTCAAAATCGTATAGTCCATAGAGATTGTCCAGAAAACACAAACACACACAGAGGCTGTAGCAAGATCTGGGATTGAGATAGCTAAAAATCTCCAGATAGTTTTGTTTTCATCCAGGAGTATCTGGACAAATTGTTGTCGCTTTGAAGTGAAATTTAACCAAAACATCACCGTGAAAGTGGTTTTGGAGAAAAGCACAATCTTTCTGTTCAGCAAATGAATCCAATGTCATGTTTACAAATACAAATATCATGTTTTCTCAGGTTTCTGTAGCTTTCTTCCTAGAAAACTCGAATGTGTGGAGGATGGGACTCCAGGTGGAACCAATTAGCGTTTGCCAGCAGAAAACAAAAAGGGTCCTGCTAAAATGCATTCAAAACCTTAAAGTCCATAGAGAATGTCCAGAAAACACAAACACACACAGAGGCTGTAGCAAGATCTGGGATTGAGATATCCACCACACACCAGATAGTTTTGTTTTCATCCAGGAGTATCTGGACAAATTGTTGTGGATTTCGGGTGAAATTTAACCAAAAATCACCGTGAAAGTGGTTTTGGAGAAAAGCACAATCTTTCTGTTCAGCAAATGAATCCAATGTCATGTTTACAAATACAAATATCATGTTTTCTCAGGTTTCTGGAGATTTCTTCCTAGAAAACTCGAATGTGTGGAGGATTTGACTCCAGGTGGAACCAATTAGCGTTTGCCAGCAGAAAACAAAAAGGGTCCTGCTAAAATGCATTCAAAACCGTAAAGTCCATAGAGAATGTCCAGAAAACACAAACACACACAGAGGCTGTAGCAAGATCTGGGATTGAGATAGCTACAAATCTCCAGATAGTTTTGTTTTCATCCAGGAGTATCTGGACAAATTGTTGTAGCTTTGAAGTGAAATTTAACCAAAACATCACCGTGAAAGTGGTTTTGGAGAAAAGCACAATCTTTCTGTTCAGCAAATGAATCCAATGTCATGTTTACAAATACAAATATCATGTTTTCTCAGGTTTCTGCAGCTTTCTTCCTGGAAAACTCGGATGTGTGGACAATTTGACTCAAGGTGGAACCAATTAGCGTTTGCCAGCAGAAAACAAAAAGGGTCCTGCTAAAATGCATTCAAAACCGTAAAGTCCATAGAGAATGTCCAGAAAACACAAACACACACAGAGGCTGTAGCAAGATCTGGGATTGAGATATCCACCACACACCAGATAGTTTTGTTTTCATCCAGGAGTATCTGGACAAATTGTTGTGGATTTCGGGTGAAATTTAACCAAAAATCACCGTGAAAGTGGTTTTGGAGAAAAGCACAATCTTCCTGTTTGGGAAATGTATCCAATGTCATGTTTACAGAAAGAAATATCATGGTTTCTCAGGTTTCTGGAGATTTCTTCCTAGAAAACTCGAATGTGTGGCGGATTTGACTCCAGGTGGAACCAATTAGCGTTTGCCAGCAGAAAACAAAAAGGGTCCTGCTAAAATGTATTCAAAACCGTAAAGTCCATAGAGAATGTCCAGAAAACACAAACACACACAGAGGCTGTAGCAAGATCTGGGATTGAGATAGCTACAAATCACCAGATAGTTTTGTTTTCATCCAGGAGTATCTGGACAAATTGTTGTAGCTTTGAAGTGAAATTTAACCAAAACATCACCGTGAAAGTGGTTTTGGAGAAAAGCACAATCTTTCTGTTCAGCAAATGAATCCAATGTCATGTTTACAAATACAAATATCATGTTTTCTCAGGTTTCTGCAGCTTTCATCCTGGAAAACTCCGATGTGTGGAGAATTTGACTCAAGGTGGAACCAATTAGCGTTTGCCAGCAGAAAACAAAAAGGGTCCTGCTAAAATGCATTCAAAATCGTAAAGTCCATAGAGAATGTCCAGAAAACACAAACACACACAGAGGCTGTAGCAAGATCTGAGATTGAGATAGCTAAAAATCACCAGATTGTTTTGTTTTCATCCAGGAGTATCTGGACAAATTGTTGTCGCTTTGAAGTGAAATTTAACCAAAAAATCACTGTGAAAGTGGTTTGGAGAAAAGCACAATCTTTCTGTTCAGCGAATGAATCCAATGTCATGTTTACAAATACAAATATCATGTTTTCTCAGGTTTCTGGAGCGTTCTTCCTAGAAAACTGCACTGTGTGGAGGATTTGACTCCAGGTGGAACCAATTAGCGTTTGCCAGCAGAAAACAAAAAGGGTCCTGCTAAAATGCATTCAAAACCTTAAAGTCCATAGAGAATGTCCAGAAAACACAGACACACACAGAGGCTGTAGCAAGATCTGGGATTGAGATAGCTAAAAATCACCAGATAGTTTTGTTTTCATCCAGGAGTATCTGGACAAATTGTTGTAGCTTTGAAGTGAAATTTAACCAAAACATCACCGTGAAAGTGGTTTTGGAGAAAAGCACAATCTTTCTGTTCAGCAAATGAATCCAATGTCATGTTTACAAATACAAATATCATGTTTTCTCAGGTTTCTGCAGCTTTCTTCCTAGAAAACTCGAATGTGTGGAGGATGGGACTCCAGGTGGAACCAATTAGCGTTTGCCATCAGAAAACAAAAAGGGTCCTGCTAAAATGCATTCAAAACCGTAAAGTCCATAGAGAATGTCCAGAAAACACAAACACACACAGAGGCTGTAGCAAGATCTGGGATTGAGATATCCACCACACACCAGATAGTTTTGTTTTCATCCAGGAGTATCTGGACAAATTGTTGTGGATTTCGGGTGAAATTTAACCAAAAATCACCGTGAAAGTGGTTTTGGAGAAAAGCACAATCTTCCTGTTGGGGAAATGTATACAATGTCATGTTTACAGAAAGAAATATCATGGTTTCTCAGGTTTCTGGAGATTTCTTCCTAGAAAACTCGAATGTGTGGAGGATTTGACTCCAGGTGGAACCAATTAGCGTTTGCCAGCAGAAAACAAAAAGGGTCCTGCTAAAATGTATTCAAAACCGTAAAGTCCATAGAGAATGTCCAGAAAACACAAACACACACAGAGGCTGTAGCAAGATCTGGGATTGAGATAGCTACAAATCACCAGATAGTTTTGTTTTCATCCAAGAGTATCTGGACAAATTGTTGTAGCTTTGAAGTGAAATTTAACCAAAACATCACCGTGAAAGTGGTTTTGGAGAAAAGCACAATCTTCCTGTTGGGGAAATGTATACAATGTCATGTTTACAGAAAGAAATATCATGGTTTCTCAGGTTTCTGGAGATTTCTTCCTAGAAAACTCGAATGTGTGGCGGATTTGACTCCAGGTGGAACCAATTAGCGTTTGCCAGCAGAAAACAAAAAGGGTCCTGCTAAAATGTATTCAAAACCGTAAAGTCCATAGAGAATGTCCAGAAAACACAAACACACACAGAGGCTGTAGCAAGATCTGGGATTGAGATAGCTACAAATCACCAGATAGTTTTGTTTTCATCCAGGAGTATCTGGACAAATTGTTGTCGCTTTGAAGTGAAATTTAACCAAAAAATCACTGTGAAAGTGGTTTGGAGAAAAGCACAATCTTTCTGTTCAGCGAATGAATCCAATGTCATGTTTACAAATACAAATATCATGTTTTCTCAGGTTTCTGGAGCGTTCTTCCTAGAAAACTGCACTGTGTGGAGGATTTGACTCCAGGTGGAACCAATTAGCGTTTGCCAGCAGAAAACAAAAAGGGTCCTGCTAAAATGCATTCAAAACCTTAAAGTCCATAGAGAATGTCCAGAAAACACAGACACACACAGAGGCTGTAGCAAGATCTGGGATTGAGATAGCTAAAAATCTCCAGATAGTTTTGTTTTCATCCAGGAGTATCTGGACAAATTGTTGTAGCTTTGAAGTGAAATTTAACCAAAACATCACCGTGAAAGTGGTTTTGGAGAAAAGCACAATCTTTCTGTTCAGCAAATGAATCCAATGTCATGTTTACAAATACAAATATCATGTTTTCTCAGGTTTCTGGAGCTTTCTTCCTAGAAAACTCGAATGTGTGAAGGCATTCCTACTATTCGGGATTTCTGTAGCATGAGTATAGGAAAACACTTTACGGAAGTTTAGTAACACACATGTTGGCAGACGCGTATCACAGTAGTTCTGCAGCCTGAATGTATAAGACACAGTTTATAGGAGTTCTTTTGCTTGGGAGTAGGTATAGGCAGTATATGGGTTTTCTGTGGCCTGAGTGCAGGAGACGCAGTGTAAAGCAAAGAGGCAGAGAGGCAGTTCACAGGCAGCTCACAGGAGTTCTGCAGCTTGAGTGTTGGAACTGCGCTTAGGGGAGTTCTGTAGCATGGGATTAGTCTAATGCAGTAAGCTTGATTTCTGTAGCATGAGTGTAGAAGATGCAGCTTACTGGATTTCTGTAAGCTGGATGTAGAGAGAGGCAGTTCACAGTAGTTCTGCAGCTCAAATGTATAAGACACAGTTTATGGGAGTTCTGTTGCTTGGGAGTAGGCATAGGCAGTATGCTGGTTTTCTGTAGCCTGGGTGCAGGAGACGCAGCTAACCTGAGTTCTGTAAGGTGGGTGTACAGAGAGGCAGTTTACATGAGTGTAGGAGATGCAGCTTACAGGATTTCTGTAAGCTAGATGTTGAGAGAGGCAGTCTCCAGGAGTTCTGCAGCCTGAGTGTAGGAGACTCGGTTTACGGGAGTTCTGTCGATTCTGACTAGGCATATGCACTATGCGGGATTTCTATAGCATTCGTGCAGGAGACACATATTATGGGCGTTTTGTGAACCAGCTCTAGAGCGAGGCCATTTACAGGAGTTCTGTTGCCTGACTGTAGGAGACACAGTCTGTGGGAGTTCTGTTGCTTGGGAGTAGGCATACCCCTATGCAGCCTTTTTGTAGCCTGAATGTAGGAGACGCAACTTACTGGAGTTCTGCAAGCTGGCAGTACAGAGCCGTAGTTTACAGGAGTTCTGCAGCCTGAGTGTAGGAGACTAAGTGTAGGAGATGCAGCTTACGGGATTTCTGTAAGCTGGATGTTGAGAGAGGCAGTCTCCAGGAGTTCTGCAGCCTGAGTGTAGGAGACTCAGTTTACGGGAGTTCTGTCGATTCTGACTAGGCATATGCACTATGCGGGATTTCTATAGCATTCGTGCAGGAGACACATATTATGGGCGTTTTGTGAACCAGCTCTAGAGCGAGGCCATTTACAGGAGTTCTGTTGCCTGAGTGTAGTAGACACAGTTTATGGGAGTTCTGTTGTTTGTGAGTAGGCATACCCCTATGCAGCCTTTTTGTAGCCTGAATGTAGGACACGCAGCTTAAAGCAGTTCTATCAGCTGGGTGTACAGAGAGGCAGTTTACAGGAGTTTTGCAGCCTGAGTGTAGGAGACTCAGTTTACGGGAGTTCTGTAGCATGGGAATAGTCATGCGCAGTAAGCGGAATTTCTGTCACGAGTGTAGGAGATGCAGCTTACCGGATTTCTGTAAGCTGGATGATGAGAGAGGCAGTTTACAGGAGTTGTGCAGCCTGAGTGTAGGAGACTCAGTTTTTCAGATTTCTGTAGTTTCTGAGAAGGCATTCACACTATGCGGATTTCTGTAGCATGCGTATAGGAAAACACTTTACGGGAGTTTTATAACATTGATGTAGAGGGACACAGTTCACAGTAGTTCTGCAGCCTGAATATATAAGACACAGTTTATGGGAGTTCTGTTGCTTGAGAGTAGGCAGAGGCAGTATATGGGTTTCCCGTGGCCTGAGTGCAGGAGACGCAGTTTAAAGCAGTTCTATAAGCTGGGTGTACAGAGAGGCAGTTTACAGGAGTTCTGCAGCCTGAGTGTAGGAGACTCAGTTTACGGGAGTTCTGTAGCATGGGACTAGCCATACGAAGTAAGCGGGATTTCTGTAGCATGAGTGTAGAAGATGCAGCTTACTGGATTTCTGTAAGTCGGATGTAGAGAGCGGCAGTTTACAGGAATTGTGCAGCCTGAGTATAGGAGACTCAGTGAACCAGGTTTCTGTAGAATCTGAGAAGGCATTCCTACTATTCGGGATTTCTGTAGCATGAGTATAGGAAAACACTTTACGGAAGTTTAGTAACACACATGTAGGCAGACGCGTATCACAGTAGTTCTGCAGCCTGAATGTATAAGACACAGTTTATAGGAGTTCTTTTGCTTGGGAGTAGGTATAGGCAGTATATGGGTTTTCTGTGGCCTGAGTGCAGGAGACGCAGTGTTATAAGTGCAGTTCTATAAGCTGGCTGTACAGAGAGGCAGTTCACAGGAGTTCTGCAGCTTGAGTGTTGGAACTGCGCTTAGGGGAGTTCTGTAGCATGGGATTAGTCTAATGCAGTAAGCTTGATTTCTGTAGCATGAGTGTAGAAGATGCAGCTTTACTGGATTTCTGTAAGCTGGATGTAGAGAGAGGCAGTTCACAGTAGTTCTGCAGCTCAAATGTATAAGAAACAGTTTATGGGAGTTCTGTTGCTTGGGAGTAGGCATAGGCAGTATGCTGGTTTTCTGTAGCCTGGGTGCAGGAGACGCAGCTAACCTGAGTTCTGTAAGGTGGGTGTACAGAGAGGCAGTTTACATGAGTGTAGGAGATGCAGCTTACAGGATTTCTGTAAGCTAGATGTTGAGAGAGGCAGTCTCCAGGAGTTCTGCAGCCTGAGTGTAGGAGACTCGGTTTACGGGAGTTCTGTCGATTCTGACTAGGCATATGCACTATGCGGGATTTCTATAGCATTCGTGCAGGAGACACATATTATGGGCGTTTTGTGAACCAGCTCTAGAGCGAGGCCATTTACAGGAGTTCTGCTGCCTGACTGTAGTAGACACAGTCTGTGGGAGTTCTGTTGCTTGGGAGTAGGCATACCCCTATGCAGCCTTTTTGTAGCCTGAATGTAGGAGACGCAACTTACTGGAGTTCTGCAAGCTGGCAGTGCAGAGCCGTAGTTTACAGGAGTTCTGCAGCCTGAGTGTAGGAGACTAAGTGTAGGAGATGCAGCTTACCGGATTTCTGTAAGCTGGATGTTGAGAGAGGCAGTCTCCAGGAGTTCTGCAGCCTGAGTGTAGGAGACTCAGTTTACGGGAGTTCTGTCGATTCTGACTAGGCATATGCACTATGCGGGATTTCTATAGCATTCGTGCAGGAGACACACATTATGGGCGTTTTGTGAAACAGCTCTAGAGCGAGGCCATTTACAGGAGTTCTGTTAGCTGACTGTAGTAGACACAGTCTGTGGGAGTTCTGTTGCTTGGGAGTAGGCATACCCCTATGCGGCCTTTTTGTAGCCTGAATGTAGGAGACGCAGCTTAAAGCAGTTCTATAAGCTGGGTGTACAGAGAGGCAGTTTACAGGAGTTCTGCAGCCTGAGTGTGGGAGACTCAGTTTACGGGAATTCTGTAGCACGGGACTAGCCATACGAAGTAAGCGGGATTTCTGTAGCATGAGTGTAGAAGATGCAGCTTACTGGATTTCTGTAAGTCGGATGTAGAGAGCGGCAGTTTACAGGAATTGTGCAGCCTGAGTATAGGAGACTCAGTGAACCAGGTTTCTGTAGAATCTGAGAAGGCATTCCTACTATTCGGGATTTCTGTAGCATGAGTATAGGAAAACACTTTACGGAAGTTTTGTAACACACATGTAGGCAGACGCGTATCACAGTAGTTCTGCAGCCTGAATGTATAAGACACAGTTTATAGGAGTTCTTTTGCTTGGGAGTAGGTATAGGCAGTATATGGGTTTTCTGTGGCCTGAGTGCAGGAGACGCAGTGTAAAGCAGTTCTATAAGCTGGCTGTACAGAGAGGCAGTTCACAGGAGTTCTGCAGCTTGAGTGTTGGAACTGCGCTTAGGGGAGTTCTGTAGCATGGGATTAGTCTAATGCAGTAAGCTTGATTTCTGTAGCATGAGTGTGGAAGATGCAGCTTTACTGGATTTCTGTAAGCTGGATGTAGAGAGAGGCAGTTCACAGTAGTTCTGCAGCTCAAATGTATAAGAAACAGTTTATGGGAGTTCTGTTGCTTGGGAGTAGGCATAGGCAGTATGCTGGTTTTCTGTAGCCTGGGTGCAGGAGACGCAGCTAACCTGAGTTCTGTAAGGTGGGTGTACAGAGAGGCAGTTTACATGAGTGTAGGAGATGCAGCTTACAGGATTTCTGTAAGCTAGATGTTGAGAGAGGCAGTCTCCAGGAGTTCTGCAGCCTGAGTGTAGGAGACTCGGTTTACGGGAGTTCTGTCGATTCTGACTAGGCATATGCACTATGCGGGATTTCTATAGCATTCGTGCAGGAGACACATATTATGGGCGTTTTGTGAACCAGCTCTAGAGCGAGGCCATTTACAGGAGTTCTGCTGCCTGACTGTAGTAGACACAGTCTGTGGGAGTTCTGTTGCTTGGGAGTAGGCATACCCCTATGCAGCCTTTTTGTAGCCTGAATGTAGGAGACGCAACTTACTGGAGTTCTGCAAGCTGGCAGTGCAGAGCCGTAGTTTACAGGAGTTCTGCAGCCTGAGTGTAGGAGACTAAGTGTAGGAGATGCAGCTTACCGGATTTCTGTAAGCTGGATGTTGAGAGAGGCAGTCTCCAGGAGTTCTGCAGCCTGAGTGTAGGAGACTCAGTTTACGGGAGTTCTGTCGATTCTGACTAGGCATATGCACTATGCGGGATTTCTATAGCATTCGTGCAGGAGACACACATTATGGGCGTTTTGTGAAACAGCTCTAGAGCGAGGCCATTTACAGGAGTTCTGTTAGCTGACTGTAGTAGACACAGTCTGTGGGAGTTCTGTTGCTTGGGAGTAGGCATACCCCTATGCGGCCTTTTTGTAGCCTGAATGTAGGAGACGCAGCTTAAAGCAGTTCTATAAGCTGGGTGTACAGAGAGGCAGTTTACAGGAGTTCTGCAGCCTGAGTGTGGGAGACTCAGTTTACGGGAGTTCTGTAGCACGGGACTAGCCATACGAAGTAAGCGGGATTTCTGTAGCATGAGTGTAGAAGATGCAGCTTACTGGATTTCTGTAAGTCGGATGTAGAGAGCGGCAGTTTACAGGAATTGTGCAGCCTGAGTATAGGAGACTCAGTGAACCAGGTTTCTGTAGAATCTGAGAAGGCATTCCTACTATTCGGGATTTCTGTAGCATGAGTATAGGAAAACACTTTACGGAAGTTTTGTAACACACATGTAGGCAGACGCGTATCACAGTAGTTCTGCAGCCTGAATGTATAAGACACAGTTTATAGGAGTTCTTTTGCTTGGGAGTAGGTATAGGCAGTATATGGGTTTTCTGTGGCCTGAGTGCAGGAGACGCAGTGTAAAGCAGTTCTATAAGCTGGCTGTACAGAGAGGCAGTTCACAGGAGTTCTGCAGCTTGAGTGTTGGAACTGCGCTTAGGGGAGTTCTGTAGCATGGGATTAGTCTAATGCAGTAAGCTTGATTTCTGTAGCATGAGTGTGGAAGATGCAGCTTTACTGGATTTCTGTAAGCTGGATGTAGAGAGAGGCAGTTCACAGTAGTTCTGCAGCTCAAATGTATAAGAAACAGTTTATGGGAGTTCTGTTGCTTGGGAGTAGGCATAGGCAGTATGCTGGTTTTCTGTAGCCTGGGTGCAGGAGACGCAGCTAACCTGAGTTCTGTAAGGTGGGTGTACAGAGAGGCAGTTTACATGAGTGTAGGAGATGCAGCTTACAGGATTTCTGTAAGCTAGATGTTGAGAGAGGCAGTCTCCAGGAGTTCTGCAGCCTGAGTGTAGGAGACTCGGTTTACGGGAGTTCTGTCGATTCTGACTAGGCATATGCACTATGCGGGATTTCTATAGCATTCGTGCAGGAGACACATATTATGGGCGTTTTGTGAACCAGCTCTAGAGCGAGGCCATTTACAGGAGTTCTGCTGCCTGACTGTAGTAGACACAGTCTGTGGGAGTTCTGTTGCTTGGGAGTAGGCATACCCCTATGCAGCCTTTTTGTAGCCTGAATGTAGGAGACGCAACTTACTGGAGTTCTGCAAGCTGGCAGTGCAGAGCCGTAGTTTACAGGAGTTCTGCAGCCTGAGTGTAGGAGACTAAGTGTAGGAGATGCAGCTTACCGGATTTCTGTAAGCTGGATGTTGAGAGAGGCAGTCTCCAGGAGTTCTGCAGCCTGAGTGTAGGAGACTCAGTTTACGGGAGTTCTGTCGATTCTGACTAGGCATATGCACTATGCGGGATTTCTATAGCATTCGTGCAGGAGACACACATTATGGGCGTTTTGTGAAACAGCTCTAGAGCGAGGCCATTTACAGGAGTTCTGTTAGCTGACTGTAGTAGACACAGTCTGTGGGAGTTCTGTTGCTTGGGAGTAGGCATACCCCTATGCGGCCTTTTTGTAGCCTGAATGTAGGAGACGCAGCTTAAAGCAGTTCTATAAGCTGGGTGTACAGAGAGGCAGTTTACAGGAGTTCTGCAGCCTGAGTGTGGGAGACTCAGTTTACGGGAGTTCTGTAGCACGGGACTAGCCATACGAAGTAAGCGGGATTTCTGTAGCATGAGTGTAGAAGATGCAGCTTACTGGATTTCTGTAAGTCGGATGTAGAGAGCGGCAGTTTACAGGAATTGTGCAGCCTGAGTATAGGAGACTCAGTGAACCAGGTTTCTGTAGAATCTGAGAAGGCATTCCTACTATTCGGGATTTCTGTAGCATGAGTATAGGAAAACACTTTACGGAAGTTTTGTAACACACATGTAGGCAGACGCGTATCACAGTAGTTCTGCAGCCTGAATGTATAAGACACAGTTTATAGGAGTTCTTTTGCTTGGGAGTAGGTATAGGCAGTATATGGGTTTTCTGTGGCCTGAGTGCAGGAGACGCAGTGTAAAGCAGTTCTATAAGCTGGCTGTACAGAGAGGCAGTTCACAGGAGTTCTGCAGCTTGAGTGTTGGAACTGCGCTTAGGGGAGTTCTGTAGCATGGGATTAGTCTAATGCAGTAAGCTTGATTTCTGTAGCATGAGTGTGGAAGATGCAGCTTTACTGGATTTCTGTAAGCTGGATGTAGAGAGAGGCAGTTCACAGTAGTTCTGCAGCTCAAATGTATAAGAAACAGTTTATGGGAGTTCTGTTGCTTGGGAGTAGGCATAGGCAGTATGCTGGTTTTCTGTAGCCTGGGTGCAGGAGACGCAGCTAACCTGAGTTCTGTAAGGTGGGTGTACAGAGAGGCAGTTTACATGAGTGTAGGAGATGCAGCTTACAGGATTTCTGTAAGCTAGATGTTGAGAGAGGCAGTCTCCAGGAGTTCTGCAGCCTGAGTGTAGGAGACTCGGTTTACGGGAGTTCTGTCGATTCTGACTAGGCATATGCACTATGCGGGATTTCTATAGCATTCGTGCAGGAGACACATATTATGGGCGTTTTGTGAACCAGCTCTAGAGCGAGGCCATTTACAGGAGTCCTGTTGCCTGACTGTAGTAGACACAGTCTGTGGGAGTTCTGTTGCTTGGGAGTAGGCATACCCCTATGCAGCCTTTTTGTAGCCTGAATGTAGGAGATGCAACTTACTGGAGTTCTGCAAGCTGGCAGTACAGAGCCGTAGTTTACAGGAGTTCTGCAGCCTGAGTGTAGGAGACTAAGTGTAGGAGATGCAGCTTACCGGATTTCTGTAAGCTGGATGTTGAGAGAGGCAGTCTCCAGGAGTTCTGCAGCCTGAGTGTAGGAGACTCAGTTTACGGGAGTTCTGTCGATTCTGACTAGGCATATGCACTATGCGGGATTTCTATAGCATTCGTGCAGGAGACACATATTATGGGCGTTTTGTGAACCAGCTCTAGAGCGAGGCCATTTACAGGAGTCCTGTTGCCTGACTGTAGTAGACACAGTCTGTGGGAGTTCTGTTGCTTGGGAGTAGGCATACCCCTATGCGGCCTTTTTGTAGCCTGAATGTAGGAGACGCAGCTTAAAGCAGTTCTATAAGCTGGGTGTACAGAGAGGCAGTTTACAGGAGTTTTGCAGCCTGAGTGTAGGAGACTCAGTTTACGGGAGTTCTGTAGCATGGGAATAGTCATGCGCAGTAAGCGGAATTTCTGTCACGAGTGTAGGAGATGCAGCTTACCGGATTTCTGTAAGCTGGATGATGAGAGAGGCAGTTTACAGGAGTTGTGCAGCCTGAGTGTAGGAGACTCAGTTTTTCAGATTTCTGTAGTTTCTGAGAAGGCATTCACACTATGCGGGATTTCTGTAGCATGCGTATAGGAAAACACTTTACGGGAGTTTTATAACATTGATGTAGAGGGACACAGTTCACAGTAGTTCTGCAGCCTGAATATATAAGACACAGTTCATGGGAGTTTTGTTGCTTGAGAGTAGGCAGAGGCAGTATATGGGTTTCCCGTGGCCTGAGTGCAGGAGACGCAGTTTAAAGCAGTTCTATAAGCTGGCTGTACAGAGAGGCAGTTTACAGGAGTTCTGCAGCCTGAGTGTAGGAGACTCAGTTTACGGGAGTTCTGTAGCACGGGACTAGCCATACGAAGTAAGCGGGATTTCTGTAGCATGAGTGTAGAAGATGCAGCTTACTGGATTTCTGTAAGTCGGATGTAGAGAGCGGCAGTTTACAGGAATTGTGCAGCCTGAGTATAGGAGACTCAGTGAACCAGGTTTCTGTAGAATCTGAGAAGGCATTCCTACTATTCGGGATTTCTGTAGCATGAGTATAGGAAAACACTTTACGGAAGTTTTGTAACACACATGTAGGCAGACGCGTATCACAGTAGTTCTGCAGCCTGAATGTATAAGACACAGTTTATAGGAGTTCTTTTGCTTGGGAGTAGGTATAGGCAGTATATGGGTTTTCTGTGGCCTGAGTGCAGGAGACGCAGTGTTATAAGTGCAGTTCTATAAGCTGGCTGTACAGAGAGGCAGTTCACAGGAGTTCTGCAGCTTGAGTGTTGGAACTGCGCTTAGGGGAGTTCTGTAGCATGGGATTAGTCTAATGCAGTAAGCTTGATTTCTGTAGCATGAGTGTAGAAGATGCAGCTTACTGGATTTCTGTAAGCTGGATGTAGAGAGAGGCAGTTCACAGTAGTTCTGCAGCTCAAATGTATAAGAAACAGTTTATGGGAGTTCTGTTGCTTGGGAGTAGGCATAGGCAGTATGCTGGTTTTCTGTAGCCTGGGTGCAGGAGACGCAGCTAACCTGAGTTCTGTAAGGTGGGTGTACAGAGAGGCAGTTTACATGAGTGTAGGAGATGCAGCTTACAGGATTTCTGTAAGCTAGATGTTGAGAGAGGCAGTCTCCAGGAGTTCTGCAGCCTGAGTGTAGGAGACTCGGTTTACGGGAGTTCTGTCGATTCTGACTAGGCATATGCACTATGCGGGATTTCTATAGCATTCGTGCAGGAGACACATATTATGGGCATTTTGTGAACCAGCTCTAGAGCGAGGCCATTTACAGGAGTCCTGTTGCCTGACTGTAGTAGACACAGTCTGTGGGAGTTCTGTTGCTTGGGAGTAGGCATACCCCTATGCGGCCTTTTTGTAGCCTGAATGTAGGAGACGCAACTTACTGGAGTTCTGCAAGCTGGCAGTACAGAGCCGTAGTTTACAGGAGTTCTGCAGCCTGAGTGTAGGAGACTAAGTGTAGGAGATGCAGCTTACCGGATTTCTGTAAGCTGGATGTTGAGAGAGGCAGTCTCCAGGAGTTCTGCAGCCTGAGTGTAGGAGACTCAGTTTACGGGAGTTCTGTCGATTCTGACTAGGCATATGCACTATGCGGGATTTCTATAGCATTCGTGCAGGAGACACATATTATGGGCGTTTTGTGAACCAGCTCTAGAGCGAGGCCATTTACAGGAGTTCTGTTGCCTGAGTGTAGTAGACACAGTTTATGGGAGTTCTGTTGTTTGGGAGTAGGCATACCCCTATGCGGCCTTTTTGTAGCCTGAATGTAGGAGACGCAGCTTAAAGCAGTTCTATAAGCTGGGTGTACAGAGAGGCAGTTTACAGGAGTTTTGCAGCCTGAGTGTAGGAGACTCAGTTTACGGGAGTTCTGTAGCATGGGAATAGTCATGCGCAGTAAGCGGAATTTCTGTCACGAGTGTAGGAGATGCAGCTTACCGGATTTCTGTAAGCTGGATGATGAGAGAGGCAGTTTACAGGAGTTGTGCAGCCTGAGTGTAGGAGACTCAGTTTTTCAGATTTCTGTAGTTTCTGAGAAGGCATTCACACTATGCGGGATTTCTGTAGCATGCGTATAAGGAAAACACTTTACGGGAGTTTTATAACATTGATGTAGAGGGACGCAGTTCACAGTAGTTCTGCAGCCTGAATATATAAGACACAGTTCATGGGAGTTCTGTTGCTTGAGAGTAGGCAGAGGCAGTATATGGGTTTCCCGTGGCCTGAGTGCAGGAGACGCAGTTTAAAGCAGTTCTATAAGCTGGCTGTACAGAGAGGCAGTTTACAGGAGTTCTGCAGCCTGAGTGTAGGAGACTCAGTTTACGGGAGTTCTGTAGCACGGGACTAGCCATACGAAGTAAGCGGGATTTCTGTAGCATGAGTGTAGAAGATGCAGCTTACTGGATTTCTGTAAGTCGGATGTAGAGAGCGGCAGTTTACAGGAATTGTGCAGCCTGAGTATAGGAGACTCAGTGAACCAGGTTTCTGTAGAATCTGAGAAGGCATTCCTACTATTCGGGATTTCTGTAGCATGAGTATAGGAAAACACTTTACGGAAGTTTTGTAACACACATGTAGGCAGACGCGTATCACAGTAGTTCTGCAGCCTGAATGTATAAGACACAGTTTATAGGAGTTCTTTTGCTTGGGAGTAGGTATAGGCAGTATATGGGTTTTCTGTGGCCTGAGTGCAGGAGACGCAGTGTTATAAGTGCAGTTCTATAAGCTGGCTGTACAGAGAGGCAGTTCACAGGAGTTCTGCAGCTTGAGTGTTGGAACTGCGCTTAGGGGAGTTCTGTAGCATGGGATTAGTCTAATGCAGTAAGCTTGATTTCTGTAGCATGAGTGTAGAAGATGCAGCTTTACTGGATTTCTGTAAGCTGGATGTAGAGAGAGGCAGTTCACAGTAGTTCTGCAGCTCAAATGTATAAGAAACAGTTTATGGGAGTTCTGTTGCTTGGGAGTAGGCATAGGCAGTATGCTGGTTTTCTGTAGCCTGGGTGCAGGAGACGCAGCTAACCTGAGTTCTGTAAGGTGGGTGTACAGAGAGGCAGTTTACATGAGTGTAGGAGATGCAGCTTACAGGATTTCTGTAAGCTAGATGTTGAGAGAGGCAGTCTCCAGGAGTTCTGCAGCCTGAGTGTAGGAGACTCGGTTTACGGGAGTTCTGTCGATTCTGACTAGGCATATGCACTATGCGGGATTTCTATAGCATTCGTGCAGGAGACACATATTATGGGCGTTTTGTGAACCAGCTCTAGAGCGAGGCCATTTACAGGAGTTCTGCTGCCTGACTGTAGTAGAAACAGTCTGTGGGAGTTCTGTTGCTTGGGAGTAGGCATACCCCTATGCAGCCTTTTTGTAGCCTGAATGTAGGAGACGCAACTTACTGGAGTTCTGCAAGCTGGCAGTGCAGAGCCGTAGTTTACAGGAGTTCTGCAGCCTGAGTGTAGGAGACTAAGTGTAGGAGATGCAGCTTACGGGATTTCTGTAAGCTGGATGTTGAGAGAGGCAGTCTCCAGGAGTTCTGCAGCCTGAGTGTAGGAGACTCGCTTTACGGGAGTTCTGTCGATTCTGACTAGGCATATGCACTATGCGGGATTTCTATAGCATTCGTGCAGGAGACACATATTATGGGCGTTTTGTGAACCAGCTCTAGAGCGAGGCCATTTACAGGAGTTCTGTTAGCTGACTGTAGTAGACACAGTCTGTGGGAGTTCTGTTGCTTGGGAGTAGGCATACCCCTATGCGGCCTTTTTGTAGCCTGAATGTAGGAGACGCAGCTTAAAGCAGTTCTATAAGCTGGGTGTACAGAGAGGCAGTTTACAGGAGTTTTGCAGCCTGAGTGTGGGAGACTCAGTTTACGGGAGTTCTGTAGCACGGGACTAGCCATACGAAGTAAGCGGGATTTCTGTAGCATGAGTGTAGAAGATGCAGCTTACTGGATTTCTGTAAGTCGGATGTAGAGAGCGGCAGTTTACAGGAATTGTGCAGCCTGAGTATAGGAGACTCAGTGAACCAGGTTTCTGTAGAATCTGAGAAGGCATTCCTACTATTCGGGATTTCTGTAGCATGAGTATAGGAAAACACTTTACGGAAGTTTTGTAACACACATGTAGGCAGACGCGTATCACAGTAGTTCTGCAGCCTGAATGTATAAGACACAGTTTATAGGAGTTCTTTTGCTTGGGAGTAGGTATAGGCAGTATATGGGTTTTCTGTGGCCTGAGTGCAGGAGACGCAGTGTTATAAGTGCAGTTCTATAAGCTGGCTGTACAGAGAGGCAGTTCACAGGAGTTCTGCAGCTTGAGTGTTGGAACTGCGCTTAGGGGAGTTCTGTAGCATGGGATTAGTCTAATGCAGTAAGCTTGATTTCTGTAGCATGAGTGTGGAAGATGCAGCTTTACTGGATTTCTGTAAGCTGGATGTAGAGAGAGGCAGTTCACAGTAGTTCTGCAGCTCAAATGTATAAGAAACAGTTTATGGGAGTTCTGTTGCTTGGGAGTAGGCATAGGCAGTATGCTGGTTTTCTGTAGCCTGGGTGCAGGAGACGCAGCTAACCTGAGTTCAGTAAGGTGGGTGTACAGAGAGGCAGTTTGCATGAGTGTAGGAGATGCAGCTTACAGGATTTCTGTAAGCTAGATGTTGAGAGAGGCAGTCTCCAGGAGTTCTGCAGCCTGAGTGTAGGAGACTCGGTTTACGGGAGTTCTGTCGATTCTGACTAGGCATATGCACTATGCAGGATTTCTATAGCATTCGTGCAGGAGACACATATTATGGGCGTTTTGTGAACCAGCTCTAGAGCGAGGCCATTTACAGGAGTTCTGTTGCCTGACTGTAGTAGACACAGTCTGTGGGAGTTCTGTTGCTTGGGAGTAGGCATACCCCTATGCAGCCTTTTTGTAGCCTGAATGTAGGAGACGCAACTTACTGGAGTTCTGCAAGCTGGCAGTACAGAGCCATAGTTGACAGGAGTTCTGCAGCCTGAGTGTAGGAGACTAAGTGTAGGAGATGCAGCTTACGGGATTTCTGTAAGCTGGATGTTGAGAGAGGCAGTCTCCAGGAGTTCTGCAGCCTGAGTGTAGGAGACTCGGTTTACGGGAGTTCTGTCGATTCTGACTAGGCATATGCACTATGCGGGATTTCTATAGCATTCGTGCAGGAGACACATATTATGGGCGTTTTGTGAACCAGCTCTAGAGCGAGGCCATTTACAGGAGTTCTGTTGCCTGAGTGTAGTAGACACAGTTTATGGGAGTTCTGTTGTTTGGGAGTAGGCATACCCCTATGCGGCCTTTTTGTAGCCTGAATGTAGGAGACGCAGCTTAAAGCAGTTCTATAAGCTGGGTGTACAGAGAGGCAGTTTACAGGAGTTTTGCAGCCTGAGTGTAGGAGACTCAGTTTACGGGAGTTCTGTAGCATGGGAATAGTCATGCGCAGTAAGCGGAATTTCTGTCACGAGTGTAGGAGATGCAGCTTACCGGATTTCTGTAAGCTGGATGATGAGAGAGGCAGTTTACAGGAGTTGTGCAGCCTGAGTGTAGGAGACTCAGTTTTTCAGATTTCTGTAGTTTCTGAGAAGGCATTCACACTATGCGGGATTTCTGTAGCATGCGTATAAGGAAAACACTTTACGGGAGTTTTATAACATTGATGTAGAGGGACGCAGTTCACAGTAGTTCTGCAGCCTGAATATATAAGACACAGTTCATGGGAGTTCTGTTGCTTGAGAGTAGGCAGAGGCAGTATATGGGTTTCCCGTGGCCTGAGTGCAGGAGACGCAGTTTAAAGCAGTTCTATAAGCTGGCTGTACAGAGAGGCAGTTTACAGGAGTTCTGCAGCCTGAGTGTAGGAGACTCAGTTTACGGGAGTTCTGTAGCACGGGACTAGCCATACGAAGTAAGCGGGATTTCTGTAGCATGAGTGTAGAAGATGCAGCTTACTGGATTTCTGTAAGTCGGATGTAGAGAGCGGCAGTTTACAGGAATTGTGCAGCCTGAGTATAGGAGACTCAGTGAACCAGGTTTCTGTAGAATCTGAGAAGGCATTCCTACTATTCGGGATTTCTGTAGCATGAGTATAGGAAAACACTTTACGGAAGTTTAGTAACACACATGTAGGCAGACGCGTATCACAGTAGTTCTGCAGCCTGAATGTATAAGACACAGTTTATAGGAGTTCTTTTGCTTGGGAGTAGGTATAGGCAGTATATGGGTTTTCTGTGGCCTGAGTGCAGGAGACGCAGTGTTATAAGTGCAGTTCTATAAGCTGGCTGTACAGAGAGGCAGTTCACAGGAGTTCTGCAGCTTGAGTGTTGGAACTGCGCTTAGGGGAGTTCTGTAGCATGGGATTAGTCTAATGCAGTAAGCTTGATTTCTGTAGCATGAGTGTAGAAGATGCAGCTTACTGGATTTCTGTAAGCTGGATGTAGAGAGAGGCAGTTCACAGTAGTTCTGCAGCTCAAATGTATAAGAAACAGTTTATGGGAGTTCTGTTGCTTGGGAGTAGGCATAGGCAGTATGCTGGTTTTCTGTAGCCTGGGTGCAGGAGACGCAGCTAACCTGAGTTCTGTAAGGTGGGTGTACAGAGAGGCAGTTTACATGAGTGTAGGAGATGCAGCTTACAGGATTTCTGTAAGCTAGATGTTGAGAGAGGCAGTCTCCAGGAGTTCTGCAGCCTGAGTGTAGGAGACTCGGTTTACGGGAGTTCTGTCGATTCTGACTAGGCATATGCACTATGCGGGATTTCTATAGCATTCGTGCAGGAGACACATATTATGGGCATTTTGTGAACCAGCTCTAGAGCGAGGCCATTTACAGGAGTCCTGTTGCCTGACTGTAGTAGACACAGTCTGTGGGAGTTCTGTTGCTTGGGAGTAGGCATACCCCTATGCGGCCTTTTTGTAGCCTGAATGTAGGAGACGCAACTTACTGGAGTTCTGCAAGCTGGCAGTACAGAGCCGTAGTTTACAGGAGTTCTGCAGCCTGAGTGTAGGAGACTAAGTGTAGGAGATGCAGCTTACCGGATTTCTGTAAGCTGGATGTTGAGAGAGGCAGTCTCCAGGAGTTCTGCAGCCTGAGTGTAGGAGACTCAGTTTACGGGAGTTCTGTCGATTCTGACTAGGCATATGCACTATGCGGGATTTCTATAGCATTCGTGCAGGAGACACATATTATGGGCGTTTTGTGAACCAGCTCTAGAGCGAGGCCATTTACAGGAGTTCTGTTGCCTGAGTGTAGTAGACACAGTTTATGGGAGTTCTGTTGTTTGGGAGTAGGCATACCCCTATGCGGCCTTTTTGTAGCCTGAATGTAGGAGACGCAGCTTAAAGCAGTTCTATAAGCTGGGTGTACAGAGAGGCAGTTTACAGGAGTTTTGCAGCCTGAGTGTAGGAGACTCAGTTTACGGGAGTTCTGTAGCATGGGAATAGTCATGCGCAGTAAGCGGAATTTCTGTCACGAGTGTAGGAGATGCAGCTTACCGGATTTCTGTAAGCTGGATGATGAGAGAGGCAGTTTACAGGAGTTGTGCAGCCTGAGTGTAGGAGACTCAGTTTTTCAGATTTCTGTAGTTTCTGAGAAGGCATTCACACTATGCGGGATTTCTGTAGCATGCGTATAGGAAAACACTTTACGGGAGTTTTATAACATTGATGTAGAGGGACACAGTTCACAGTAGTTCTGCAGCCTGAATATATAAGACACAGTTTATGGGAGTTCTGTTGCTTGAGAGTAGGCAGAAGCATTATATGGGTTTCCCGTGGCCTGAGTGCAGGAGACGCAGTTTAAAGCAGTTCTATAAGCTGGCTGTACAGAGAGGCAGTTTACAGGAGTTCTGCAGCCTGAGTGTAGGAGACTCAGTTTACGGGAGTTCTGTAGCATGGGACTTGCCATACGAAGTAAGCGGGATTTCTGTAGCATGAGTGTAGAAGATGCAGCTTACTGGATTTCTGTAAGTCGGATGTAGAGAGAGGCAGTTACAGCAGTTGTGCAGCCTGAGTTTAGGAGACTGAATTTACCGGAGTTCTGTAGCATGGGAGTAGTCATACGCAGTAAGCGGAAATTCTGTAGCATGAGTGTAGGAGATGCAGCTCACCGGATTTCTGTAAGCTGGATGATGAGAGAGGCAGTTTACAGGAGTTCTGCATCCTGAGTGTAGGAGACTCAGTTTATGTGAATTCTGTAGCATGGGTATAGCCTTACGAAGTAAGCAGTATTTATGTAGCATGAGTGTAGGAGATGCAGCTTATAGGATTTCTGTAAACTAGATGTCGAGATAGGCAGTTTACAGGAGTTGTGCAGACTGAGTGCAGTAGACACAGCTTATGGGATTTCTGTAGCTTTGGAATAGGCATAGGCAGTGTGCGGGATATCTGTAGTATTAGTGTAGGAGACACCGCTTACAGGATTTCTGTAAGTGTATGTAGAGAGAGGAAGTTTATAGGAGTTCTGCAACCTGAGTGTGGGAGACTCAGTTTCCTAGAGTTCTGTAGATTCTGAGTAGGCATACACACTATGCGGGATTTCTATATCATGAGTTTAGGACATAGAGTTCTCAAGTGTTGTGTAAGCTAGCTCTAGAGCTAGGCCGTTTACAGGAATTCTTCTGCCTGAGTGTAGGATTCTCAGTTTATGGGAGTTCTTTAGCAAGGGATTTGCCATACCTAGTATGTAGGTTTTCTGTAGCCTGAGTGCAGGAGACGCAGCTTACTGGAGTTCTGTAAGCTGGCAGTGCAGAGAGGCAGTTTACAGGAGTTGTGCAGCCTGAGTGTTGGAGACTTAGTTTAGGGTAGTTCTGTAGCACGGGAGTAGCCATACACAGTATGCAGGATTTCTCCAGTCTGAGTGTAGGAGACGCAGCTTCTGTAAGCTGGGCATATAGAGGGGCTGTTCACAGGAGTTCTGCAGCCTGAGTGTCGTAGACTCAGTTTATGTGAGTTCAGTAGATTCTGACTAGGCATACGCACTATGTGGCAATTCTGGAGTTCTGGATGCGTGTTGTGCAGTGAAGCAGTTTATAGTTTTTCAGCCTGAGTATAGGAAATTCAGTTTCTTGCAGTTCTGTAGCATGAGGTTAGCCATACGCAGTATGCAGGATTTTTGTTGCATGAGTGTAGGAGACATAGTTTACAGGTGTTGTGTAAGCTAGCTCTAGAGCAAAGCTGGTTACAGGAGTTCTGCTGCCTGAGTGTAGTAGACATAGTTTATGGGAGGTCTGTAGCTTGGGAGTAGGCATACGCATTATTTGGGATTTCTGTAGCCTGAGTGTAGGAGACGCAGCTTATTGGAGTTCTGTAAGCTGGGTGTACAGAGAGGCAATTTACAGGTGTTCTGAAGCCTGCTTGTAGGAGACTCAGTTTACAGGAGTTCTGTAGATTCTGAGTAGGCATACGCAGTTTGTGGGTTTTCTGTAGCCTGAATGTAGAAGAGCAGCTTACTGGAGTTTTGTAAGCTGGGTGTACAGAGTCAGTTACAGGAGTTCTGCAGCCTGAGTGTTGGAGACTCAGTTTATGTTAGTTCTGTATATTCTGAATAGGCACACACATTATGTGGGATTTCTGTAGCATGAATGTAGGAGACACAGTTTACAAGCATTGTTTAAGCTAGCTATAGAGCGAGGCTGTTTATAGGAGTTCTGCAGCCTGCGTGAAGCAGACACAGTTTATGCTAGTTTTGTAGCAAGGGAGTATACATATGAAGTATGCGGGTTTTCTGTAGCCTGAGTGTAGGAGATGCAGCTTACTGGAGTTCTGTAAGCTGGCAGTACAGAGAGTCAGTTTACAGGAGTTCTGCAGCCTGAGTGTAGGAGACTCATTTTACATAACCCTAGCCTTAGCCCTAGACTTAACACAAATCCTAATCCTAATTCAAGCACTAGCCCTAACCTTAACCCTAGCCCTACCCTACCCCTAAACATAAACTTAACTGTAGACCTAGCCATAATGCTCACCCTAACCCTAGCCTTAACCCTAATCCTATTCTGGACCTAGCCATAGCCCTAGCCCTAACCCTAAACCTAACACTTGCCTTAACCCTAACCCTTATCCTAGCCCTAGCCCTAGACCTAACCCACACCTGAACCCTAACCCCAGTCGTAGCCCTAGCCCTAAACCTAACCCTAACCCTAACACTAGCCCTAACCCTAACTCTTATCCTTACCGTAACCCTAGCCCTAGCTAACCGTAACAGTAGCCGTAGCCCTAACTCTAACCCTAGCCCTAGACCTAGCCCTAAGCTTAACCCTAACACTCATTGTCATGCTAAACCTAGTCCTAGCCCTAGCCCAAATCTAACCCTAACCCAAACCCTAGCCCTAGCCCTAACCCTCACCCTATCCCTTACCCTTGCTCTAACACTAGCCATAACCCTAGCCCTAGCCCTAGCCCTAGGCCTAACCCTCACCCTCACCCTAGCCCTAGCTCTAACACTAGCCATAACCCTAGCCCTAACCCTACCATAACCCTAACCCTAGCCTTAGCCCTGGAACTAACTCTAAGCCCAACCCTAAACCTAACCTTAGCCCCAGCCCTAGCCATAGCCCTAAACTTAACCCTATCCCTATCCCTAGCCCTACCTCTTCCCTAACACTAGCCCTAGCCTTAGACCTAACCCCAATCCTAATCCTAACCCTAACACTAGCCCTAACCCTAACCCTCACCCTAGCCTAGTCTTACCATTAATCCTGGTTCTAGCCCTCGACCTTGAAATAACCCTAACCCTAACACTAGCCCTAACCTTAACCCTAGCCCTAGCTCTAACCCTAATGCTAACCCTAGCACTAGCCCTAACCCTAACCCTAGACCAGCCCTAACTCTAACCCTAATTCTAGACCTAGCCCTAGCCCTAACACTAACCCTAACACTAACAATAGCCCTAGCCCTAGCCCTGGCCTTAGCCCTAGCCCTAGCCCTCACACGAATGCTAACGTTAACCCTAACCATAGCCTTAGCCTTAACCCTAGCCCTAACCCTAACCCGAACCCTAGACCTAGCCTTAGCACTACCCTAGCCCTAACCCTAACCCTAACCCTAACACTAGCCCTAGATTTAACACTAGCCCTAACCCTAACCCTAACCCTAACCCTAGTCCTAGGCCTAACCCTAACCCTAGCCCTAGCCCTAGCCCTAAAACTAACCCTAACACTACCCTAACCCTAACTTTAGCCCTAGGCCTAACCCTAACCCTAGCCCTAGACCTAACCCTAACCATAAACCTAGGCCTAGCCCTAGCCTAACCATAAACCTAACTCTAGCCCTACCCCTAGCCCTAGCCCTAGCCCTAAATCTAACCCTAACCCTAACCCTAGCCTAGCCCTAGTCCTAACATGAACCCTAAACCTAGCTCTAGCCCTAGCCCTAACCATAGCCCTAACCCTAAGCCCAACCCTAACCCTAGACATAACCCTAGCCCTAGAGCTTGCCCTAGCCCAAGCCCAAGCCCTAACCCTAGCCCTGCCCTAACCCTAATCCTAACCCTAACCCCACCCTAGACCTAACACTAGCCCTAACCCTAACCCTAGCCCTAGCCCTAATCCTAACCCTAACCCTATAGTGCTCTCAACCTAACCCTAGCCCTATCCCTAGCCTTCTCCTAAACCTAGCCCTAACCCTAGCAATAACCCTGAACACTCACCCTCACCCTAACCGTAACTCTAGCCCTAGCGCTAGATCTAATACTAATGCTAACACTAGCCATAGACCTAGACCTAACCCTAATCCTAACCCTAAATCTAGCCCTAGCTCTAACCCTAACTATAACCCTAACCCTAACCTAGCTCTAACCCTAACTTTAAACCTAACCCTAACCCTAATTCTATCCTTAGCTCTAATCCTAACCCTAACACTAGCCCTAACCCTAACCATAGCCCTAGCCCTAGCTGTAGACCTAATAATAAACCTTACCAAAGCCCTAGCTCTAAACCTAACCCTAACCCTAACCCAACATTCACCCTAGCCCTAGCTCTAACCCTAGCCTTAGCCCTAACACTAACCCTAACAGTAACCCTAACACTAACCACAGCCCTAACCCTAGCCTTAGACCTAGAACTACCCCTAACCCTAACACTAAACCTAACCCAAGACTTAGCTCTAGCCCTAGCCCAAATCTAACTCTAACCCAAACCCTAGCCCTAAATGTAACCCTAACCCTAACCCTAGCTCTAACACTAGCCATAACCCTAGCCCTAACCCTACAATAACCCTAACCCTAGCCTTAGCCCTAGAACTAACCCTAAGTCTAACCCTAAACTTAACCCTAGACCTAGCCCTAGCCCTAACCCTAACCCTATCCCTATCCCTAGCTCTAACCCTAACCCAAGCCCTAGCCCTAGCCCTAACACTAGCCCTACCCAAATCCTAAGCCTAACCATTGCCCTAGCCCTAACCCTAAACCTAGACAAGACCTAACTCTAACCCTAATCCTAGACCTAGCCCTGGCACTAACACTAGCCCTAACACTAACCATAGCCCTAGACCTAGCCCTAACCCTAGACCTAGCCCTAGCCCTAACCCTAACTCTAAACCTAGCCCTAGCCCTAGCCATAGCCCTAGCCTTAAGCTTAACCCTAACACTCATTGTCACCCTAAACCTAGTCCTAGCACTAGCGAAATCTAACCCTAACTAAAACCCTAGCCCTAGCCCTAGCCCTAACCCTCACCCTATCCCTTGCCCTAGCTCTAACACAAGCCATAACCCTAGCCCTAGAGGGCCTCCCCGAGAACCACAAGCATTCTCTGAGGGAAGCTGGGGTGGGGAGGGGCCCCCATCCCCCGGCAGAGTCCTCCGCTGGCTGGCTTGCCTGCTCCACAGCTTGGATTGCGCAAGCACCCTCAGCCAGGGCCTCCCTGGGCTAGGGGCTGCAAGGGCGGGGCACACCCAGTCCTGACGCCCACTGGGGCCATCCAGGCGAGATGAGCTCAGAGCTGGGGTGCGGGCTGTCCCACGATGGCCTCCTGAGCCTGAGCAGCCACACGTGGGCCCTCATGTGTTCCCTGCAGGATCGCAGTCTGGGCACTCCTGTGCTCCCAGGTGCCTCCTAGGATCCCTCACCACCATTGGGCCAGGATGAGGCACAGCCCCAGGACAGCCTGTGCCACATTGCGCTTGCAGGCCCCGCCCACAGGCAGCCAGCTCCATAGACCCATGGCCATGCCCGACCCTCCAGCCTGCCTGGACAGCTGAGGAACAGAGATGGGAGGTCTCCAGGCCAAGCCTAGAGTCCCCAGGAGGCCTCTGCTGGCAGTTCCCAGGAGATGGACCTGGCTGTACCTCACCTGGCTGCTGCGCTCTTGCACCGGAAGGCAAACCTAGACGTGACCCCCCCATGCCCTGTGTTTCTGGCCGCAGCAAGCTTAGGAGCAGGATGGCCCCCTTGGTTTCCATAGGCCATTCGCACCCAGAGCCTTCAGGACCCAGCCAGCCGGCACTGCCAAGTGGCCACAGGTGCTAGCCAGAGGCAGTGGCCGGCCTCAGGAGCAAGCCTGCGGGCCTCCCCGAGCCCCACAAGCATCCTCTGAGGGAAGCTGGGGTGGGGAGGGGCCCCCACCCCCCGGCAGAGTCCTCCGCTGGCTGGCTTGCCTGCTCCCCAGCTTGCGCATGCACCCTCAGCCAGGGCCTTCCTGGGCTAGGGGCTGCAAGGGTGGGGCATGTTCCCTGGGGCTGCTGCTAGGACACACCCAGTCCTGACACCCACTGGGGCCATCCAGGCAAGATGAGCTCGGAGCTGGGGTGCGGGCTGTCCCACGACGGCCTCCTGAGCCTGAGCAGGCATGCGTGGGCCCTCGTGTGTTCCCTGCAGGACCGCAGTCTGGGCACTCCTGCGCTCCCGGGTGCCTCCTAGGATCCCCCACCTCCCTTGGGCCAGGATGAGGTACAGCCCCAGGACAGCCTGTGTCACCTTGCCCTTGCAAGCTCCACCCACGGGCAGCCAACTCTATAGACCCATGGCTACGCCCGATCCTCCAGCCTGCCTGGACAGCTGAGGAACAGAGATGGGAGGTCTCCAGTCCAAGCCCAGTGTTCCCAGTGCACGCTCCCCAGGAGGCCTCTGCTGGCAGTTCCCAGGAGATGGAGCTGGCTGTACCTCATCTGGTTGCTGCGATCTTGCACCAGAAGGCAAACCTAGATGCGATCCCCCATGCCCTGTGTTTCTGGGCGCAGCAAGCTTAGGAGTAGGCTGGCCCCCTCGGCCTCTGTAGGCCATTTGCACTCGGAGCCTTCAGGACCCAGCCAGCCGGCACTGCCAAATGGCCACAGGTGCTAGGCAGAGGCAGTAGCCGGCCTCAGGAGCAAGCCTGCAGGCCTCCCCGAGCCCCACAAGCATCCTCTGAGGGAAGCTGGGGTGGGGAGGGGCCCCCATCCCCCAGCAGAGTCCTCCGCTGGCTGGCTTGCCTGCTCCCCGGCTTGCGCATGCGCCCTCAGCCAGGGCCTTCCTCAGCTAGGGGCTGCAAGGGCGGGGCACGTTCCCTGGGGCCGCTGCTGGGACACACCCAGTCCTGATGTCCACAGGGGCCATCCAGGCAAGATGAGCTCGGAGCTGGGGTGCGGGCTGTCCCACGACGGCCTCCTGAGCCTGAGCAGGCATGCGTGGGCCCTCGTGTGTTCCCTGCAGGACCGCAGTCTGGGCACTCCTGCGCTCCCGGGCACCTCCTAGAATCCCCCACCTCCCTTGGGCCATGATGAGGCACAGCCCCAGGACAGCCTGTGCCACCTTGTGCTTGTAGGCCCCGCGAATGGGCAGCCAGCTCCATAGACCCATGGCCGCGCCCGACCCTCCAGCTGAAGAAAAGAGATGGGAGGTCTCCAGGCCAAGCCCAGAGTTCCCAGTGCACGCTCCCCAGGAGGCCTCTGCTGGCAGTTCCCAGGAGATGGAGCTGGCTGTACCTCACCTGGCTGCTGTGCTCTTGCACCGGAAGGCAAACCCAGACGCGACCCCCCCCATGCCCTGTGTTTCTGGCCGCAGCAAGCTTAGGAGCAGGCTGGCCCCCTTGGCTTCCGTAGGCCATTCGCACCCAGAGCCTTCAGGACCCAGCCAGCCGGCACTGCCAAGTGGCCACAGGTGCTAGCCAGAGGCAGTGGCTGGCCTCAGGAGCAAGCCTACGGGCCTCCCCGAGCCCCACAAGCATCCTCTGAGGGAAGCTGGGGTGGGGAGGGGCCCCCACCCCCTGGCAGAGTCCTCCGCTGGCTGGCTTGCCTTCTCCCTGGCTTGCGCATGTGGCCTCAGGCAGGGCCTTCCTCGGCTACGGGCTTCCAGGGTGGGGCACGTTCCCTGGGGCTGCTGCTGGGACACACCAAGTCCTGACGTCCCCTGGGGCCATCCAGGCAAGATGAGCTCGGAGCTGGGGTGCGGGCTGTCCCACGACGGCCTCCTGAGCCTGAGCAGGCATGCGTGGGCCCTCGCGTGTTTCCTGCAGGACCGCAGTCTGGGCACTCCTGTGCTCCCGGGCACCTCCTAGAATCCCCCACCTCCCTTGGGCCATGTAGAGGCACAGCCCCAGGACAGCCTGTGCGACCTTGTGCTTGCAGGCCCCACCCTCGGGCAGCCAGCTCCATAGAACCACTGCCACGCCCGACCCTCCAGCCTGCCTGGACAGCTGAGGAACAGAGAAGGGAGGTCTCCAGGCCAAGCCCAGAGTACCCAGTGCATGCTCCCCAGTGAAGGACCCCAAAAGCGGTGTCCTTTTGTGACGACCCCAGAAACACAGACTGCAGAGCAGACGATGCAAAAGGCAGGAGGCAATTTTATTTCATTTGCGCAAATGGGCTCTCTACTGCCGCAATCAGCGAGCAAAGAGAGGAGCCCCGAGCAGCTATCTCACACAGCTTTACAGGGGCAAAACCACAAAATTAACATACCATAGGGTGGCATAAGTTTAATGGGTAACTACAAGGGGAGGAGGTCGTCGAGGAGGAGGAGAAACGGGGGGCTATGTGCCCTATGTGTCTAAGCTTGGACAAGGGGAGGGGGTCCTTGAAGAGCAGAAAGGGGTGGCTACATGTCCGACGTGCCTCGCGGTTTTTTTGTTAAGCTTGAACAAGCACAGGGGAGGGGGCTTATGTGCATACCAGGATGTTCTGTCGCCCTTATCTCTAGGTAGTAGCCCTTATCTCTGGGTAGTAGTTATCTGCTTTCTCTGTGAACTTTGTTTACTCCCCATTTCCCAGGACTGTTTCTGGAATTGCTTGTCTCAATTTCTGTTTTTTTTTTTTTTTTTAATTTTATTAAGGCCATTTTTATGGCGGCTCTCAGCTGCTCCTTTCACCAGGAGGCCTCTGCTGGCAGTTCCCAGGAGATGGAGCTGGCTGTACCTCACTGGCTGCTGCGCTCTTGTACCGGAAGGCAAACCTAGACGCGACCCCCCCATGCCCTGTGTTTCTGGCCGCAGCAAGCTTAGGAGCAGGCTGGCCCCCTCGGCCTCTGTAGGCCATTCGCACCCAGAGCCTTCAGGACCCAGCTAGCCGGCACTGCCAAGTGGCCACAGGTGCTAGCCAGAGGCAGTGGCTGGCCTCAGGAGCAAGCCTGCAGGCCTCCCCGAGCCCCACAAGCATCCTCTGAGGGAAGCTGGGGTGGGGAGGGCCCCCACCCCTGGCAGAGTCCTCCGCTGGCTGGCTTGCCTTCTCCCCGGCTTGCGCATGCACCCTCAGCCAGGGCCTTCCTGGGCTAGGGCTGTCAGGCCACGGCACGTTCCCTGAGGCTGCTGCTGGGACACACCCAGTCCTGATGTCCACTGGGGCCATCCAGGCAAGATGAGCTTGGAGCTGGGGTGCGGGCTGTCCCACGACGGCCTCCTGAGCCTGAGCAGCCATGCGTGGGCCCTCGCGTGTTCCCTGCAGGACCGCAGTCTGGGCACTCCTGCGCTCCTGGGTGCCTCCTAGGATCCCCCAAGTCCCTTGGGCCAGGATGAAGCACAGCCCCAGGACAGCCTGTGCAACCTTGCCCTTGCTGGCCCCGCCCATGGGCAGCCAGCTCCAGAGACCCAGGGCTGCACCCGACCCTCCAGCTGAGGAACAGAGATGGGAGGTCTCCAGTCCAAGACCAGAGTTCCCACTGCACACTCCCCAGGAGGCCTCTGCTGGCAGTTTCCAGGAGATGGAGCTGGCTGTACCTCACCTGGCTGCTGTGCTCTTGCACCGGAAGGCAAACCTATACGTGACCCCCCCATGCCCTGTGTTTCTGGCCGCAGCAAGCTTAGGAGCAGGCTGCCCCCCTCGGCTTCCTTAGGCCATTCGCACCCGGAGCCTTCATGACCCAGCCAGCCGGCACTGCCAAATGGCCACAGGTGCTAGCCAGAGGCAGTGGCCGGCCTCAGGAGCAAGCCTGCGGGCCTCCCCGAGCCCCACAAGCATCCTCTGAGGGAAGCTGGGGTGGAGAGGGGCCCCCACCCCTGGCAGAGTCCTCCGCTGGCTGGCTTGCCTGCTCCCTGGCTTGCGCATGCACCCTCAGGCAGGGCCTTCCTGTGCTAGGGGCTGCAGGGGCGGGACACTTTCCCTGGGGCCGCTGCTGGGACACACCCAGTCCTGACGCCCACTGGGGCCATCCAGGCGAGATGAGCTTGGAGCTGGGGTGCGGGCTGTCCCACGATGGCCTCCTGAGCCTGAGCAGCCACGTGTGGGCCCTCGCGTGTTCCCTGCAGGATCGCAGTCTGGGCACTCCTGCACTCCCGGGTGCCTCCTAGGATCCCCCACCTCCCTTGGGCCATGATGAGGCTCAGCCCCAGGACAGCCTGTGGCATCTTGCGTTTGCAGGCCCTGCCCACAGGCTGCCAGCTAAATAGACCCACGGCCACGCCCAGCCCTCCAGCCTGCCTGGACAGCTGAGGAACAGGGATGGGAGGTCTCCAGGCGAAGCCTAGAGTTCCCAGTGCATGCTCCCCAGGAGGCCTCTGCTGGCAGTTCCCAGGAGATGGAGCTGGCTGAACCTCACCTGGCTGCTGTGCTCTTGCACCGGAAGGCAAACCTAGACGCGACCCCCCCATGCCCTGTGTTTCTGGCCGCAGCAAGCTTAGGAGCAGGATGGCCCCCCTCGGCTTCCGTAGGCCATTCGCAGCCGGAGCCTTCATGACCCAGCTAGCCGGCACTGCCAAGTGGCCACAGGTGCTAGCCAGAGGCAGTGGCTGGCCTCAGGAGCAAGCCTGCAGGCCTCTCCCAGCCCCACAAGCATCCTCTGAGGGAAGCTGGTGTGGGGAGTGGCCTCCATGCCCAGCAGAGTCCTCCGCTGGCTGGCTTGCCTGCTCCCCAGCTTGCGCATGTGGCCTCAGCCAAGGCCTTCCTGGGCTAGGGGCTTCCAGGGCGCGGCACGTTCCCTGGGGCCGCTGCTGGGACACACCCAGTCCTGATGCCCACAGGGGCCATCCAGGCGAGATGAGCTCGGAGCTGGGGTATGGGCTGTCCCTCGACGGATTCCTTAGCATGAGCAGCCACGCATGGGCCCTCGCGTGTTCATTGCAGGACCGCATGTGTGCACTCCTGTACTCCAGGGCGTCTCCTAGGATCCCCCACCTCCCTTGGGCCAGGATGAGGCACAGCCCCAGGACAGCCTGTGCCACCTTGCGCTTGCAGGCCCCGCCCACGGGCAGCCAGCTCCATAGACCCACAACCACGCCCGACCGGCCTGCCTGCCTGGACAACTGAGGAACAGATGTGGGAGGTCTCCAGGCCAAGCCCAGTGTTCCCAGTGCACGCTCCCCAGGAGGCCTCTGCTGGCAGTTCCCAGGAGATGGAGCTGGCTGTACCTCACCTGGCTGCTGCGGTCTTGCACCGGAAGGCAAACCTAGACGCGACCCCCCCATGCCCTGTGTTTCTGGCCGCAGCAAGCTTAGGAGCAGGCTGGCCCCCTCGGCTTCCGTAGGCCATTCACACCCAGAGCCTTCAGGACCCAGCCAGCCGGCACTGCCAGTGGCCACAGGTGCTAGCCAGAGGCAGTGGCCGGCCTCAGGAGCAAGCCTGTGGGCCTCCCCGAGCCCCACAAGCATCCTCTGAGGGAAGCTGGGGTGGGGAGGGGCCCCCACCCACGGCAGAGTCCTCCGCTGGCTAGCTTGCCTGCCCCCAGGCTTGCGCATGCGCCCTCTGCCAGGGCCTTGCTGGGCTAGGGGCTGCAAGGGCGGGTCACGTTCCCTGGGGCTGCTGCTGGGACACTAACAGTCCTGATGTCCACTGGGGCCATCCAGGCGAGATGAGCTCGGAGCTGGGGTGCGGGCTGTCCCACGACGGCATCCTGAGCCTGAGCAGCCGTGCGTGGGCCCTCGCGTGTTTCCTGCAGGACCCCAATCTGGGCACTCCTGTGCTCCTGGGGGCCTACTAGGATCCCTCACCTCCCTTGGGCCAGGATGAGGCACAAACCAAGATAAATAAGAAAAATGTCAAAAAAGCTAAAGAAATGCGAGAGTCTTTGTGATATTTGGCTTGGTTTAGTCACAAGGAAACCGGCTGTTTCCGGATTCATCCAACCCCCAATCTGAATGGCTTTGGAAACTAATTGAATCCACCTGAAATTCTCCGTCAAACTTGATTGGAAGGGAATTAATTATCGGTCCCCTCTGCAAAAGGGTTCCATTTCTTTTTCCTAAACACAAAAGCTCATCTTGGTCGTGCTGCCTGGAAATTTCTAAGCATGACACGCCAATCAGTTGTGGTGTTTTATTTCATAATGTATCCTCTGTCTAACTCTTGTTTGTATTCCATCAGAATACAAAATGTGGGAAGGAAGAAGGCAAAACCAACTCAGTCCAAGAAACCATTTAGGAAATTGCCGCTCAAGCACCCAAAGTCGGCTGAAGCACCCACAACAATGAGAGAAAGCCAGAATTGGAGCAAGACAACAGCTGTGCCCTGATTGAAAAGGACCATTCCTTCCGTGTCTTGAACTCCATATTCCAGCCTCAAAATCAAAGCTCACATCCGCAAATTCATTCCAAACCATGATAAACAAGAAAAATGTGAAAAAAGCCAAAGAAATGCAAGAGTCCTTTGTGATATTGGGCGTGATTTAGTCACGAGGAATCCGGCTGTTTCCGGATTCATCCACCCCTCCCAGCTGACTGGCTTTGGAAACTCATGGAATTCACCTGAAATTTTCCGTCAAACTTGATTGGAGGGGAATTAATTATCGGTCCCCTCTGCAAAAGGGTTCCATTTCTTTTTCAAAACCACAAAAACTCATCTTGGTCGTGCTGCCCGGAGATTTCTAAGCATGACACGCCAATTGGTTGCGTTTTTTATTTCATAATCGATCCTTTGTTTAACTCCTGTTTGTATTGCGTTAGAATACAAAATGTGGGAAGGAAGAAGGTAAAACCAACTCAGACACAGAAACCATGTAGGAAATTGCCGAAAATGCAACAAAAAGTCGGGGGAAGCACCCACAGCAATGAGAGAAAGCCAGAATTGGAGCAAGCCAACAGCTGTGCCCTGATTGAAAAGGACCATTCCTTCCGTGTCTTGAACTGCATATTCCAGCCTCAAAATCAAAGCTCACATCCGCAAATTCATTCCAAACCATGATAAACAAGAAAAATGTGAAAAAAGCCAAAGAAATGCAAGAGTCCTTTGTGATATTGGGCTTGATTTAGTCACGAGGAATCCGGCTATTTCCGGATTCATCCACCACTCCCAGCTGACTGGCTTTGGAAACTCATTGAATTCACCTGAAATTCTCCGTCAAACTTGATTGGAGGGGAATTAATTATCGGTCCCCTCTGCAAAAGGGTTCCATTTCTTTTTCCAAAACACAAAAGCTCATCTTGGTCGTGCTACCTGGACATTTCTAAGCATGACACGCCAATTGGTTGTGGTGTTTTATTTCATAATGGATCTTCTGTCTAACTCTTGTTTGTATTGTGTCAGAATACAAAATGTGGGAAGGAAGAAGGCAAAACCAACTCAGACCCAGAAACCATGTAGGAAATTGCCGCTCAAGCAACCAAAAGTCGGGGGAAGCACCCAGAACAATGAGAGAAAGCCAGAATTGGAGCAAGACAACAGCTGTGCCCTGATTGAAAAGGACCATTCCTTCCGTGTCTTGAACTCCATATTCCAGCCTCAAAATCAAAGCTCACATCCAAAAATTCATTCCAAACCATGACAAACAAGAAAAATGTGAAAAAAGCCAAAGAAATGCAAGAGTCCTTTGTGATATTGGGCTTGATTTAGTCACGAGGAATCCGGCTGTTTCCAGATTCATCCACCCCTCCCAGCTGACTGGCTTTGGAAACTCATGGAATTCACCTGAAATTCTCCGTCAAACTTGATTGGAGGGGAATTAATTATCGGTCCCCTCTGCAAAAGGGTTCCATTTCTTTTTCCAAAACACAAAAACTCATCCTGGTAGTGCTACCTGGAGATTTCTAAGCATGACACGCCTATTGGTTGTGTCTTTTATTTCATAATGTATCCTCTGTCTAAACTATTGTTTGTGTTGCGTCAGAATGGAAAATGTGGGAAGGAAGAAGGCAAAACCAACTCAGACCCAGAATCCATTGAGGAAATTGCCACTCAAGAAACCAAAAGTCGGCTGAAGCACCCACAACAATGAGAGAAAGCCAGAATTGGAGCAAGCCAACAGCTGTGCCCTGATTGAAAAGGAGCATTCCTTCCGTGTCTTGAACTCCATATTCCAGCCTCAAAATCAAAGCTCACATCCGCAAATTCATTCCAAACCATGATAAAGAAGAAAAATGTGAAGAAATCCAAAGAAATGCAAGAGTCCTTTGTGATATTGGGCTTGATTTAGTCATAAGGGAACCGGCTGTTTCCGGATTCATCCACCCCTCGCTGCTATCTGGCTTTGGAAAGTCATGGAATTCACCTGAAATTCTCCGTCAAACTTGATTGGAGGGGAATTAATTATCGGTCCCCTCTGCAAAAGGGTTCCATTTCTTTTTCCAAAACACAAAAGCTCGTCATGGTCGTGCTACCTGGAGATTTCCAAGCATGACACGCAATTGGTTGTGGTGTTTTATTTCCTAATGGATCCTCTGTCTAAACTCTTGTTTGTATTGCGTCAGAATACAAAATGTGGGAAGGAAGAAGGCAAAACCAACTCAGACCCAGAATCCATTTAGGAAATTCCCGCTCAAGCAAGCAAAAGTTGGCTGATGCACCCAAAACAATGAGAGAAAGCCAGAATTGGAGCAAGCCAACAGCTGTGCCCTGATTGAAAAAGACCATTCCTTCCGTGTCTTGAACTCCATATTCCAGCCTCAAAATCAAAGCTCACATCCGCAAATTCATTCCAAACCATGATAAACAAGAAAAATGTGAAAAAAGCCCAAGAAATGCAAGAGTCCTTTGTGATATTGGGCTTGATTTAGTCACGAGGAATCCGGCTGTTTCCAGATTCATCCACCCCTCCCAGCTGACTGGCTTTGGAAACTCATGGAATTCACCTGAAATTCTCCGTCAAACTTGATTGGAGGGGAATTAATTATCGGTCCCCTCTGCAAAAGGGTTCCATTTCTTTTTCCAAAACACAAAAGCTCATCTTGGTCGTGCTTCCTGGAGATTTCTAAGCATGACACGCCAATTGGTTGTGTTTTTTATTTCATAATGGATCCTCTGTCTAAACTCTGGTGTGTATTGCATCAGAATGCAAAATTTGGGAAGGAAGGAGGCAAAACCAACTCAGACCCAGAAACCATTGAGGAAATTGCCGCTCAAGCAACCAAAAGTCGGGGGAAGCACCCACAACAATGAGAGAAAGCCAGAATTGGAGCAAGCCAACAGCTGTGCCCTGATTGAAAAGGACCATTCCTTCCGTGTCTTGAACTCCATATTCCAGCCTCAAAATCAAAGCTCACATCCAAAAATTCATTCCAAACCATGATAAACAAGAAAAATGTGAAAAAAGCCAAAGAAATGCAAGAGTCCTTTGTGATATTGGGCTTGATTTAGTCACGAGGAATCCGGCTGTTTCTGGATTCATCCACCCCTCCCAGCTGACTGGCTTTGGAAACTCATGGAATTCACCTGAAATTCTCCGTCAAACTTGATTGGAGGGGAATTAATTATCGGTCCCCTCTGCAAAAGGGTTCCATTTCTTTTTCCAAAACACATAAGCTCATCTTGGTCGTGCTTCCTGGAGATTTCTAAGCATGACACGCCAATTGGTTGTGTTTTTTATTTCATAATGGATCCTTTGTCTAACTCTTGTTTGTATTGCCTCAGAACACAAAATGTGGGAAGGAAGAAGGTAAAAGCAACTCAGACCCAGAATCCATTGAGGAAATTGCCGCTCAAGCAACCAAAAGTCGGCTGAAGCACCCACAACAATGAGAGAAAGCCAGTATTGGAGCAAGCCAACAGCTGTGCCCTGATTGAAAAGGACCATTCCTTCCGTGTCTTGAACTCCATATTCCAGCCTCAAAATCAAAGCTCACATCCGAAAATTCATTCCAAACCATGATAAACAAGAAAAATGTGAAAAAAGCCAAAGAAATGCAAGAGTCCTTTGTGATATTGGGCTTGATTTAGTCACGAGGAATCCGGCTGTTTCCAGATTCATCCACCCCTCCCAGCTGACTGGCTTTGGAAACTCATGGAATTCACCTGAAATTCTCCGTCAAACTTGATTGGAGGGGAATTAATTATCGGTCCCCTCTGCAAAAGGGTTCCATTTCTTTTTCCAAAACACAAAAACTCATCCTGGTCGTGCTACCTGGAGATTTCTAAGCATGACACGCCTATTGGTTGTGTCTTTTATTTCATAATGTATCCTCTGTCTAAACTCTTGTTTGTGTTGCGTCAGAATGGAAAATGTGGGAAGGAAGAAGGTAAAACCAACTCAGACCCAGAATCCATTGAGGAAATTGCCACTCAAGAAACCAAAAGTCGGCTGAAGCACCCACAACAATGAGAGAAAGCCAGAATTGGAGCAAGCCAACAGCGGTGCCCTGATTGAAAAGGACCATTCCTTCCGTGTCGTGAACTCCATATTCCAGCCTCAAAATCAAAGCTCACATCCGCAAATTCATTCCAAACCATGATAAAGAAGAAAAATGTGAAGAAATCCAAAGAAATGCAAGAGTCCTTTGTGATATTGGGCTTGATTTAGTCATAAGGGAACCGGCTGTTTCCGGATTCATCCACCCCTCGCTGCTATCTGGCTTTGGAAAGTCATGGAATTCACCTGAAATTCTCCGTCAAACTTGATTGGAGGGGAATTAATTATCGGTCCCCTCTGCAAAAGGGTTCCATTTCTTTTTCCAAAACACAAAAGCTCGTCATGGTCGTGCTACCTGGAGATTTCCAAGCATGACACGCAATTGGTTGTGGTGTTTTATTTCCTAATGGATCCTCTGTCTAAACTCTTGTTTGTATTGCGTCAGAATACAAAATGTGGGAAGGAAGAAGGCAAAACCAACTCAGACCCAGAATCCATTTAGGAAATTCCCGCTCAAGCAAGCAAAAGTTGGCTGATGCACCCAAAACAATGAGAGAAAGCCAGAATTGGAGCAAGCCAACAGCTGTGCCCTGATTGAAAAGGACCATTCCTTCCGTGTCTTGAACTCCATATTCCAGCCTCAAAATCAAAGCTCACATCAGAAAATTCAATCCAAACCATGATAAAGAAGAAAAATGTGAAGAAAGCCCAAGAAATGCAAGAGTCCTTTGTGATATTGGGCTTGATTTAGTCACGGGGAATCCGGCTGTTTCTGGATTCATCCACCCCTCCCAGCTGACTGGCTTTGGAAACTCATTGAATTCACCTGAAATTCTCCATCAAACTTGATTGGAGGTGAATTAATTATCGATCACCTCTGCAAAAGGGTTCCATTTCTTTTTCCAAACACAAAAGCTCATCTTGGTCGTGCTACCTGGAGAATTCTAAGCATGACATGCCTATTGGTTGTGTCTTTTATTTCATAATGTATCCTCTGTCTAAACTATTGTTTGTGTTGCGTCAGAATGGAAAATGTGGGAAGGAAGAAGGTAAAACCAACTCAGACCCAGAATCCATTGAGGAAATTGCCACTCAAGAAACCAAAAGTCGGCTGAAGCACCCACAACAATGACAGAAAGCCAGAATTGGAGCAAGCCAACAGCTGTGCCCTGATTGAAAAGGACCATTCCTTCCGTGTCGTGAACTCCATATTCCAGCCTCAAAATCAAAGCTCACATCCGCAAATTCATTCCAAACCATGATAAAGAAGAAAAATGTGAAGAAATCCAAAGAAATGCAAGAGTCCTTTGTGATATTGGGCTTGATTTAGTCATAAGGGAACCGGCTGTTTCCGGATTCATCCACCCCTCGCTGCTATCTGGCTTTGGAAAGTCATGGAATTCACCTGAAATTCTCCGTCAAACTTGATTGGAGGGGAATTAATTATCGGTCCCCTCTGCAAAAGGGTTCCATTTCTTTTTCCAAAACACAAAAGCTCGTCATGGTCGTGCTACCTGGAGATTTCCAAGCATGACACGCAATTGGTTGTGGTGTTTTATTTCCTAATGGATCCTCTGTCTAAACTCTTGTTTGTATTGCGTCAGAATACAAAATGTGGGAAGGAAGAAGGCAAAACCAACTCAGACCCAGAATCCATTTAGGAAATTCCCGCTCAAGCAAGCAAAAGTTGGCTGATGCACCCAAAACAATGAGAGAAAGCCAGAATTGGAGCAAGCCAACAGCTGTGCCCTGATTGAAAAGGACCATTCCTTCCGTGTAATGAACTCCATATTCCAGCCTCAAAATCAAAGCTCACATCAGAAAATTCAATCCAAACCATGATAAAGAAGAAAAATGTGAAGAAAGCCCAAGAAATGCAAGAGTCCTTTGTGATATTGGGCTTGATTTAGTCACGGGGAATCCGGCTGTTTCTGGATTCATCCACCCCTCCCAGCTGACTGGCTTTGGAAACTCATTGAATTCACCTGAAATTCTCCATCAAACTTGATTGGAGGTGAATTAATTATCGATCACCTCTGCAAAAGGGTTCCATTTCTTTTTCCAAACACAAAAGCTCATCTTGGTCGTGCTACCTGGAGAATTCTAAGCATGACATGCCTATTGGTTGTGGTTTTTATTTCATAATGGATCCTCTGTCTAAACTCTTGTTTGTATTGCGTCAGAATGCAAAATTTGGGAAGGAAGGAGGCAAAACCAACTCAGACCCAAATCCATTGAGGAAATTGCCGCTCAAGCAACCAAAGTCGGCTGAAGCACCCACAACAATGAGAGAAAGCCAGCATTGGAGCAAGCCAACAGCTGTGCCCTGATTGAAAAGGACCATTCCTTCCGTGTCTTGAACTCCATATTCCAGCCTCAAATTCAAAGCTCACATCCGCAAATTCATTCCAAACCATGATAAACAAGAAAAATGTGAAAAAAGCCCAAGAAATGCAAGAGTCCTTTGTGATATTGGGCTTGATTTAGTCACGAGGAATCCGGCTGTTTCCGGATCATCCACCCCTCCCAGCTGACTGGCTTTGGAAACACATTGAATTCACCTAAATTCTCCATCAAACTTGATTGGAGGGGAATTAATTATCGGTCCCCTCTGCAAAAGGGTTCCATTTCTTTTTCCAAAACACATAAGCTCATCTTGGTCGTGCTTCCTGGAGATTTCTAAGCATGACACGCCAATTGGTTGTGTTTTTTATTTCATAATGGATCCTTTGTCTAACTCTTGTTTGTATTGCCTCAGAACACAAAATGTGGGAAGGAAGAAGGTAAAACCAACTCAGACCCAGAATCCATTGAGGAAATTGCCGCTCAAGAAACCAAAAGTCGGCTGAAGCACCCACAACAATGAGAGAAAGCCAGAATTGGAGCAAGCCAACAGCTGTGCCCTGATTGAAAAGGAGCATTCCTTCCGTGTCTTGAACTCCATATTCCAGCCTCAAAATCAAAGCTCACATCAGAAAATTCATTACAAACCATGATAAATAAGAAAAATGTGAAAAAAGCCAAAGAAATGCATGAGTCCTTTATGATATTGTGCGTGATTTAGTTACAAGGAAACCGGCTGTTTCCGGATTCATCCACCCCTCCCAGCTGACTGGCTTTGGAAACTCATTGAATTCACCTGAAAATCTCCGTCAAACTTGATTGTGGGGGAATTAATTATCGGTCCCCTCTGCAAAAAGGGTTCCATTTCTTTTTCCTAAACACAAAAGCTCGTCTTGGTCGTGCTACCTGGAGATTTCTAAGCATGACACGCCAATTGGTTGTGTTTTTTATTTCATAATGGATCCTCTGTCTAAACTCTTGTTTCTATTGCGTCAGAATAGAAAATTTGGGAAGGAAGAAGGCAAAACCAACTCAGACCCAGAATCCATTGAGGAAATTGCCGCTCAAGCAACCAAAAGTTGGCTGAAGTACCCATATCAATGAGACAAAGCCAGATTGGAGCAAGCCAACAGCTGTGCCCTGATTGAAAAGGACCATTCCTTCTGTGTCTTGAACTCATTATTGCTGCCTCAAAATCAAAGGTCACATCTGAAATTTCATTCCAAACCATAATAAAGAAGAAAAATATGAAAAAAGCCAAAGAAATCCAAGAGTCCTTTGTGATATTGGGCTTGATATAGTCATAAGGGAACCGGCTGTTTCCGGATTCATCCACCCCTCCCAGCTGACTGGCTTTGGAAACTCATTGAATTCACCTGAAATTCTCCGTCAAACTTGATTGGAGGGGAATTAATTATCGGTCCCCTCTGCAAAAGGGTTCCATTTCTTTTTCCAAAACACAAAAGCTCGTCATGGTCTTGCTACCTGGAGATTTCCAAGCATGACACGCAATTGGTTGTGGTGTTTTATTTCCTAATGGATCCTCTGTCTAAACTCTTGTTTGTAATGCGTCAGAATACAAAATGTGGGAAGGAAGAAGGCAAAACCAACTCAGACCCAGAATCCATTTAGGAAATTCCCGCTCAAGCAAGCAAAAGTTGGCTGATGCACCCAAAACAATGAGAGAAAGCCAGAATTGGAGCAAGCCAACAGCTGTGCCCTGATTGAAAAGGACCATTCCTTCCGTGTCTTGAACTCCATATTCCAGCCTCAAAATCAAAGCTCACATCCGAAAATTCATTCCAAACCATGATAAACAAGAAAAATGTGAAAAAAGCCCAAGAAATGCAAGAGTCCTTTGTGATATTGGACTTGATTTAGTCACGAGGAATCCGGCTGTTTCCGAATCATCCACCCCTCCCAGCTGACTGGCTTTGGAAACTCATTGAATTCACCTGAAATTCTCCATCAAACTTGATTGGAGGGGAATTAATTATCGGTCCCCTCTGCAAAAGGGTTCCATTTCTTTTTCCAAAACACAAAAACTCATCCTGGTCGTGCTACCTGGAGAATTCTAAGCATGACATGCCTATTGGTTGTGTTTTTTATTTCATAATGTATCCTCTGTCTAAACTCTTGTGTGTATTGCGTCAGAATGAAAATGTTGAAAGGAAGAAGGCAAAACCAACTCAGACCCAGAATCCATTGAGGAAATTGCCGCTCAAGCAACCAAAAGTCAGCTGAAGCACCAAAACAATGAGAGAAAGCCAGAATTGGAGCAAGGCAACAGCTGTGCCCTGATTGAATAGGACCATTCCTTCCGTGTCTTGAACTCATTATTCCTGCCTCAAAATCAAAGCTCACATCCGAAAATTCATTCCAAACCATGATAAACAAGAAAAATGTGAAGAAAGCCAAAAAAATGCAAGAGTCCTTTGTGACATTGGGCGTGATTTACTCATAAGGAAACCGGCTGTTTCCGGATTCATCCACCCCTCCCAGCTGACTGGCTTTGGAAACTCATTGAATTCACCTGAAATTCTCCGTCAAACTTGATTGGAGGGGAATTAATTATCGGTCCCCTCTGCAAAAGGGTTCCATTTCTTTTTCCAAAACACAAAAGCTCATCTTGGTCGTGCTGCCTGGAAATTTCTAAGCATGACACGCCAATTGGTTGTGTTTTTTATTTCATAATGGATCCTTTGTCTAAACTCTTGTTTGTATTGCGTCAGAATGCAAAATGTGGGAACGAAGAAGGTAAAACCAACTCAGACTCAGAAACCATGTAGGAAATTGCCGCTCAAGCAACCAAAAGTCGGCTGAAGCACCCACAACAATGAGAGAAAGCCAGAATTGGAGCAAGCCAACAGCTGTGTCCTGATTGAAAAGGACCATTCCTTCCGTGTCTTGAACTCCATATTCCAGCCTCAAAATCAAAGCTCACATCCAAAAATTCATTCCAAACCATGATAAACAAGAAAAATGTGAAGAAAGCCAAAAAAATGCAAGAGTCCTTTGTGACATTGGGCGTGATTTACTCATAAGGAAACCGGCTGTTTCCGGATTCATCCACCCCTCCCAGCTGACTGGCTTTGGAAACTCATGGAATTCACCTGAAAATCTCCGTCAAACTTGATTGGAGGGGAATTAATTATCGGTCCCCTCTGCAAAAGGGTTCCATTTCTTTTTCCAAAACACCAAATCTCATCTTGGTCGTGCTTCCTGGAGATTTCTAAGCATGACACGCCAATTGGTTGTGTTTTTTATTTCATAATGTATCCTCTGTCTAACTCTTGTTTGTATTGCGTCAGAATGCAAAATTTGGGAAGGAAGGAGGCAAAACCAACTCAGACCCAGAAACCATGTAGGAAATTGCCGCTCAAGCAACCAAAAGTCGTGGGAAGCACCCAAAACATGAGAGAAAGCCAGAATTGGAGCAAGCCAACAGCTGTGTCCTGATTGAAAAGGACCATTCCTTCCGTGTCTTGAACTCCATATTCCAGCCTCAAAATCAAAGCTCACATCAGAAAATTCAATCCAAACCATGATAAACAAGAAAAATGTGAAGAAAGCCAAAAAAATGCAAGAGTCCTTTGTTACATTGGGCGTGATTTACTCATAAGGAAACCGGCTGTTTCCGGATTCATCCACCCCTCCCAGCTGACTGGCTTTGGAAACTCATTGAATTCACCTGAAATTCTCCGTCAAACTTGATTGGAGGGGAATTAATTATCGGTCCCCTCTGCAAAAGGGTTCCATTTCTTTTTCCAAAACACAAAAGCTCATCTTGGTGGTGCTGCCTGGAAATTTCTAAGCATGACACGCCAATTGGTTGTGTTTTTTATTTCATAATGGATCCTTTGTCTAAACTCTTGTTTGTATTGCGTCAGAATGCAAAATTTGGGAAGGAAGAAGGCAAAACCAACTCAGACTCAGAATCCATTGAGGAAATTGCCGCTCAAGCACCAAAAGTCGGGGGAAGCACCCACAACAATGAGAGAAAGCCAGAATTGGAGCAAGCCAACTGCTGTGCCCTGATTGAAAAGGACCATTCCTTCCGTGTAATGAACTCCATATTCCAGCCTCAAATTCAAAGCTCACATCCGCAAATTCATTCCAAACCATGATAAACAAGAAAAATGTGAAAAAAGCCCAAGAAATGCAAGAGTCCTTTGTGATATTGGGCTTGATTTAGTCACGAGGAATCCGGCTGTTTCCGGATCATCCACCCCTCCCAGCTGACTGGCTTTGGAAACTCATTGAATTCACCTGAAATTCTCCGTCAAACTTGATTGGAGGGGAATTAATTATTGGTCTCCTCTGCAAAAGGGTTCCATTTCTTTTTCCAAAACATATAAGCTCATGTTGGTCATGCTGCATGGAAATTTCTAAGCATGACACGCCAATTGGTTGTGTTTTTTATTTCATAATGGATCCTTTGTCTAACTCTTGTTTGTATTGCCTCAGAATACAAAATGTGGGAAGGAAGAAGGTAAAACCAACTCAGACCCACAAACCATGTAGGAAATTGCCGCTCAAGCACCAAAAGTCGGGGGAAGCACCCACAACAATGAGAGAAAGCCAGAATTGGAGCAAGCCAACAGCTGTGCCCTGATTGAAAAGGACCATTCCTTCCGTGTCTTGAACTCCATATTCCAGCCTCAAAATCAAAGCTCACATCCGAAAATTCATTACAAACCATGATAAATAAGAAAAATGTGAAAAAAGCCCAAGAAATGCAAGAGTCCTTTGTGATATTGGGCTTGATTTAGTCACGAGGAATCCGTCTGTTTCCAGATTCATCCACCCCTCCCAGCTGACTGGCTTTGGAAACTCATTGAATTCACCTGAAATTCTCCGTCAAACTTGATTGGAGGGGAATTAATTATCAGTCCCCTCTGCAAAAGGGTTCCATTTCTTTTTCCTAAACACAAAAGCTCGTCTTGGTCGTGCTACCTGGAGATTTCTAAGCATGACACGCCAATTGGTTGTGTTTTTTATTTCATAATGGATCCTCTGTCTAACTCTTGTTTGTATTGTGTCAGAATACAAAATGTGGGAAGGAAGAAGGCAAAACCAACTCAGACCCAGAATCCATTGAGGAAATTGCCGCTCAAGAAACCAAAAGTCGGCTGAAGCACCCAAAACATGAGAGAAAGCCAGAATTGGAGCAAGCCAACAGCTGTGCCCTGATTGAAAAGGACCATTCCTTCCGTGTAATGAACTCCATATTCCAGCCTCAAAATCAAAGCTCACATCATAAAATTCAATCCAAACCATGATAAAGAAGAAAAATGTGAAGAAAGCCCAAGAAATGCAAGAGTCCTTTGTGATATTGTGCTTGATTTAGTCACGGGGAATCCGGCTGTTTCTGGATTCATCCACCCCTCCCAGCTGACTGGCTTTGGAAAGTCATTGAATTCACCTGAAATTCTCCATCAAACTTGATTGGAGGTGAATTAATTATCGATCACCTCTGCAAAAGGGTTCCATTTCTTTTTCCAAACACAAAAGCTCATCTTGGTCGTGCTACCTGGAGAATTCTAAGCATGACATGCCTATTGGTTGTGGTTTTTATTTCATAATGGATCCTCTGTCTAAACTCTTGTTTGTATTGCGTCAGAATGCAAAATTTGGGAAGGAAGGAGGCAAAACCAACTCAGACCCAAATCCATTGAGGAAATTGCCGCTCAAGCAACCAAAGTCGGCTGAAGCACCCACAACAATGAGAGAAAGCCAGCATTGGAGCAAGCCAACAGCTGTGCCCTGATTGAAAAGGACCATTCCTTCCGTGTCTTGAACTCCATATTCCAGCCTCAAATTCAAAGCTCACATCCGCAAATTCATTCCAAACCATGATAAACAAGAAAAATGTGAAAAAAGCCCAAGAAATGCAAGAGTCCTTTGTGATATTGGGCTTGATTTAGTCACGGGGAATCCGGCTGTTTCCGGATCATCCACCCCTCCCAGCTGACTGGCTTTGGAAACACATTGAATTCACCTAAATTCTCCATCAAACTTGATTGGAGGGGAATTAATTATCGGTCCCCTCTGCAAAAGGGTTCCATTTCTTTTTCCAAAACACATAAGCTCATCTTGGTCGTGCTTCCTGGAGATTTCTAAGCATGACACGCCAATTGGTTGTGTTTTTTATTTCATAATGGATCCTTTGTCTAACTCTTGTTTGTATTGCCTCAGAACACAAAATATGGGAAGGAAGAAGGTAAAACCAACTCAGACCCAGAATCCATTGAGGAAATTGCCGCTCAAGAAACCAAAAGTCGGCTGAAGCACCCACAACAATGAGAGAAAGCCAGAATTGGAGCAAGCCAACAGCTGTGCCCTGATTGAAAAGGAGCATTCCTTCCGTGTCTTGAAGTCCATATTCCAGCTTCAAAATCAAAGCTCACATCAGAAAATTCATTACAAACCATGATAAACAAGAAAAATGTGAAAAAAGCCAAAGAAATGCATGAGTCCTTTATGATATTGTGCGTGATTTAGTTACAAGGAAACCGGCTGTTTCCGGATTCATCCACCCCTCCCAGCTGACTGGCTTTGGAAACTCATTGAATTCACCTGAAAATCTCCGTCAAACTTGATTGTGGGGGAATTAATTATCGGTCCCCTCTGCAAAAAGGGTTCCATTTCTTTTTCCTAAACACAAAAGCTCGTCTTGGTCGTGCTACCTGGAGATTTCTAAGCATGACACGCCAATTGGTTGTGTTTTTTATTTCATAATGGATCCTCTGTCTAAACTCTTGTTTCTATTGCGTCAGAATAGAAAATTTGGGAAGGAAGAAGGCAAAACCAACTCAGACCCAGAATCCATTGAGGAAATTGCCGCTCAAGCAACCAAAAGTTGGCTGAAGTACCCATATCAATGAGACAAAGCCAGATTGGAGCAAGCCAACAGCTGTGCCCTGATTGAAAAGGACCATTCCTTCTGTGTCTTGAACTCATTATTGCTGCCTCAAAATCAAAGGTCACATCTGAAATTTCATTCCAAACCATAATAAAGAAGAAAAATATGAAAAAAGCCAAAGAAATCCAAGAGTCCTTTGTGATATTGGGCTTGATATAGTCATAAGGGAACCGGCTGTTTCCGGATTTATCCACCCCTCCCAGCTGACTGGCTTTGGAAACTCATTGAATTCACCTGAAATTCTCCGTCAAACTTGATTGGAGGGGAATTAATTATCGGTCCCCTCTGCAAAAGGGTTCCATTTCTTTTTCCAAAACACAAAAACTCATCCTGGTAGTGCTACCTGGAGATTTCTAAGCATGACACGCCTATTGGTTGTGGTGTTTTATTTCATAATGTATCCTCTGTCTAAACTGTTGTTTGTGTTGCGTCAGAATGGAAAATGTGGGAAGGAAGAAGGTAAAACCAACTCAGACCCAGAATCCATTGAGGAAATTGCCGCTCAAGAACCCAAAAGTCGGCTGAAGCACCCACAACAATGAGAGAAAGCCAGAATTGGAGCAAGCCAACAGCTGTGCCCTGATTGAAAAGGACCATTCCTTCCGTGTCTTGAACTCCATATTCCAGCCTCAAAATCAAAGCTCACATCCGCAAATTCATTCCAAACCATGATAAAGAAGAAAAATGTGAAGAAATCCAAAGAAATGCAAGAGTCCTTTGTGATATTGGGCTTGATTTAGTCATAAGGGAACCGGCTGTTTCCGGATTCATCCACCACTCGCTGCTATCTGGCTTTGGAAAGTCATGGAATTCACCTGAAATTCTCCGTCAAACTTGATTGGAGGGGAATTAATTATCAGTCCCCTCTGCAAAAGGGTTCCATTTCTTTTTCCAAAACACAAAAGCTCGTCATGGTCGTGCTACCTGGAGATTTCCAAGCATGACACGCAATTGGTTGTGGTGTTTTATTTCCTAATGGATCCTCTGTCTAAACTCTTGTTTGTAATGCGTCAGAATACAAAATGTGGGAAGGAAGAAGGCAAAACCAACTCAGACCCAGAATCCATTTAGGAAATTCCCGCTCAAGCAAGCAAAAGTTGGCTGATGCACCCAAAACAATGAGAGAAAGCCAGAATTGGAGCAAGCCAACAGCTGTGTCCTGATTGAAAAGGACCATTCCTTCCGTGTCTTGAACTCCATATTCCAGCCTCAAAATCAAAGCTCACATCCACAAATTCATTCCAAACAATGATAAACAAGAAAAATGTGAAAAAAGCCCAAGAAATGCAAGAGTCCTTTGTGATATTGGGCTTGATTTAGTCACGAGGAATCCGGCTGTTTCCGGATCATCCACCCCTCCCAGCTGACTGGCTTTGGAAACTCATTGAATTCACCTGAAATTCTCCATCAAACTTGATTGGAGGGGAATTAATTATCGGTCCCCTCTGCAAAAGGGTTCCATTTCTTTTTCCAAAACACAAAAACTCATCCTGGTCGTGCTACCTGGAGAATTCTAAGCATGACATGCCTATTGGTTGTGTTTTTTATTTCATAATGTATCCTCTGTCTAAACTCTTGTGTGTATTGCGTCAGAATGAAAATGTTGAAAGGAAGAAGGCAAAACCAACTCAGACCCAGAATCCATTGAGGAAATTGCCGCTCAAGCAACCAAAAGTCAGCTGAAGCAGCAAAAAAATGAGAGAAAGCCAGAATTGGAGCAAGGCAACAGCTGTGCCCTGATTGAAAAGGACCATTCCTTCCGTGTCTTGAACTCATTATTCCTGCCTCAAAATCAAAGCTCACATCCGAAAATTCATTCCAAACCATGATAAACAAGAAAAATGTGAAGAAAGCCAAAAAAATGCAAGAGTCCTTTGTGACATTGGGCGTGATTTACTCATAAGGAAACCGGCTGTTTCCGGATTCATCCACCCCTCCCAGCTGACTGGCTTTGGAAACTCATTGAATTCACCTGAAAATCTCCGTCAAACTTGATTGGAGGGGAATTAATTATCGGTCCCCTCTGCAAAAGGGTTCCATTTCTTTTTCCAAAACACCAAATCTCATCTTGGTCGTGCTTCCCGGAGATTTCTAAGCATGACACGCCAATTGGTTGTGTTTTTTATTTCATAATGTATCCTCTGTCTAACTCTTGTTTGTATTGCGTCAGAATGCAAAATTTGGGAAGGAAGGAGGCAAAACCAACTCAGACCCAGAAACCATGTAGGAAATTGCCGCTCAAGCAACCAAAAGTCGTGGGAAGCACCCACAACAATGAGAGAAAGCCAGAATTGGAGCAAGCCAACAGCTGTGTCCTGATTGAAAAGGACCATTCCTTCCGTGTCTTGAACTCCATATTCCAGCCTCAAAATCAAAGCTCACATCAGAAAATTCAATCCAAACCATGATAAACAAGAGAAAAGTGAAGAAAGCCAAAAAAATGCAAGAGTCCTTTGTTACATTGGGCGTGATTTACTCATAAGGAAACCGGCTGTTTCCGGATTCATCCACCCCTCCCAGCTGACTGGCTTTGGAAACTCATTGAATTCACCTGAAATTCTCCGTCAAACTTGATTGGAGGGGAATTAATTATCGGTCCCCTCTGCAAAAGGGTTCCATTTCTTTTTCCAAAACACAAAAGCTCATCTTGGTCGTGCTGCCTGGAAATTTCTAAGCATGACACGCCAATTGGTTGTGTTTTTTATTTCATAATGGATCCTTTGTCTAAACTCTTGTTTGTATTGCGTCAGAATGCAAAATTTGGGAAGGAAGAAGGCAAAACCAACTCAGACACAGAATCCATTGAGGAAATTGCCGCTCAAGCACCAAAAGTCGGGGGAAGCACCCACAACAATGAGAGAAAGCCAGAATTGGAGCAAGCCAACTGCTGTGCCCTGATTGAAAAGGACCATTCCTTCCTTGTCTTGAACTCCATATTCCAGCCTCAAATTCAAAGCTCACATCCGCAAATTCATTCCAAACCATGAGAAACAAGAAAAATGTGAAAAAAGCCCAAGAAATGCAAGAGTCCTTTGTGATATTGGGCTTGATTTAGTCACGAGGAATCCGGCTGTTTCCAGATTCATCCACCCCTCCCAGCTGACTGGCTTTGGAAACTCATTGAATTCACCTGAAATTCTCCGTCAAACTTGATTGGAGGGGAATTAATTATCAGTCCCCTCTGCAAAAGGGTTCCATTTCTTTTTCCTAAACACAAAAGCTCGTCTTGGTCGTTCTACCTGGATCTTTCTAAGCATGACACGCCAATTGGTTGTGTTTTTTATTTCATAATGGATCCTCTGTCTAACTCTTGTTTGTATTGTGTCAGAATACAAAATGTGGGAAGGAAGAAGGCAAAACCAACTCAGACCCAGAATCCATTGAGGAAATTGCCGCTCAAGAAACCAAAAGTCGGCTGAAGCACCCAAAACATGAGAGAAAGCCAGAATTGGAGCAAGCCAACAGCTGTGCCCTGATTGAAAAGGACCATTCCTTCCGTGTAATGAACTCCATATTCCAGCCTCAAAATCAAAGCTCACATCATAAAATTCAATCCAAACCATGATAAAGAAGAAAAATGTGAAGAAAGCCCAAGAAATTCAAGAGTCCTTTGTGATATTGGGCTTGATTTAGTCACGAGGAATCCGGCTGTTTCCTGATCATCCACCCCTCCCAGCTGACTGGCTTTGGAAACTCATTGAATTCACCTGAAATTCTCCATCAAACTTGATTGGAGGTGAATTAATTATCGGTCCCCTCTGCAAAAGGGTTCCATTTCTTTTTCCAAACACAAAAGCTCATCTTGGTCGTGCTACCTGGAGAATTCTAAGCATGACATGCCTATTGGTTGTGGTTTTTATTTCATAATGGATCCTCTGTCTAAACTCTTGTTTGTATTGCGTCAGAATGCAAAATTTGGGAAGGAAGGAGGCAAAACCAACTCAGACCCAAATCCATTGAGGAAATTGCCGCTCAAGCAACCAAAGTCGGCTGAAGCACCCACAACAATGAGAGAAAGCCAGCATTGGAGCAAGCCAACAGCTGTGCCCTGATTGAAAAGGACCATTCCTTCCGTGTAATGAACTCCATATTCCAGCCTCAAATTCAAAGCTCACATCCGCAAATTCATTCCAAACCATGATAAACAAGAAAAATGTGAAAAAAGCCCAAGAAATGCAAGAGTCCTTTGTGATATTGGGCTTGATTTAGTCACGAGGAATCCGGCTGTTTCCGGATCATCCACCCCTCCCAGCTGACTGGCTTTGGAAACACATTGAATTCACCTAAATTCTCCATCAAACTTGATTGGAGGGGAATTAATTATCGGTCCCCTCTGCAAAAGGGTTCCATTTCTTTTTCCAAAACACATAAGCTCATCTTGGTCGTGCTTCCTGGAGATTTCTAAGCATGACACGCCAATTGGTTGTGTTTTTTATTTCATAATGGATCCTTTGTCTAACTCTTGTTTGTATTGCCTCAGAACACAAAATGTGGGAAGGAAGAAGGTAAAACCAACTCAGACCCAGAATCCATTGAGGAAATTGCCGCTCAAGAAACCAAAAGTCGGCTGAAGCACCCACAACAATGAGAGAAAGCCAGAATTGGAGCAAGCCAACAGCTGTGCCCTGATTGAAAAGGACCATTCCTTCCGTGTCTTGAACTCCATATTCCAGCCTCAAAATCAAAGCTCACATCCAGAAATTCATTCCAAACCATGATAAATAAGAAAAATGTGAACAAAGCCAAAGAAATGCAAGAGTCCTTTGTGATATTGGGCTTGATTTAGTCACGAGGAATCCGGCTGTTTCCAGATTCACCCACCCCTCCCAGCTGACTGCTTTGGAAACTCATTGAATTCACCTGAAATTCTCCGTCAAACTTGATTGGAGGGGAATTAATTATCAGTCCCCTCTGCAAAAGGGTTCCATTTCTTTTTCCTAAACACAAAAGCTCGTCTTGGTCGTGCTACCCGGAGATTTCTAAGCATGACACGCCAATTGGTTGTGTTTTTTATTTCATAATGGATCCTCTGTCTAACTCTTGTTTGTATTGTGTCAGAATGGAAAATGTGGGAAGGAAGAAGGTAAAACCAACTCAGACCCAGAATCCATTGAGGAAATTGCCGCTCAAGCACCAAAAGTCGGGGGAAGCACCCACAACAATGAGAGAAAGCCAGAATTGGAGCAAGCCAACAGCTGTGCCCTGATTGAAAAGGACCATTCCTTCCGTGTAATGAACTCCATATTCCAGCCTCAAAATCAAAGCTCACATCCGCAAATTCATTCCAAACCATGATAAACAAGAAAAATGTGAAAAAAGCCCAAGAAATGCAAGAGTCCTTTGTGATATTGGGCTTGATTTAGTCACGAGGAATCCGGCTGTTTCCGGATCATCCACCCCTCCCAGCTGACTGGCTTTGGAAACTCATTGAATTCACCTGAAATTCTCCGTCAAACTTGATTGGAGGGGAATTAATTATTGGTCTCCTCTGCAAAAGGGTTCCATTTCTTTTTCCAAAACATATAAGCTCATGTTGGTCATGCTGCATGGAAATTTCTAAGCATGACACGCCAATTGGTTGTGTTTTTTATTTCATAATGGATCCTTTTTCTAACTCTTGTTTGTATTGCCTCAGAATACAAAATGTGGGAAGGAAGAAGGGAAAACCAACTCAGACCCACAAACCATGTAGGAAATTGCCGCTCAAGCACCAAAAGTCGGGGGAAGCACCCACAACAATGAGAGAAAGCCAGAATTGGAGCAAGCCAACAGCTGTGCCCTGATTGAAAAGGACCATTCCTTCCGTGTCTTGAACTCCATATTCCAGCCTCAAAATCAAAGCTCACATCCAGAAATTCATTCCAAACCATGATAAATAAGAAAAATGTGAAAAAAGCCAAAGAAATGCAAGAGTCCTTTGTGATATTGGGCTTGATTTAGTCACGAGGAATCCGGCTGTTTCCAGATTCATCCACCCCTCCCAGCTGACTGCTTTGGAAACTCATTGAATTCACCTGAAATTCTCCGTCAAACTTGATAGGAGGGGAATTAATTATCAGTCCCCTCTGCAAAAGGGTTCCATTTCTTTTTCCTAAACACAAAAGCTCATCTTGGTCGTGCTACCTGGAGATTTCTAAGCATGACACGCCAATTGGTTGTGTTTTTTATTTCATAATGGATCCTTTGTCTAACTCTTGTTTGTATTGCCTCAGAACACAAAATGTGGGAAGGAAGAAGGTAAAACCAACTCAGACCCAGAATCCATTGAGGAAATTGCCGCTCAAGAAACCAAAAGTCGGCTGAAGCACCCAAAACATGAGAGAAAGCCAGAATTGGAGCAAGCCAACAGCTGTGCCCTGATTGAAAAGGACCATTCCTTCCGTGTCTTGAACTCCATATTCCAGCCTCAAAATCAAAGCTCACATCCACAAATTCATTCCAAACCATGATAAACAAGAAAAATGTGAAAAAGCCCAAGAAATGCAAGAGTCCTTTGTGATATTGGGCTTGATTTAGTCACGGGGAATCCGGCTGTTTCCAGATTCATCCACCCCTCCCAGCTGACTGGCTTTGGAAACTCATTGAATTCACCTGAAATTCTCCATCAAACTTGATTGGAGGGGAATTAATTATCGGTCCCCTCTGCAAAAGGGTTCCATTTCTTTTTCCAAAACACAAAAGCTCATCTTGGTCGTGCTACCTGGAGAATTCTAAGCATGACATGCCTATTGGTTGTGGTTTTTATTTCATAATGTATCCTCTGTCTAAACTCTTGTTTGTATTGCGTCAGAATGCAAAATTTGGGAAGGAAGAAGGTAAAACCAACTCAGACCCAGAATCCATTGAGGAAATTGCCGCTCAAGCACCAAAAGTCGGGGAAGCACCCACAACAATGAGAGAAAGCCAGCATTGGAGCAAGCCAACAGCTGTGCCCTGATTGAAAAGGACCATTCCTTCCGTGTAATGAACTCCATATTCCAGCCTCAAATTCAAAGCTCACATCCGCAAATTCATTCCAAACCATGATAAACAAGAAAAATGTGAAAAAAGCCAAAGAAATGCAAGAGTCCTTTGTGATATTGGGCTTGATTTAGTCACGAGGAATCCGGCTGTTTCCGGATCATCCACCCCTCCCAGCTGACTGGCTTTGGAAACTCATTGAATTCACCTGAAATTCTCCGTCAAACTTGATTGGAGGGGAATTAATTATTGGTCTCCTCTGCAAAAGGGTTCCATTTCTTTTTCCAAAACATATAAGCTCATGTTGGTCATGCTGCATGGAAATTTCTAAGCATGACACGCCAATTGGTTGTGTTTTTTATTTCATAATGGATCCTTTGTCTAACTCTTGTTTGTATTGCCTCAGAATACAAAATGTGGGAAGGAAGAAGGCAAAACCAACTCAGACCCACAAACCATGTAGGAAATTGCCGCTCAAGCACCAAAAGTCTGGGGAAGCACCCACAACAATGAGAGAAAGCCAGAATTGGAGCAAGCCAACAGCTGTGCCCTGATTGAAAAGGACCATTCCTTCCGTGTCTTGAACTCCATATTCCAGCCTCAAAATCAAAGCTCACATCCAGAAATTCATTCCAAACCATGATAAATAAGAAAAATGTGAAAAAAGCCAAAGAAATGCAAGAGTCCTTTGTGATATTGGGCTTGATTTAGTCACGAGGAATCCGGCTGTTTCCAGATTCATCCACCCCTCCCAGCTGACTGCTTTGGAAACTCATTGAATTCACCTGAAATTCTCCGTCAAACTTGATAGGAGGGGAATTAATTATCAGTCCCCTCTGCAAAAGGGTTCCATTTCTTTTTCCTAAACACAAAAGCTCGTCTTGGTCGTGCTACCTGGAGATTTCTAAGCATGACACGCCAATTGGTTGTGTTTTTTATTTCATAATGGATCCTTTGTCTAACTCTTGTTTGTATTGCCTCAGAACACAAAATGTGGGAAGGAAGAAGGTAAAACCAACTCAGACCCAGAATCCATTGAGGAAATTGCCGCTCAAGAAACCAAAAGTCGGCTGAAGCACCCAAAACATGAGAGAAAGCCAGAATTGGAGCAAGCCAACAGCTGTGCCCTGATTGAAAAGGACCATTCCTTCCGTGTCTTGAACTCCATATTCCAGCCTCAAAATCAAAGCTCACATCCACAAATTCATTCCAAACCATGATAAACAAGAAAAATGTGAAAAAGCCCAAGAAATGCAAGAGTCCTTTGTGATATTGGGCTTGATTTAGTCACGGGGAATCCGGCTGTTTCCGGATTCATCCACCCCTCCCAGCTGACTGGCTTTGGAAACTCATTGAATTCACCTGAAATTCTCCATCAAACTTGATTGGAGGGGAATTAATTATCGGTCACCTCTGCAAAAGGGTTCCATTTCTTTTTCCAAAACACAAAAGCTCATCTTGGTCGTGCTACCTGGAGAATTCTAAGCATGACATGCCTATTGGTTGTGGTTTTTATTTCATAATGTATCCTCTGTCTAAACTCTTGTTTGTATTGCGTCAGAATGCAAAATTTGGGAAGGAAGAAGGTAAAACCAACTCAGACCCAGAATCCATTGAGGAAATTGCCGCTCAAGCACCAAAAGTCGGGGAAGCACCCACAACAATGAGAGAAAGCCAGCATTGGAGCAAGCCAACAGCTGTGCCCTGATTGAAAAGGACCATTCCTTCCGTGTAATGAACTCCATATTCCAGCCTCAAATTCAAAGCTCACATCCGCAAATTCATTCCAAACCATGATAAACAAGAAAAATGTGAAAAAAGCCCAAGAAATGCAAGAGTCCTTTGTGATATTGGGCTTGATTTAGTCACGAGGAATCCGGCTGTTTCCGGATCATCCACCCCTCCCAGCTGACTGGCTTTGGAAACTCATTGAATTCACCTGAAATTCTCCGTCAAACTTGATTGGAGGGGAATTAATTATTGGTCTCCTCTGCAAAAGGGTTCCATTTCTTTTTCCAAAACATATAAGCTCATGTTGGTCATGCTGCATGGAAATTTCTAAGCATGACACGCCAATTGGTTGTGTTTTTTATTTCATAATGGATCCTTTGTCTAACTCTTGTTTGTATTGCCTCAGAATACAAAATGTGGGAAGGAAGAAGGCAAAACCAACTCAGACCCACAAACCATGTAGGATATTGCCGCTCAAGCACCAAAAGTCGGGGGAAGCACCCACAACAATGAGAGAAAGCCAGAATTGGAGCAAGCCAACAGCTGTGCCCTGATTGAAAAGGACCATTCCTTCCGTGTCTTGAACTCCATATTCCAGCCTCAAAATCAAAGCTCACATCCAGAAATTCATTCCAAACCATGATAAATAAGAAAAATGTGAAAAAAGCCAAAGAAATGCAAGAGTCCTTTGTGATATTGGGCTTGATTTAGTCACGAGGAATCCGGCTGTTTCCAGATTCATCCACCCCTCCCAGCTGACTGCTTTGGAGACTCATTGAATTCACCTGAAATTCTCCGTCAAACTTGATAGGAGGGGAATTAATTATCAGTCCCCTCTGCAAAAGGGTTCCATTTCTTTTTCCTAAACACAAAAACTCGTCTTGGTCGTGCTACCTGGAGATTTCTAAGCATGACACGCCAATTGGTTGTGTTTTTTATTTCATAATGGATCCTCTGTCTAACTCTTGTTTGTATTGTGTCAGAATACAAAATGTGGGAAGGAAGAAGGCAAAACCAACTCAGACCCAGAATCCATTGAGGAAATTGCCGCTCAAGAAACCAAAAGTCGGCTGAAGCACCCAAAACATGAGAGAAAGCCAGAATTGGAGCAAGACAACAGCTGTGCCCTGATTGAAAAGGACCATTCCTTCCGTGTCTTGAACTCCATATTCCAGCCTCAAAATCAAAGCTCACATCCACAAATTCATTCCAAACCATGATAAAGAAGAAAAATGTGAAGAAAGCCCAAGAAATGCAAGAGTCCTTTGTGATATTGGGCTTGATTTAGTCACGAGGAATCCAGCTGTTTCCGGATTCATCCACAACTCCCAGCTGACTGGCTTTTGAAACTCATGGAATTCACCTGAAATTCTCCATCAAACTTGATTGGAGGGGAATTAATTATCGGTCACCTCTGCAAAAGGGTTCCATTTCTTTTTCCAAAACACAAAAGCTCATCTTGGTCGCGCTACCTGGAGAATTCTAAGCATGACATGCCTATTGGTTGTGTTTTTTATTTCATAATGTATCCTCTGTCTAAACTCTTGTTTGTATTGCATCAGAATGCAAAATTTGGGAAGGAAGGAGGCAAAACCAACTCAGACCCAAATCCATTGAGGAAATTGCCGCTCAAGCAACCAAAGTCGGCTGAAGCACCCACAACAATGAGAGAAAGCCAGCATTGGAGCAAGCCAACAGCTGTGCCCTGATTGAAAAGGACCATTCCTTCCGTGTCTTGAACTCCATATTCCAGCCTCAAATTCAAAGCTCACATCCGCAAATTCATTCCAAACCATGATAAACAAGAAAAATGTGAAAAAAGCCCAAGAAATGCAAGAGTCCTTTGTGATATTGGGCTTGATTTAGTCACGAGTAATCCGGCTGTTTCCGGATCATCCACCCCTCCCAGCTGACTGGCTTTGGAAACACATTGAATTCACCTAAATTCTCCATCAAACTTGATTGGAGGGGAATTAATTATCGGTCCCCTCTGCAAAAGGGTTCCATTTCTTTTTCCAAAACACATAAGCTCATCTTGGTCGTGCTTCCTGGAGATTTCTAAGCATGACACGCCAATTGGTTGTGTTTTTTATTTCATAATGGATCCTTTGTCTAACTCTTGTTTGTATTGCCTCAGAATACAAAATGTGGGAAGGAAGAAGGTAAAACCAACTCAGACCCACAAACCATGTAGGAAATTGCCACTCAAGAAACCAAAAGTAGGATGAAGTACCCAAAACAATGAGAGAAAGCCAGAATTGGAGCAAGCCAACAGCTGTGCCCTGATTGAAAAGCAGCATTCCTTCCGTGTCTTGAACTCCATATTCCAACCTCAAAATCAAAGCTCACATCCGAAAATTCATTCCAAACCATGATAAACAAGAAAAATGTGAAAAAAGCCAAAGAAATGCAAGAGTACTTTGTGATATTGGGCTTGATTTAGTAATAAGGGAACCGGCTGCTTCCGGATTCATCCACCCCTCCCAGCTGACTGGCTTTGGAAACTCATTGAATTCACCTGAAATTCTCCGTCAAACTTGATTGGAGGGGAATTAATTTTCGGTCCCCTCTGCAAAAGGGTTCCATTTCTTTTTCCTAAACACAAAAGCTCATCTTGGTCGTGCTGCCTGGAAATTTCTAAGCATGACACGCCTATTGGTTTTTTTTTTATTTCATAATGTATCCTCTGTCTAAACTCCTTTTTGTATTGTGTCAGAATACAAAATTTGTGAAGGAAGAAGGCAAAACCAACTCAGACCCAGAAACCATTTACGAAATTGCCGCTCAAGAACCCAAAAGTCAGCTGAAGCACCCAAACAATGACAGAAAACCAGAATTGGAGCAAGCCAACTGCTGTGCCCTGATTGAAAAGGACCATTCCTTCCTTGTCTTGAACTCCATATTCCAGCCTCAAAATCAAAGCTCACATCCGAAAATTCATTCCAAACCATGATAAACAAGAAAAATGTGAAAAAAGCCCAAGAAATGCAAGAGTCCTTTGTGATATTGGGCTTGATTTAGTCATAAGGGAACCGGCTGTTTCGGGATTCATCCACCCCTCCCAGCTGACTGGCTTTGGAAACTCATTGAATTCACCTGAAAATCTCCGTCAAACTTGATTGGAGGGGAATTAATTATCGGTCCCCTCTGCAAAAGGGTTCCATTTCTTTTTCCAAAACACAAAAGCTCATCTTTGTCATGCTGCCTGGAAATTTCTAAGCATGACACGCCAAGTAGTTGTGTTTTTTTTTTCTTAATGGATCCTTTGTCTAACTCTTGTTTGTATTGTGTCAGAATACAAAATGTGGGAAGGAAGAAGGTAAAACCAACTCAGACCCAGAATCCATTGAAGAAATGCCGCTCAAGAAACCAAAAGTCGGCTGAAGCACCCAAAACAATGAGAGAAAGCCAGAATTGGAGCAAGCCAACAGTTGTGCCCTGATTGAAAAGGAGCATTCCTTCCGTGTCTTGAACTCCATATTCCAGCCTCAAAATCAAAGCTCACATCCAAAAATTCATTCCAAACCATGATAAATAAGAAAAATGTGAAAAAAGCCAAAGAAATGCGTGAGTCCTTTATGATATTGGGCGTGATTTAGTCACAACGAAACCGGCTGTTTCCAGATTCATCCACCCCTCCCAGCTGAATGGCTTTGGAAACTCATGGAATTCACCTGAAAATCTCCGTCAAACTTGATTGGGGGGAATTAATTATCAGTCCCCTCTGCAAAAGGGTTCCATTTCTTTTTCCAAAACACAAAAACTCATCTTGGTCGTGCTGCCTGGAGATTTCTAAGCATGACACGCCTATTGGTTGTGTTTTTTATTTCATAATGTATCCTCTGTCTAAACTCTTGATTGTATTGCGTCTGAATGCAATATTGGGAAGGAAGAAGGCAAAACCAACTCAGACCCAGAAACCATTTACGAAATTGCCGCTCATGAACCCAAAAGTCAGCTGAAGCACCCAAACAATGACAGAAAACCAGAATTGGAGCAAGCCAACTGCTGTGCCCTGATTGAAAAGGACCATTCCTTCCGTGTAATGAACTCCATATTCCAGCCTCAAAATCAAAGCTCACATCCGAAAATTCATTCCAAACCATGATAAACAAGAAAAATGTGAAAAAAGCCAAAGAAATGCAAGAGTCCTTTGTGATATTGGGCGTGATTTAGTCACGAGGAATCCGGCTGTTTCCGGATTCATCCACCCCTCCCAGCTGACTGGCTTTGGAAACTCATGGAATTCACCTGAAATTCTCCGTCAAACTTGATTGGAGGGGAATTAATTATCGGTCCCCTCTGCAAAAGGGTTCCATTTCTTTTTCCAAAACACAAAAGCTCATCTTTGTCATGCTGCCTGGAAATTTCTAAGCATGACACGCCAAGTAGTTGTGTTTTTTTTTTCTTAATGGATCCTTTGTCTAACTCTTGTTTGTATTGCCTCAGAATACAAAATGTGGGAAGGAAGAAGGTAAAACCAACTCAGACCCAGAATCCATTGAAGAAATGCCGCTCAAGAAACCAAAAGTCGGCTGAAGCACCCAAAACAATGAGAGAAAGCCATAATTGGAGCAAGCCAACAGTTGTGCCCTGATTGAAAAGGAGCATTCCTTCCGTGTCTTGAACTCCATATTCCAGCCTCAAAATCAAAGCTCACATCCAAAAATTCATTCCAAACCATGATAAATAAGAAAAATGTGAAAAAAGCCAAAGAAATGCATGAGTCCTTTATGATATTGGGCGTGATTTAGTCACAACGAAACCGGCTGTTTCCAGATTCATCCACCCCTCCCAGCTGAATGGCTTTGGAAACTCATGGAATTCACCTGAAAATCTCCGTCAAACTTGATTGGGGGGAATTAATTATCAGTCCCCTCTGCAAAAGGGTTCCATTTCTTTTTCCAAAACACAAAAACTCATCTTGGTCGTGCTGCCTGGAGATTTCTAAGCATGACACGCCTATTGGTTGTGTTTTTTATTTCATAATGTATCCTCTGTCTAAACTCTTGATTGTATTGCGTCTGAATGCAATATTGGGAAGGAAGAAGGCAAAACCAACTCAGACCCAGAAACCATTTACGAAATTGCCGCTCATGAACCCAAAAGTCAGCTGAAGCACCCAAACAATGACAGAAAACCAGAATTGGAGCAAGCCAACTGCTGTGCCCTGATTGAAAAGGACCATTCCTTCCTTGTCTTGAACTCCATATTCCAGCCTCAAAATCAAAGCTCACATCCGAAAATTCATTCCAAACCATGATAAACAAGAAAAATGTGAAAAAAGCCAAAGAAATGCAAGAGTCCTTTGTGATATTGGGCGTGATTTAGTCACGAGGAATCCGGCTGTTTCCGGATTCATCCACCCCTCCCAGCTGACTGGCTTTGGAAACTCATGGAATTCACCTGAAATTCTCCGTCAAACTTGATTGGAGGGGAATTAATTATCGGTCCCCTCTGCAAAAGGGTTCCATTTCTTTTTCCAAACCACAAAAGCTCATCTTGGTCGTGCTGCCCGGAGATTTCTAAGCATGACACGCCAATTGGTTGTGTTTTTTATTTCATAATCGATCCTTTGTTTAACTCCTGTTTGTATTTCGTTAGAATACAAAATGTGGGAAGGAAGAAGGTAAAACCAACTCAGATACAGAAACCATGTAGGAAATTGCCGAAAATGCAACAAAAAGTCGGGGGAAGCACCCACAGCAATGAGAGAAAGCCATAATTGGAGCAAGCCAACAGCTGTGCCCTGATTGAAAAGGACCATTCCTTCCGTGTAATGAACTCCATATTCCAGCCTCAAAATCAAAGCTCACATCCGCAAATTCATTCCAAACCATTATAAATAAGAAAAATGTGAAAAAAGCCAAAGAAATGCAAGAGTCCTTTGTGATATTGGGCTTGATTTAGTCACGAGGAATCCGGCTGTTTCCGGATTCATCCACCCCTCCCAGCTGACTGGCTTTGGAAACTCATGGAATTCACCTGAAATTCTCCATCAAACTTGATTGGAGAGGAATTAATTATCGGTCCCCTCTGCAAAAGGGTTCCATTTCTTTTTCCTAAACACAAAAGCTCATCTGTGTCGTGCTGCCTGGCGATTTCTAGCATGACACGCCAATTGGTTGTGTTTTTTATTTCATAATGGATCCTTTGTCTAACTCTTGTTTGTATTGTGTCAGAATACAAAATGTGGGAGGGAATAAGGAGAAACCAACTCAGACCCAGAAACCATTTAGGAAATTGCCACTCAAGAAACCAAAAGTCAGCTGAAGCACCCACAACAATGAGAGAAAGCCAGAATTGGAGCAAGCCAACAGCTGTGCCCTGATTGAAAAGGACCATTCCTTCCATGTCTTTAACTCCATATTCCAGCCTCAAAGTCAAAGCTCTCATCCGACAATTCATTACAACCATGATAAATAAGAAAAATGTGAAAAAATCCAAAGAAATGCAATAGTCCTTTGTGATATTGTGCTTGACTGGCTTTGGAAACTAATTGAATTACCTGAAAATCTTTAATAATTTGATGGTTTCACGTCATAGATTTAAGCCTTTAATCCATGTTAAGTGAATTTTTGTGTAAGTGGAAAGGTTGGGGTCTTGCTTCATGATTCTGCACATGGAAATCCAATTTTCCCAGCACCCTTTATTGAATAGACTGTCCTTACTTGTGGGATCAGTTTTGGATCTTTGATCAAATATGAGTTGGCTGTAGCTGTTTGGATTGATATCTGGTGTAACCCTAATTGGTTCCACATGGAGTCAAATCCTCCACACATTCGAGTTTTCCTGGCAGAAAGCTTAAGAAACCAGAGCAAACATTATATTTCTGTTTATAAACATGACATTGATCCACTTGCCGAAGAGAAAGATTGTTCTTTTCTCCAAAACCACTTTGACGGTGATTTTTGGTTTACATTTCACCCAAATGCCACAACACATTGTCCAGATATGCACGGAGGAAAGCAGAAATATCTGGTGTGTTGTGGCTATCGCAGTCCCAGATGTTGCCACAGCCTTTTTGTTTGTTTGTGTTTTCTGGACATTATCTATGGCCTTTACTATTTTGAATGCATTTTAGCATTTACCTTTTTGTTTTCTGCCAGCAAACGCTAATTGGTTCCACATGGAGTCAAATCCTCCACACATTCGAGCTTCAGAAACCCAAGCAAACATGATGTTTGTGTTTATAACCTGACATGGATCCATTTGCCAAAGAGAAAGATTGTGCTTTTCTCCAAAACCACTTTCACGGTTTTGAATGAATTTTTGATGGTAACTTTTTTTTTCCTACTGGAAACGCTAATTATTTCCACATGGAGTCAAATCCTCCACACATTCGAGTTTTCCTGGCAGAAAGCTTCAGAAACCCGAGCAAACATGATGTTTGTGTTTGTAAACATGACATTGGATCCATTTGCCAAAGAGAAAGATTGTGCTTTTCTCCAAAACCACTTTGACGGTGATTTTTTGTTGAATTTCACCTGTTTCCACAACACTTTGTCCGGATATTTCTGGAGGAAAACAGAAATATCTGGTGTGTTGTGGCAATATCAATCCGAGATCTTGCTACAGCCTCTGTGTGTGTTTGTGTTTTCTGGAAAAAATCTACAGACTTGATGGTTTTGAATGCATTTTAGCATGTTTTTGTTTTCTGCTGGCAAACGCTAATTATTTCCACATGGAGTAAAACCCTCCATACATTAGATTTTCCTGGGAGAAAGCTTCAGAAACATGAGCAAACATGATATTGCATTTATAAACATGACATTGGATCCACTTTCCGAAGAGAAAGATTGTGCTTTTCTCCAAAACCTCTTTGATGTTTTTTTTTTTGGTTAAATTGCAACCAAAATCCAGACCACTTTGTCCGGATATGCCTGAAGTTAAGCCGAAATATCTTGTGTGTTGTGAGTATCTCAATCCGAGATCTTGCTACAGCCTCTGTGTTTGTTTGTGTTTTCTTGATATTATGTATGGACTTGACGGTTTTGAATGCATTTTAGCATGTAACTTTTTGTTTTCTACCGGAAAATGCTAATTGGTTCCACATGGAGTCAACTCCTAGATACATTCGAGTTTTCCTGACAGAAAGCTTCAGAAACCCGGGCAAATATGATTTTGTATTTGTAAACATGACATTGGATACATTTACCAAACAGGAAGATTGTGCTTTTCTCCAAAACCACTTTGACGGTGATTTTTGGTTAAATTTTACCCAAATTCCACACCACTTTGTCCGGATATGCGTGGAGGAAAGCAGAAATATCTGGTGTGTTGTGGGTATCTCAATCTGAGATCTTGCTACAGCCTCTGTGTTTGTTCATGTTTTCTGGACAATATCTACAGACTTTACGGTTTTGAATGCATCTTTGCATGTAACTTTTTTTTTTTTCCGGAAAATGCTAAGTATTTCCACATGGAGTGAAATCCTCCACACATTCGAGTTTTCCTGGCAGAAAGCTTCAGAAACCCGAGCAAACATGATATTTGTGTTTGTAAACCTGACATTGGATCCACTTGCTCAAGAGAAAGATTGTGCTTTTCTCCAAAACCACTTTGACGGTGATTTTTTGGTTCAATTTCACCTGTTTCCACAACACTTTGTCTGGATATTTCTGGAGGAAAACAGAAATATCTGGTGTGTTGTGGCAATATCAATCCGAGATCTTGCTATAGCCTCTGTGTTTGTTTGTGTTTTCTGGAAAAATCTACAGAGTTGATGGTTTTGAATGCATTTTAGCATGTAACTTTTTGTTTTCTGCCGGCAAACGCTAATTATTTCCACATGGAGTCAAATCCTCCACACATTAGATTTTCCTGGCAGAAAGCTTCAGAAACCCGAGCAAACATGATATTTGCATTTATAAACATGACATTGGTTCACTTGCCAAAGAGAAAGATTGTGCTTTTCTCCAAAATCACTTTGAGGGTGATTTTTGGTTAAATTTCACCCAAATTCCACACCACTTTTTCCGGATATGCCTGGAGGAAAGCAGTAATATCTGGTGTGTTGTGAGTATCTCAATCCCAGATCTTGCTACAGCCCCTGTGTTTGTTTGTTTTTTCTGGACATTATCTATGGACTTTAGGCATTTGAATGCATTTTAGCATGTGACTTTTTGTTTTCTACTGGCAAACGCTAATTAGTTCCACATGAAGTCAAATCATCCACACATTCTGGTTTTCTAGGAAGAAAGCTTCAGAAACCCAAGAAAACATAATATTTCTTTTTGTAAACATGACATTGGATCTACTTGCTGATGAGAAAGATTGTGCTTTTCTCCAAAACAATTTTGATGGTGAATTTTTTTGGTTAAATTTCACCTGAATTCCACACCAGTTTGGATATGCCTGGATGAAAGCAGAAATATCTGTTGTGTTTTGTCTATCTCAATCCCAGATCTTGCTATAGCCTCTGTGTTTGTGTTTTTTTGGACATTATCTATGGACTTTACGGTTTTGAGTGAATTTTATAATCTTTTAGTTTTGTTCTGGTAAACACTAGTAGGTTCCACATGGAGTCAATCCTCCACACATTTGGGTTTTCTAGGCAGAAAACATCCGAAACCCAAGCAAACATTTCTGTGTGTAAACATGACATTGGATTCACTTGCCAAATAAAAAGAATTTGCTTTTCTCCAAAACTACTTTGAAGGTGATGTTTTGGTTAAATTTCACCCGAATTCCACAACACTTTGCCTAGATATGCCTGGATGAAAGCAGAAATATCTGTGTGTTGTGGCCATGTCAATCCTAGATCTTGCTACTGCCTCTATGTGTGTTTCTGTTTTCTGGACATTATCTATCGACATGAAGGTTTTGAATGCATTTTAGCATGTAACTTTTAGTTTTCTGCTGGCAAAAGCTAATTGGTACCACATGGAGTCAAATCCTCCACACGTTCGAGTTTTCCTTTCAGAAAGCTTAAGTAACCTGAGGAAACATGCTATTTCTGTTTGTAAACATGACATTGGATCCACTTGCTGAAGAGAAAGATTGTGCTTTTCTCCAAAACCGCTTTGACAGTGATTTTTTCGAAAAATTTCACCGGAATTCCACACTACATTCTCCAGATATGCCTGAATGAAAGCAGAAATATCTGGTGTGTTGTGGCTATCTCAATCCTAGATCTTGCTACAGCCTCTGTGGCTTTTTTGTGTTTTCTGGAGATTATCTATGGACTTTATGGTTATAAATGCACTTTAGAATGTAACATTTTTTTTTCCACCGTAAATGCTATTTGGTTGCACATGGAGTCAAATCCTCCAAACATTCAAGTTTTCCTGTCCGTAAGCTTCAGAAACCTGAGCAATGATGACATTTCTGTGTGTAAACATGACATCAGATCCACTGGCCCAAGAGAAAGATTGTGCTTTTCTACAAAACCAACACTGAAGGTGATTTTTTGGTTACATTTCACCCGAATTCCACACCACTTTGTCTGGATATGCCTGGATGAAAGCAGAAATATCTGGTGTGTTGTGGCTATCACACTCCGTGGTCTTGTTATAGCCTCTGTGTTTGTGTTTTCTTGAAATTATCTACGAAGTTCAGGTTTTGAACGAATTTTATAATCTAACTTTGATTTCTGCTGGCCAATGCTAATTCATTGCACATGGACTCAAATCCTCCACACATTCAAGTTTTCTAGGCAGAAAGCTTCAGAAACCCAAGCAAACATGATATTTTGTTTGTAAACATGACATTGGATCCACATGCCAAAGAGAAAGTTTGTGCTTTTCCCAAAACAACTTTGATGATGATTTTTGGGTTAAATTTCACCCAAATTCCACATTTTGTGTGGATATGCCTGGAGGAAAGCAGAAATATCTGGTGAGTTGTGGCTATGTCAATCCCAGATCTTGCTACAGCCTCTGCATTTGTATGTGTATTCTGGGCATTATCTAGTGACATTAGGTTTGATTGAATTTTACCATGTAACATTTAGTTTTCTGCCCGCAAAGGCTAACTGTTTCCACATGGAGTCAAATCGTCCACACATTCTGGTTTCCTAGGCAGAAAGCTTCAGGAACACGAGAAAACATAATATTTCTTTTTGCAAACATGACATTGGATCTACTTGCTGAAGAGAAAGATTGTGCTTTTCTGGAAAACAATTTTGATGGTGATTTTTTGGTTAAATTTCACCTGAATTCTTTTTTTTAACTTTTATTTAATGAATATAAATTTCCACAGTACAGAATATGGATTACAATGGCTTCCCCCCATAACATCACTCCCACCTGCAACCCTCCACTTATCCACTCCCTCTCCCCTTCCATTCACATCAAAATTCATTTTCGTTTCTCTTTATATACAGAAGATCAGTTTAGCATACATTAAGTAAAGATTTCAACAGTTTGCTCCCACACAGAAACATAAAGTGAAAAATACTGTTTGAGTACTAGTTATAGTATTAAATCTCAATGTACAGCACACTAAGGACAAAGATCCTACATGAGGAGTAAGTGCACAGTGACTCCTGTTGTTGACTTAACAAATTGACACTCTTGTTTATGGCATCCGTAATCACCCTAGGCTCTTGTCATGAGCTGCCAAGGCAATGGAAGCCCCCTGAGTTCACTGACTCTGATCCTATTTAGACAAGGCCATGGTCAAAGTGGAAGTTCTCTCCTCCCTTCTGAGAAAGGTACCTCCTTCTTTGATGACCCATTCTTTCCACTGGGATCTCACTCGCGGAGATCTTTCATTTAGTTTTTTTTTTTTTCCCCCAGAGTGTCTTGGCTTTCCATGCCTGAAATACTCGCATGGGCATTTCAGCCGGATCCGCATGCCTTAAGGGCTGATTCTGAGGCCAGAGTGCTGTTAGGACATTTGCCATTCTATGGGTCTGCTATGTATCTCACTTCCCATGTTGGATCATTTTCTCCCTTTTTGATTCTATCAGCTAGTATTTGCAGACACTATTCTTGTTTCTGTGATCCCTTTGCTTCTTAGTCCTATCATTACGATCAATTGTAAACAGAAATTGATCACTGGGACTAGTGAGATGGCATTGGTACATGCCACCTCAATGGGATTGAATTCGTGTCCCGTGGTATGTTTGTAACTCCACCGTTTGAGGCAAGTCAGCTTGAGCATGTCCCAAATTGCACATCTCTTCCCTCTCTTATTCCCACTCTTATATTTAACAGCGATCACTTTTCAGTTAAGTTTCAGCACTTAAGAAGAATTGTGTATTGATTACAGTATTCAACCAAAAGTATTAAGTAGAACAAACAAAAAAATACTAAGAGGGATAACATATTAAGCTGCTCACCAAAAGTCAGGATGAGGGCTGATCAAGTCACCATTTCTCCTAGTGTTCATTTCACTTTAACAGGTTTCCTTTTTGGTGCTCAGTTAGTTGTCACCTATCAAGGAGAACAAGTGGTATTTGTCCCTTTGGGATTGGCTTATTTCACTCAGCATAATGTTTCCCAAATTCCTAACAGGGATCACTTTTCAGTTAAAATTTAAACACCTAAGAACAATTGTGTATTAATTACAGAGTTCAACCAATGGTACTAGAACAAAAAAAACTAAAATGGATAAAGTATTACATTGTACATCAACCATCAGGACAAGAGCTGATCAAGTCACTGTTTCTCACAGTGTCCATTTCACTTCAACAAGTTTCCCCTTTGGTGCTCAGTTAGTTGTCGTCAATCAGGGAGAACATATGATATTTGCCCCTTTGGGACTGGCTCAGTTCACTCAGCATGATGTTTTCCAAATTCCTCCATCTTGTTGCAAATGACCAGGTTTCATTTTTTTTGACTGCTGTATAGTATTCAATAGAGCACATGTCCCATAATTTCTTTACCCAGTCTACTGTTGATGGGCATTTGGGTTGGTTCCAGGTCTTAGCTATTGTGAATTGAGCTGCAATAAACATTAATGTGCAGACTGCTTTTTTGTTTGCCAATTTAATTTCCTTTGGGTAAATTCCAAGGAGTGGGATGGCTGGGTCGAACGGTAGGGTTATCTTCAGGTTTCTGAGGAATCTCCAGACTGACTTCCATAGTGGCTTAACCAATTTGCATTGCCACCAACAGTGGATTAGTGTCCCTTTTTCACCACATCCTCTCCAGCATCTATTGTTGGTAGATCTCTGATTGTGAGCCATTCTAACTGGGGTGAGGTGGAACCTCATTGTGGTTTTGATTTGCATTTCCCTGATTGCTAGTGATCTTGAACATTTTTTCATGTGTCTGTTGGCCATTTGGATTTCCTCTTTTGAAAAATATCTATTGGGGTCCTTGGCCCATCTCTTAAGTGGGTTGTTTTGATCTTGTGGAGTTTCTTGATTTCTTTGTAGATTCTTGTTATCAACCCTTTATCAGTTGCATAGTTTGCAAATATATTTTCCCATTCTGTCGGTTGTCTCTTCACTCCCCTGACTGTTTCTTTTGCAGTACAGAAACTTCTCAATTTGATGCAATCCCAAATGTTAATTTTGGCTTTGACTGCCTGTGCTTCTGGGGTGTTTTCGAAGAAGTCATTGTGGGTACCTATATCTTGCAAGGTTTTTCCAATGCTCTCTAATAATTTGATGGTGTCAGGTCATAGATTTAAGTCTTTAATCCATGTTGAGTGGATTTTTGTGTAAGGTGAAAGGTAGGGGTCTTGCTTCATGATTCTGCATGTGGAAATCCAGTTTTTCCAGCACCATTTATTGAATAGACTGTCCTTACTCTAGGGATTGGTTTTCCATCCTTGATCAAATATGAGTTGGCTGTAGCTGTTTGGATTGATTTCTGGTGTTTCTATTCTGTTCCATTGGTCTATCCATCTGTTTCTGTACCAGTACCATGCTGTTTTGATTACAACTGCCTTGTAGTATGTCCTGAAATCTGGTATTGTGATGCCTCCAGCTTTGTTTTTTTTTTGTACAAGATTGCTTTAGCTATTTGAGGTCTCCTGTGTCTCCATATAAATTTCAGCACCATTTTTTCCAGATCTGAGAAGAAGGTCTTTGGTATCTTGATTGATATTGCATTGAATCTATAAATTGCTTTTGGGAGAATGGACATTTTGATGATATTGATTCTTCCAATCCATGAGCATGGAATATTTTTCCGTTTCATGGTATCCTCTTCTATTTCTTTCTTTAAGGTTTTGTAATTTTCATCGTAGAGATCTTTAACGTCCTTGGTTAAGTTTATTCCAAGGTATTTGATTGTTTTTGTAGCTATTGTGAATGGGATTGATCTTAGCAGTTCTTTCTCAGCCATGTCATTGCCTGTGTATATATAGACTGTTGATTTTTGTGCATTGATTTTATACCCTGCTACTTTGCCAAACTCTTCTATGAGTTCCAATAGTCTCTTAGTAGAGTTCTTTGGATCCCCTAAATAAAGAATCATATCATCTGCAAAGAGGGATAGTTTGAGTTCTTCCTTCCCAATTTGTATCCCTTTAATTTCTTTTTCTTGCCTAATAGCTCTGGCTAGAACTTCCAGAACTATATTGAATAGCAGTGGTGAGAGTGGGCATCCCTGCCTGGTACCAGATCTCAGTGGAAATGCTTCCAACTTTTCCGCATTCAATAGGATGTTGGCTGTGGGTTTTTCATAGATTGCTTTGATTGTATTGAGGAATGTTCCTTCCAAACCCAGTTTGCTTAGAATTTTCATCATGAAAGGGTGTTGAATTTTATCGAATGCTTTCACGGCATCTATTGAGACAATCACATTGTTTTTCTTCTGCAGTCTGTTAATGTGGTGAATCACATTGATTGATTTGCGCACATTAAACCATCCCTGCATACCAGGGATAAATCCCACTTGGTCTGGGTGGAAGATCTTTCTGATGTGTTGTTGCATTCTATTGGCGAGAATTTTATTGAGGATTTTTGCATCTATGTTCATCAGGGATATTGGTCTGTAATTCTCTTTCAATGCTGCATCTTTTTCCAGCTTAGGAATTAAGGTGATGCTGGCTTCATAGAAAGAATTTGGGAGGACTCCCTCTTTTTTGATTGTTCTGAATAGTTTGAGAAGAATTGGAGTCAGTTCTTCTTTAAATGTCTGGTAGAATTCAGCAGTGAATCCATCTGGTCCTGGGCTTTTCTTTGTTGGGAGGGCCTGTATTACTGTTTCAATTTCTGTTTCAGTTATGGGTCTGTTTAGGTTTTCTATGTTTTCCTGGTTCAATTTAGGTAGGTTGCATGTGTACAGGAATCTATCCATTTCTGATAGATTTTCCTGTTTGCTGGCATACAAGTCCTTGTAGTAATTTCTGATGATTCTTTTTATTTCTGTGGTGTCTGTTGTTACGTTTCCTTTTTCATCTCTGATTTTATTGATTTGGGTCTTTTCTCTTCTTTTTTTAGTTAGTTGGGCCAAAGGGGTGTCAATTTTATTTATTTTTTCAAAAAACCAGCTCCTTGTTGGGCTGATTTTTTGTAATGTTTTTTTTTTTTTTTATTCAATCTTGTTGATTTCTTCTCTGATTTTAATTATTTCTCTCTCCTACTAGATTTGGGTCTGGTTTGCTGTAGGTTTTCTAGATCCTTGAGGTGAATTGAAAGCTCATCTATTTGGTAACTTTCCAATTTCTTGATGTAGGCACCTATTGATATAAACTTTCCTCTTAACCCTGCTTTTGCTGCATCCCATACGTTTTGGTATGTTGTGCTGTTATCCTCACTTACTTCCAGAAAGTTTTTGATTTCTCTTTTAATTTCTTCTATGACCGATTGTTCATTCAGGAGCATGTTGTTCAATCTCCCTGTGTTTGCATATGCTCTAGGGATTCCTGAGTTGCTAATTTCCAACTTCATTCCTTTATGGTCTGAGAAACTGCATGGTATGATTCTCATTCCTTTGAATTTGCTGAACTTGCTTTATGGCCTAGTATGTGGTCAATCCTAGAGAAGGTTCCATGTACTGCTGAGAAGAATGTAAAATCTTTAGCTGTAGGATTGAAAATTCTGTAGATATCTGTTAGATCCATTTCGGCTACAGTGTCATTTAAATCTACTGTCTCCTTGTTGATCTTCTGTCCTGTTGATCTGTCTATTTCTGAGAGTGGAGTATTGAAGTCCCCCAGTACTATTGTATTGGGGTCTAAATCTCCGTTTAAGTCCCTTAACAAATCTTTTAGATAAACCGGTGCCCTGTAGTTAGGTGCATATACATTGATAATTGTATATCTTCTTGTTGTATTGATCCCTTAATCATTATATAGTGTGCCTCTTTGTCTCTCTTTACAGTTTTTGTGGTAAAGTTTATGTTGTCTGATATTAAGATGGCTACACCCGCTCTTTTTTCATTTCTGTTTGCATGGTATATCTTTTTCCAGCCTGTCACTTTCAGTCTGTATGGATCTTTGTTGGAAAGATGTGTTTCTTGTAAGCAGCAAATAGATGGGTTTTGTTCCTTTACCCAGTCAGCCAATCGGTGTCTTTTAACTGGACAGTTCAGGCCATTAATGTTCAATGTGACTAATGATAAGTGGTAACTTTGCCCTGCCATTTGCCAAAGATAAGTTCTAATATATGCTTTGAATTCCCTGTGATCTTTTGCTGTGAGGTTTCCTTCCTTTACCTTCTTTCATATTGATGGCTGTGTTTCTGTGTTTCTGTGTGTAACACATCTTTAAGCATCTTTTGCAGGGCTGGACGAGTGGCGACAAATTCTTTCAATTTCTGTTTGCTATGAAAAGTCTTTATTTCACCTTCATTCACAAATGATAGCTTAGCAGGATATAATATTCTGGGCTGGCAGTTTTTCTCAATTAGTACCTGGCTATATCTCGCCATTCCCTCCTAGCTTGTAGGGTTTCTGATGAGAAGTCAGCTGTGAGTCTGATTGGAGATTCTCTGAGAGTAATCTGACGTTTCTCTCTTGCACATTTTAGGATCTTTTCTTTATGTTTCACTGTGGAGAGTTTAATTACAACGTGTCGTGGTGAGGATCTCTTTTGGTCGTGTTTATTAGGGGTTCTGTGAGCTTCCTGTACTAGGATTTCTCTGTCCTTCTCCAAACCTGGGAAATTTTCTGCTAATATCTCACTAATAAGGCCTTCTAATCCTTTCTCCCTCTCCATGCCTTCAGGCACTCCTAGAATCCGAATGTTGGGTTTTTTAATAGTATCCTGAAGATTCTGGACAATATGTTTTAGATTTCTAATTTCCTCTTCTTTTCTTTGGTCTGACTCTATCCTTTCCTGTTCTCTGTCTTCTAAGTCCGATATTCTCTCTTCTGCTTCACCCATTCTGTTTGTAAGGCTCTCTATTGTGTTTTTCATTTGATCTATTGAATTCTTCACTTCATTATGATTTCTCATCACTATCACAGTTTCCTGTTGTACTAGTTGTTTCATTTTATTTTGATTCCTCCTTAATATTTCATTTTCATGAGAGAGATTTTCTATCTTGTCCATTAAGGATTTCTGTAGTTCAAGAATTTGTTTTTGAGAACTTCTTAATGTTCTTATCAATTTTTTGAGATCTGCTTCTTGCATTTCTTCTATCTCATCATCTTCATAATCTTGAATTTGGCTGTCTTTTTCATTTTGGGGCGTCATGGTTAATTCCTTGTTTTTATTACCTCAGTTTTTGCGTTTATTATTTGGCATATTGGAGATATTTGGTTTCTTCACTGTGGTGCTTTTTCTTGCTATACTATGACTCTAGATTAAGTGGACTGTCTGTTTTTGACGGAGCCTTAGAGGCTTGAGATGGGTGTTGCCTGAGAGCTCTGTTTGGTGTGCCAAAGGTGACACTCCCAGATTAGGCATGGTAGATCTCACTCTCTCTGTTTCTTTCTTTTTTTTGATTCAAAAGGGAAGTAATTCTGCACTGCTGAACAAAGTTGGAGGTAGTTAGCAGGCAAATGATATACCCACAGGAGCCAGAGATTGGAAGCTCTTTCCCAAGGACCACACAGGGAATCTGTTCTGCCCTCAGAGTGGGCTCAAATTATCCTTCAGTCTCCCACTGGGTTGCCAAAGTTATGGAATTGTAGTGTCTCTGGAGAGTACTCATGTGAATTCCATGAGTTCTCTCCCCCACCGTCTCTTTTTTCAGTCTCAGTTCAGTAGCACCACAAATTTACTAGGTCCTAATCTCCTGTTAATTCGCCCCCCCACCCAGAGTCAGGTTTTTCTGCTAGGCTCAGGGCCCGTGCAGACCTGAGGTTGCTCTGCTTATGACGTATGTCCAAGATGGCACCTGCTCTTTGTCTTGCTCGCCTTTGAGAGGTGAGCAGAGAGAGAGAAACCCGTGTCCGTACCAGTCACATTTTTTTCTTTTCTCTCTCTTCTAGTTAGCCTGGTGAACTTCCCCCCCCCAGGGGTCATTCCCTCTAGTCTCCTCTTTCCACTTGCCTGCCAGTGTCTTGGGCTATTAAGGTTTGGCTCACCTCGCGTTCCAGCGCTGGTGTGTTTAGTCTGCCACTGGTGTCCCGAACTGTGGGTTCCCATGCACTCCACGCAGGTCCACTGTTAATCATGCGTTCCGGAAGAGCACCTCTGCTGTTTCTTCCCCTACTCTTCCTTGAACCTGCAGTATCTCCACTTTTATTAAACTGTCTCTCCCCGCCTGTCAATGTGCTCCCTTCCTATTCCGCAATCTTGCCTCCTCTCAAATTTCACCCAAATTCTACACCAGTTTCTCTGGATATGCCTGGATGAAAGCAGAAATATCTGGTGTGTTTTGTCTATCTCAATCCCAGATCTTGCTATAGCCTCTGTGTTTATTTGTGTTTTCTGGACATTCTCTATGGACTTTACGGTTTTGAGTGAATTTTATAATCTTTTAATTTTGTGCTGGCAAATGCTAATTGGTTCCACATGGAGTCAAATCCTCCACACATTCGAGTTTTCCTGGCAGAAAGCTCCAGAAACCTGAGCAAACATGCGATTTGTGTTTATAAACATGACATTGGATCCATTCGCCAAACAGAACGATTGTGCTTTTCTCCAAAACCACTTTGAAGGTGATTTTTTGGTTAAATTTCACCCGAATTCCACACCACATTGCCCCGAAATACCTGGTGAAAGCAGAAATATCTGGTGTGTTGTGGCTATCTCAATCCGAGATCTTGCTACAGCCTCTGTGTTTGTTTGTGTTTTCTGGACATTATCTATGGACTTTAGGCATTTGAATGCATTTTAGAATGTAACTTTTTGTTTTCTGCTGGCAAACACTAATTGGTTCCACATGCAGTCAAATCCTTCACACATTCGGGTTTTCTTGGCAGAAAGCTTAAGAAACCTGAGAAAACATGCTAGTTCTGTTTGTAAACATGACATTAGATCCACTTGCCGAAGAGAAAATTGTGCTTTTCTCCAAAACTTTGACGGTGATTTTTTGGTTAAATTTCACCCAAATTCCACACCACATTGTATGGATATGCCTGGATGAAAGAAGAAATATCTTGTGTGTTGTGGCTATCTCAATCCTGATCTTGCTACAGTCTGTGTTTGTGTTTTCTGGACATTATCTACGAACTTTAGGTTTTTAACGAATTTTATAATGTAACTTTTTGTTTTCTACTGGCAAACACTAGTAGGTTGCACATGGATTCAATCCTCCACACATTTGGGTTTTCTAGGCAAAAAGCTTCAGAAACCCAAGCAAACATTATATTTGTGTGTGTAAAAATGACATTGGATCCACTGCCAAATAGAATTTGCTTTTCTCCAAAACCACTTTGAAGGTGATTTTTTGGTTAAATTTCACCCAAATTCCACAACACTTTGCCTAGATATGCCTGGATGAAAGCAGAAATATCTGTTGTGTTGTGGCTATGTCAATCCCAGATCTTGCTACAGCCTCTGTGTTTGTGTTTTCTGGACTTTATCTACAAACTTTAGGTTTTGAGTGAATTTTATAATCTAACTTTTAGTTTTCTGCTGGCAAACTCTAATTGGTTCCACGTGGAGTCAAATCTTCCGCACATTTGAATTTTCCTGGCAGAAAGCTTCAGAAACCCGTGAAAATATGACATTTGTGTTTGTAAACATGACATTGGATCCACTTGCCGAAGAGAAAGATTGTGCTTTTCTCCAAAACCACTTTGAAGGTGATTTTTTGGTTAAATTTCACCTGAATTCCACAACACTTTGTCTAGATATGCCTGGATGAAAGCAGAAATATCTGTGTGTTGTGGCTATGTCAATCCCAGATCTTGCTGCAGCCTCTGTGTTTGTTTGTGTTTTCTTGACATTATCTACCGACATGAAGGTTTTGAATGCATTTTAGCATGTAACCTTCAGTTATCTGCTGGCAAACACTAATTGGTTCCACATGGAGTCAAATCCTCCACACGTTCGAGTTTTCCTTTCAGAAAGCTTAAGTAACCTGAGGAAACATGCTATTTCTGTTTTTAAACATGACATTAAATCCACTTGCTGAAGAGAAAGATTGTGATTTTCTCTAAATATGCTTTGACGGTGATTTTTTGGTTATATTTCACCCATATTCCACACCACATTTTCCAGATATGCCTGGATGCTAGCAGAAATATCTGGTGTGTTGTGGCTATCTCAATCCTCATCTTCCTACAGCCTCTCTGTTTTTTTTGTGTTTTCTAGACTTTATCTACAAACTTTAGGTTTTGAACGAATTTTATAATCTAACTTTTTGTTTTCTGCGGGCAAACACTAATTGGTTGCACATGGACTCAAATCCTCCACACATTCAAGTTTTCTAGGCAGAAAGCTTCAGAAAATCCAAGCAAACATGATATTTTGTTTGTAAACATGACATTGGATCCACAAGCCGAAGAGAAAGTTTGTGCTTTTCCCAAAACAACTTTGATGATGATTTTTGGGTTAAATTTCACCCAAATTCCACATTTTGTGTGGATATGCCTGGAGGAAAGCAGAAATATCTGGTGTGTTGTGGCTATCTCAATCCAAGATCTGGTTACTGGTTACTGACTTAAAACCTATGTGAAACTGGTATCAATTATAAGCTAGTATCAATAATCTAGTATCAGTAAACTAGTATCAATTATAATATTGACAATACCAGTTACAATCTTAACAATTCCAACTATAATCTTGACATTAATCCAGGTATTGATTTTAATCATACGTAGAACATAGACAAATTACATTTTTATCATTAATCTATGTGTAGTCTATCTGCTTCCAAGCTTGATCGATCATGCTAGGGGGTTTCTGTGCTCTGCCAAGTGTGATGCAGTGGACTGCTATTATTCAACTGTTTTAGATCATAGTTTCAGAGCAGAATCTCATGGTGTGTGGGGGGGCACCTTTCCAGAATGGAGTCTCAAGTGCTCCAAACTGGAGTCCCTACTGTTAAGGTGTTACTTCAAGATATTAACCTTTTATCAGTTATATAGTTTGCAAATATTTTCTACCACTCTTCACTTTGCTTAGTGTTTCCTTTGCAGCACAAATCTTCTAAGCCTGATGTAATCCCTTTTGTCTCTTTCTGCTTTCATTGCCTGTGCTTCTGGGGTCTTTTCCAAGAAGTCTTTCCTATGCCAATATCTTGCAGAGTTTTCCCAATGTTTTCCTCTAGTAATATGTTGATATCAGGTCATAGATTTAGATTCATGAGCAGTTGTGAGTTGATTTTTGTATGGGTGTAAGTACAGGTTTTGTTTCATATGTCTGCATGTTGAGATCCAATTTTCCCAACACTATTTGTTGAAGAGACTGTCCTTTCTCCAGGGATTGATTTTAGCTGGTTTGTCAAAGACTAGTTGGTTGTAGCTGCATGGATTAATTTTTTTGGTTTATATTTTGTTTCATTGGTATACATGTCTTTTTTTCTTCCAGTCCCAGGCTATTTTGTTTGTAACTGCCCTGTAGTATGTCTTGAAATCTGGTCTTCTGATACTTCCAATTTTTTCTTGTTTAATGTTGCTTTAGTTATTTGGGGGTCTCTTGTGTTTCTACACAAATTTTAGCATTCTTTTTTCTAGATCTGAGAAGAATGTTCTTGGAGTTTTGATTGGGATCTCATTGAATCTATAAATCACCTTGGGTAGTATAAACATTTTGATGATATTAATTTTTCCAGTGCACAAACATGAAATATTTTTCCATTTTTTTGTGTGTTCTTCTATTTCTTCCTTTAATGTTTTGTAATTTTCGTTGTTAAAATCTTTCAAATTCTTAGTTACATTTATTCCAAGGTTTTAATTGTTAGTAGGTATTATGGTTGGTATTGTGCTTACAAGTTCTCAGCCTGGACTCATCATATACAAATATATTTAGCTTATCCAATTCCCAAAGGATTCAAAGTTCAATTTTTGGTACATTATAAAAATTGTAAAAGGAGTTGTTAATTATCCATCCCAGATAATAATTCCTGTCAGATCATTCATAGAAAGATACAATTATAAATGTGGATGTTAATTACAAGTGTAGGTGCTAACCCACTGTTGGTGGGAATGCAAACTGGTCAAGCCACTATGGAAGTCAGTCTGGAGATTCCTCAGAAACCTGAATATAACCCTACCGTTCAACCCAGCCATCCCACTCCTTGGAATTTACCCAAAGGAGTTTAAATTGACAAACAAAAAAGTGGTCTGCACCCTAATGTTTATTGCAGCACAATTCACAATAGCCAAGACTTGGAACCAACCTAAATGCCCATCAACGGTAGACTGGAAAAAGAAATTATGGGATATGTACTCTTTAGAATACTATACCACAGTAAGAAACAACGAAATCCAGTCATTTGCAACAAAATGGAGGAATCTGGAACACATCATGCTGAGTGAAGTAAGCCAGTCCCAAAGGGACAAATACCATATGTTCTCCCTGATTGGTGACAACTGACTGAACACCAAAAAAGAAACCTCCTGAAGTGAAATGGACACTATGAGAAAAGGTGACTTGATCAGCATAGCCCTGACTGTTAACGAACAACTTAATACATTATCCATTTAGTATTTTTTTGTCTGTTCTACTTAATATGACTGGTTTAATTCTGTAATTAACACACAGTTATTCTTAAGTGTTGAAAATTAACTGAAATGTGATCCCTGTTAAACTTAAGAGTAGGAAGAAGAGAGGGAAGAGATGTATAAATTGTGACATGCTCAAGCTGACTTGCCCCAAATGGTAGAGTTAGAAACATACCAGGGGACTCCAATTCAATCCCATCAAAGTGTCATGTACCAATGCCATCTCACTATTCCAAGTGCTCAATTTCAATTCACAATTGATCATAATGAAAGGACTAAGAGTCAAAGGGAGCACATAAACAAGTCTAGTACCTGCTAACACTAACCGATAGAATAAATAAAGGGGAGAGTGATCCAACATGGGAAGTGAGATACTCAGCAGACGCATAGAATGGCAGATGTCCTAAACAGCACTCTGGCCTCAGAATCAGCCCTAAAGGCATTCGGATCTGGCTGAAAAGCCCATGAGAGTATTTCAGGCATGGAAAGCCAAGACACTCTGGCAAAAAGATCTCTGTGAGTGAGATCCCAGTGGAAAGAACAGGTCTTCAAAGAAGGAGGTACCTTTCTCTGAAGGGAGGAGAGAACCTCCACTTTGATTATGACCTTGTCTAAACAAGATAAGAGTCGGAGAACTCAAGGGGCTTCCATAGCCATGGAAACTCATGACTGGTGCATAGGGAGATTACTGATGCCATAAACAGGAGTGTCAATTTGTAAAGTCAACAACAGGAGTCACGGTGCACTTATTCCTTATGTAGGATCTCTGTCCTTAATGTGCTGTACATTGAGGCTTAATGCTATAACGAGTACTCAAACAGTATATTTCACTTTGTGTTTCTATGGGGGTGCAAACTGTTGAAATATTTACTTAATGTACACTAAACTGATCTGTAAAAAAAAAAAAAAGAAATTGTCAATTCCCAACTTGACTCTCACTGGGATTAAGCATGACAATAGGTCTGATCTGATTTCATCATCATTAAAAAAAATCATCTATTATTTTTCACTTTATGTTTCTGTGTGGGAGCAAACTGTTGAAATCCTTACTTAATGTATACTAAGCTGATCTTTTGTATATTAAGATAATCGAAAATGAATCCTCATGTGAATGGAAGGGGAGAGGGAGTGGGAAAGGGGAGGGTTGTGGGTGGGAGGGACGGTATGGGGGGGAAGCCATTGTAATCCATAAGTCGTACTTTGGAAATTTATATTCATTAAATAAAAGTTAAAAAAAATATATAAGTGTAGGAGTTGATGAATCTGCCAGAGTTTACTGTGGTATTTTTGGTTAAATTTTAAATCATTCCTGATTGCAAACTGATGAGTATCATAACATTTGTGGCAGTGAAGTGTGTTCATAACTTACATTCCTACTTTCTCTGACTTCTGAATGATTCAAGCTAGACATGGAAAGAAGTCAAAATGTAAGCTTTCTAGCCCACAGAGTTGTTGGTCTTGGTGCTTAGCAACAAAGATTCCCTTCCATTGCCCTAGTACATTACATTGCATACTTACCTAATCACAGAGTACAGGTTTTTTGCTAAATTTACAGTATAAAACAGGGCAGACAAAACTCATGTTCTCTCATAGGCATCCTAGAAAAGTGCTAAATAAAGAAAAGGGGGGGTGGTAGCTCATTGCCTCTTTCCAATATCTCCATTCATGCAAGTCATTCATAAATCCCACATAGAGGAACAAGTGAGCAGGGGTCAGGAGCAGTGCTCTAATGATAAGGAATTTTACTTTGTGGAGGGGGTTGTATCCTTGTCAGCCTACATTCAAAAAAGATACTCTGTCCCAGGAAAACAAGAAGACTAGGAAAGTCAGCATACCCAAATTATTTCTTTTAATTTTAAAGACTCTCTTGTGTCCAACTGTGGTCACTATGTTAAAAGGAATATTTAGAAGAACGTGAAAATTTTGAATGTTGAGCAAGGAGTTGCTCTCCTATGACACGGGTGAATCTATTGTAAGAACAATATGCATGAGTACATTCTTATAGAATATTTCTGCAGTGGTTTTTGATTTCTTACAGATTTGAGTTTTATAAAATGATGCCAAATCATAATATTTACTTGTTTACTCAAGAGACACAAATATTTTCCTTTAAAGTGAAGAAACAAATTGTAAATGTTGAGAAGCAATTAATTCTAGTATGTGGTGATTTGCAGTAACCAGTAAGGATGGCTAAAATACAAATTTAAAATGCAAACCAAGAAGTGAAAAATGTTTTTGTTACTTTAAAAATGAACATTACAAATTCTTTCCTTAAAATATATTTCACCAGTGACGTGGCTCACAAGGCTAATCCTCTGCCTACAGTGCTGGCACCCCAGGTTCTAGTCCCAGTTGGGATGCTGGTTCTGTCCTGGTTGTTCCTCTTCCAGTCCATCTCTCTGCTGTGGCCCAGGAGAGCAGTGGACGATGGCCCAAGTGCTTGGGCCCTGCACCCACATGGGATATCGGGAGGCCATGGTGGCCATTTGGGGGGTGAACCAATGGAAGGAAGACCTTTCTCTCTGTCTCTCTCTCTCACTGTCTAACTCTGCCTGGCAAAAAATAAATAAATAAATAAATAATGCTTTGTACACTCTCAGTTCTTATTCTGAAGATGTTAAAGTGTATCACATTTTTATTGAGAAGCAAAGAAAAATGTTTCATTTTAGAATATTAAAAACATAAAATTTTAAATTTTGCTGAACAGTTTGTAATAGTTGAATTTGTATTTTTAGGCATAAATATGTTTTATTCTTGATGTATTATGACAGATATATTATTTTAATGGTAGTGGAATGTATGAGGTAAATGATCCAACAGATTTGTTTTCATTAGATCAAACTTTCCATGGGGTACCTAAACTTAGAATGAGTTTGATATCACAACACTATTTACATTCTCTGTAAGAAAAATAAAGGATATTTGTCAATAGATTTCAAATCACAGAATGAGATAGTCCAATTTATTTTTGGTTCTCAGTGATGTATTGCTGTGTTTTATAACACCATGCATTCATGAAAAATAGATTTTTATTCAAAAGTTCACATTTGTACCAATTTTTTTCTGTAGGTCTAAAATTTTTCTAAAGGTCAATCTTTCTATAAAAAGTTCATATGTGTTGCCTGATGTAATCAATTTTTTTCTAGATTTATTTTTATTTATTTGAAAGACAGAGTTACATAGACAGGTAGAGACAGAGAGAAAAGTCTTCAATCTGCTGGTTCACTTCCCAATTGGCTGCAAAAGCCAGAGCTGAGCTGATCTGAAGCCCAGAGCTGGGTGCTTTTCTCAGGTCTCCCATATGGGTGCAGGGGCCCAAGGACTTGAGCCATCCTCTGATGCTTTCCCAGGTGCATTAGCAAGGAGCCAGGTCAGAAATGGAGCAACTGGGACTCAAACCAGCACCCATATGGGATGCTGGGACCATAGGCCAGGTTTTTAACATGCTGTACCACAGCACTGGCCCCTGAATTCAATTTCTAAAGTGTATACACTGACAAGATGAAGAATTACACAAAGTACACTCATCTAACAAGGCATATCTTTGCTAAATTTAAAGACAATGGCTTTACCTGCTACACCTAATGCTAGGCTTAAGTATTTGGTTTGGAGCAATACTCATCTTCAGTTTTCATAGGTTTTATCAGAAAGTATTTGATAGTAAATCCTTTTAGTGAATATATGAAATAGATCAAACATTGAATTTGTGAAAAAAAATGCTGCCATTCAGATCATGCCAAGTCTAAGGCTTTGCCACTTCATGATTATATATCCTTGGGCAAACCAGTTACTTACCTCTTCATGCCTCAGTTGCATTTTCTTTAAAGTTAAGATAACAGGAGCTACCTCCATTTTTCTGGAAACATAAAATTCTGGAAACATCACCTGGTATAAAATAAATGTTAGCAATTATTATTATTATCTATTCACATTTTCCTAAATAAAGGTATTTAAATATCTGTGCCTTTATGCTTAATGTTGTAGTGTACACATTTAGATACAACTCAAAATTTATTTGAAATTATATACATTCAATTTTTGTAAAACTTCATATTTTGCTTGACATGGTAACTCAAACTGGATTCCATTCATTTTAATTTGATGAGTGAGCCATTTCTTATCTAATTCCCTAGATAATATAACTTATTCACTCATTTGTGCTTTGTGATGATACCTGCCTCTTTTTCAAAACAGTAACTAAACTGCATCATTTTAGGTCAAAAATAAATCAATAGAGTAAATTGGTATTTAAAGAAAGGGACTATTCTTTGGCAGTAATCTTAAACTAGCATATTGATGCACTTTGGTAAATGCATTGGAGACTTGCTAATTGTGTATGTGCATTTGTGAATGTATGTAGGGTACATGGGTGTGTGTGTGTGTGTGTGTGCTCAATTTAAAGCTACAATAAAATTGTAGCATTATACAAAGAAATAATTCTAGAAAATCATGGTTTGCAATAATTTTTGCTCTTTGGAGATTATGATGTTTAGATGATGCCTAAAAAGTTCCTGTGAATTTTTTTCAGAATTCTAGTAATATACAACACTGAAATTCATACAGAAGGGGAAAATAGTTGGGTTCCAAGATATCATTAGACTATAGAACCAATCAGCCATAATTCAGGCCCCCAAATTAAACTACTTGTATGAGAAAATTTAAGTAGTTGTATTGATGTCACATATTGTTTGCAAACAAACGTATCTTTTTAAAATTATTTATTTATTTATTTGAAAGCCAGATTTACACACAGAGAGAAGAAGAGGCAGAAAGGAGAGAGAGAGGTCTTCCATCTGCTGGTTCCCTCCCCAACTGGCTGCAATGACTAGAGCTGCACTGACCCAAAGCCAGGAGCCAGGAGCTTCTTCTGGGTCCTCCATGTGAGTTCTGGGGCCCATGGACTTGGACCATCTTCCAGTGCTTTCCCAGGCCTTAGCAGAGAGCTGGCTCAGAAGTGGAGCAGCCGGGACTCAAACCAGCATCCATTTGGGATGCTAGCAGTGCCAGGCTGCAGCTTTACCCACTATGCCACAGTGCCAACCCCAAATGTATCTTAATATAACTGTATTTGATAAACACATAACATTAGTGTTGAAAGAATAAATACTTATAAACCTCAATGAAGGCAATTTGTCATTAGGTAACAAAACCATGAAATACTATTCAATTGATTTCTAGTCCAGATATTTTTTCATAAAGAAATTTTAAACAGAATTATATTGATGCCAAAATATTCACAATAGAATGATTCCCAAAAGTGCAAACATATGGTAATCATTTACATTGGATGATGCTTGATAAAATTCATCCATAAATTTAATGTAGTCTATCATTTAATAAATCCTTTAAATTAATTGAATTAGTTGAGGATATGCTTTGAATAGTGTCTATAAAAAGTGTAGGGCAATAATTTATACTGACAATCATTTAATGTGTAGAAATCAATGCCCATAATGTTAATTGTATGATAGAATTATAGATTTTCTTGAAACTTTCAATATTCTTGTTTTCCATGCTGCCTTGTTTTACAATGAGAAAAACATTTAAAAAATTACTTGACAGGGAGAGACTGTAGCAGAGCTCTCATCTGTTGGTTCACTTCTCAAACACCAACAATGTAGATCTGAGTCAGCCTAAAGCTAGGAGCTGGAACTGAATGCAAGGCTCCCACATGAGTGGGGAACCCTACTACCTGACCAGTCAGCACTGCCTCTCAGGGTCTGTGCTGGCAGGAGAGTGGAGTAAGCATCCGGAGCCAAGATGTGAAGCCAAGTTCTCCAACGTGGGACACTGTTCCCAAATGGCATCTTTTTAAAAAAGATTTATTCCTTTATTTAGGAGGCAGAGAGAGAGAGAGAGAGAGAGAGAGAGAGAGAGGTCTTCCATCCTCAGGGTTTTTCTCCAAATAGCTGCAATGGCCAGAACTGGGCCAATCAAATGCCAGGATCCAGGAGCTTCCTTCAGGTTTCCCATGTGGATACAGGGGCCCAAATCCTTGTGCCATCTTCAACTACTTTCCCAGGCCTTAAGCAGATAGCTGGATCAGAAGAGGAGCAATCAGGACATAAACTGACACCCATATGGGTTGTCAGGGCTGCAGGTGAAGGCTTAACCTACTAAACTGCAGCACCATCCCCCCAAAATGGCATCTTAACTGCTAAGCACAATGCCTTCCAATGTTATCTTCATTAGAAAAAAAGGTATACCTGCATCCTTTTTGTAAGTTTGACTGTGAGTCGAACTATACGAACTAGTTGTCTCCCTCCCTCAGGCTGGGCTGGTTGTCTAGAACACTCTGGGTCACCACTGACCCCAGGCCCTCATGCAGCACAGTCCCCTAGCCCATGGTGGGGCATGAGTGGAGAGGGGTGGTGAGGACCAGGGCAGCACTAAATCAGGTGACTGTGGAATTACTCTGGATCACACTGCTGCTGGTGATTGGGAGCACATACCACTGATGCAGATTCTCATGGTTGGGAAGCAGCAGCTCAGTGGCCAGTGCCTCACACACACATTCCACTGGTTGGCTGGCTGCAGGCTCTGCCTGTGCCCACAGCATAGAGCAGGTGGAGCAACTGCCTGAATGAGGAGAGGGCAGATGGCACGCAGCATAGCCATAAGTAATGGAGGAAACAATTTCTCAAAGGTCAGAAGAGTTTGAATTTCTGGAGCAAAACTGCAAAGTACTTTTAAGACACTCAAAGTCAGTGACTTGCAACTGGGTGTCTGATTTTACAAAATTCCTTGAAAACAGACCCATTGCATAAGTATCTAACACATCAGAGGGAGATAATCTGACTCTGAGGATATCCTATTTTCATTTCCACATTTTGTTGACTCTACCTTACAGCCACTCAGAATTTGAACCCTATTGTCAATCTGATTGCACCATCTACTTCAAGTAAAATACCTCAAGTCATTTTCCAATCCAGTGAAGCTGCACATTGCTGCACCATTCAGAGGAAGAAAACATCCCAATGTCTCTCCTCCAAGTTGCCCAAGGCTCATGCAGTCAGTGTGTTGCATCCTGCAGCTGATGCCCACCTTTGTAGCCACCGATCCTGCCAGTAAATGCAGCCAGCATCTCCAAGTGTTAAGGACAACCCCTTTCAAAGAATCCACCTAAATGTAACACTGCAAGGGAAAAACATACCTTGTGCAGCTGGGTCACCAAACAGAGATGTGAGTGAAACAGTGGCAGAAGTTGATGAAAAAGAGGGTGCTCACTTTGACTTTTCTGTGCCTACCTCAGAGACAGTCATGTATAGATATCAGCTGGCCCATGTCCTCAGGACAAAAGCTGATGATGGGTTCTCAGGTGCCCAAAGCAGCTGTCATATCTCTTGTACCTCAGTGCTTTTTACAAAGCCCATAGATGCCAATGGTGAGCTCAGATGATACCAGGCTCTCCCATTGCCTCCATTCCTGGGTTTTCCCATTTAGCAGCTAAAGTATTTTCTCAGATTGACTCTTCCAGAATAAGAAGTCCCATCTGTAGTTATCCAGGATGTGACAAGACCTACTTTAAAATTTCTCATGTGGGACCACAGCTGTGTTGTCTGCAATAGCCTGCATCACCTATGGGTGCCAGTTCAAGTCCTGGCTGCTCTGTTTTGGATCCAGCTCCCTGCTAATATACCTGGAAAAGCAGTGGAAGATAGCCCCAGTACTTGGGCCCCTGTACTCACATCGGAGACCCAGATGAAGATCCTGGCTCCTGGGTTCAGCCTGGCCCAGCCCTGACCATTGTGGCCATTTAGGGAATGAACCAGTGGATGGAAGATCTCTATCTCCCTCTTGCTTTCTGTAATTCTGACTTTCAAACAAACAAACAAATAAATAAATCTTTAAAAAACTCTCATGCGATAGTCCCCAGGACAACACATACAGGAAAAAACCCTTTTAGCTGTAAGTGGAGAGGTTGTGAAAGGTGGTTTGCCCCTTCAGATGCACTGTCCATGGCCCTTCAGGCCAGGGCTTTAACCCACTGCACAACAGCGCCGGCCCCAATTTTTATCCTTTTTAAGGAATGACCATACTGTTCTCCATAACATCTGTACTAATTTGTGTTTTCACCCACCATATATGAAGATTTTCTTTTCCCATATGCTCTCTAGCATTTGTTATTTTTTTATCATTTTGGCATAAAGATGATATAGTATTGTTCATGGTTTTGTGTATTTTTGAATCAGATAATTTGTTTATTAAATATTTGTTTATTTGAAAGGTGGATTTAGATAGAGAGGGAAAGACAGAGATAGCTTTCATCTGCTGGCTCACACCCCAGAGTTTCAACAGCTGAGCCTGGGGCATGCTGAAGTCAGGAGCTTCATCCAAGTCTCCCACGTGAGTGGCAAGGACCCAAGTCCTTCATCCATCTTCTGCTGGTTTCCCAGGTATTTAGCAGTGAGCTAAATTGGAAGTGGAGATTCCTAAACTCAAAGTGGAACTCACATGATATGCTGGCCTCACAGATTGCAGCTTACCCCACTTAGCCACAATGCCAGCCCCTCTATCAATTTAATTCCTCAAAAATAGGTCAGTAATGTTGGCATCCATCTCATTTTTTCTGTTATTATTCAACTTATTGATGTGTTATTTTTGTTCACATTATTCCTCTCAATTGCTCTACCTGAGGTGAGTAGGGCTGCTGTGTTGCTTAAATGCAGTGTGTGCTTTAGATTACTCATTTACTGAGTGCATGCCATTCACATAGCACTTCACTGAAGTTCTACTATGTCCCAAATCCTCTTCTAGGCACAGAATTCAGACCACTTTTCTCTTAGGCCTAGATCTTGCCTTTAACATACTACTTGGAATTTAGTAGCTCATGAAATCTGCAGACTGCATAAATGAATGAATATTTTGAGGTCTGTGCTTTCATGGAGGAAGTTCATAAGAGACAGAAGGAATAAAATAAATCAAAAGTATCCACAGTATATAGAATGTATACTATTTTACAAGTCACAGAGAAGAGGAAGAAGAAGGAAAGTAGTGAGACTAGAAAGTTTGTGGCAAGACTAACAGGCACTGGTCAAGAACTTAATAAGCCCATTAGGAAAGCAGTAAGGTTTCTTTACCCCCCTGTAGACTCTGCTCTCCAGAGGTGAACAGGGTCCTCTAAACCCACTTGCTGCACACACAAAAACCTGAGCATTGTATTCTCCCACAGGTGTTGGAGACTGATATTGTGTTCTGATTTATATTTACATAATGGCTAGTGACATCGGGCATATTCACATGTTTTGACCATTTACATTTCTTCTGAGAAATGTCTATTCAGATCCTTGTCTGTTTCTTCACTGTATTTTTTGGAGTTTTTCCAATTTATGTAAATGTTCTGGAAATCTGTAAACATTCAGAGTTTTAATTTTCCCTGCCATTCTGTTCGCTGTATCTACACTCTGATGTTTACTTTGTTGTGAAGAAGTATCTTAGTTTGATATACTCAAATGTCTCTGTTTTTATTTTTGTTACTATTGCTATTGGAATCTTACCCAAAAGCTATTGTCTGTTGAAAATATTTAGAGTTTCCCTATGTTTACTTGGGTTTTGGTCTTATGATTAGATTTTTAATTCACTGTGAGTTCACTTTCACATAGTGTAAGAGATGTTGGAGTCTATTTTCAGGCTTCTACATATGGATAACCAAGTTCCTCTGCACCACTTGTGAAAGAGATTCTTCTTTCTCCAGGTCATTTTAGTTCCTTTGTTAAATATGAGTTGCTGGTAGAAATTTGGGTTTATTTCTATGCTACCTATTCTTGTCCATTGAACTATGTGTCTGTTATCTGTTATTATGTCAGTGCTAACACCTCTTCTTTTTTTTTTGCAGTTTATTTATTTATTTGAAAGGCAGAGTTACAGAGAGGTAGAGGCAGAGAGAGAGAGGTCTTCCATCCACTGGTTTACTCCCCAAATGGCCACAATGGCCAGAGCTGTGTTGATCTGAATCCAAGTGTCAGGAGCCTCTAACAGGTCTCTATGCAGGTGCAGGGGCCCAAAGACGTTGGCCATTTTCTACTTTTTTCTCAGGCTATAACAGAGAGGGGTATAAGAAGTGGAGCAGCTGGGAAACATACTGGCACCCATATGAGATGCCGGCACTGCAGACGGTGACTTTACCTGCTTTGTCATAGTGCTGACCCTTGTAATATGTCTTAAAATATGGTGTGATGTCTCCAGCTTTTTTTTTGCTTTATAATATTGCTTTAGATGTTAAGCATCTCTCATGTTTCTATATGAATTTTAGCATCATTTTTTCTAGCTCTGAGAAGAACATCGTTGGTATGTTGATTGGGATGGCATTGAATTTGCAAATTGCTTTTGGTAGTATGGACATTTTGATATTATTCTTCCCATTCACAAACACAAGTTTTCTGTGAGACTGTCAAAAAGCCTTGACAAAAATTGGACTTTATTACACAAAACTTGGTCACTTTTTGGGATCATTTAAATCCATATTTTTGCACTAATATTTGATAAATAATGAAAGACTTTCTCTGAGCATTTTAGTAGGAGAAACTAAAATATTTATTTTATCAATTTCTTCAAATATTGTTTAGATGTGATATTCAAATATTGTTTAGAGCCATTGTCTATATTCCCTCTAAATTAGGATCTTTTTGCTTTTTGCCTGTTAAACTTGCCCTTGATTCAACAACCCTTTTTAATGTAATGTAAACTGAAAATGTCATTTCATAAGCTAAAAAAATGACAAAGAAGGAAAAAGAAGGGAGGGAGGTTGAGTATATAATTATGTTCTCTGAATTCTTTCTATAAACCATATTGAATCTTTTAAAAGGTAATTAAAATTAAAACTCTAAATTGGACCATTATGACCAATATTTAAAACAAGTGATTAAAAACTGTAGATGTCTTCAATTTTGATTATCATCCTTATTTAGACTATCTGAAAGAAATCTGGTTTCTCACTTTAAAATATACCAGTGTATTAGAATTCAGTATTAAATGACTTTGTTTAAAAGTGTTATTTAATCTATTGCTTTAAGTGGTAATACTATGGCCATTGTAAAACAAAATCCTTATCATTTTTCATAAAACAGAAAGGGCCTTTAAAACATCATCACTAAAAATATTAAGAGACCTAAAATATAACAGTCTTAAAACCCAAGTGATACCATTCAAAATTTTCAAATATGCAGGGATAGTTCGTGTCAAGTAACTAAATAATTGTTAAGTGTATATATGTAATAGCTTCTATAAATTCTTTTGGCAAGGGCTGGCACTGTGGCATAGTGGGTGAGGTGCTGCAGTGCTGGTATTCCATAGGGGCATCAGTTCAAGACCTGGCTGCTCCACTCCCTATCCAGCTCTCTGCTATGGCCTGGGAAAGCACTATAAAATGGTCCAAGTCCTTGGGCCCCTGAACCTGCATAGGAGACCAGGAAGAGGCTCCTGGCTCCTGCCTGCTAGTCGGCACAGCTCCAGCCATGGAGGCCAACTGTGGAGTGAACCAGTGAATGGAAGACCACTCTCTCTGCCTCTCCTTCTCTCTCTGTATAATTCTGACTTTCAAATAATATAAATAAATCTTTAAAAACTTCTTTTGGCAAATAGATGAAGCTATTTGTTATACATTTCAAATAAATAGCAAACATACTAGAAAAATATATTGAATAAAATTTAAGCAACTCATAGCTATACACAGAAATTTCTCACCATAACAACATAGCAACCACTAAATTTCCAAACTTAATTTTCCACAACTTAGAATCTTTAACTCCAGAAGTAGTACTAAATTGACAGAACAGTGGCCTATGTATCAGGATACCTAATTCTAATACAGAATTATCCCTGCTACAACTTACCTATGTGACCTTGAACAATTCACTTTACTTCTCTGGGCCTTGGCATTTAGCATCCTCATGTGATAAAGGAGGCTTGGATAATATCAGTTGTACTCAAGATAGACTTCAACGATCTCTCAAACAGGCACCTTAAGGGAAAGTAATACTTTAGATCAAAGCTTACATTTTTAAATATAAATATATTTTAAACTGTTTCTACAACTAGTACAAAACAACACATTCAAATGTGTACCATGCCACATTTCAATATTTGGGAATAATTAATGCATCATTTTAGAGCATTGTCTTGAGGCCAGCACTGTGGTGTAGCCAGTAAAGCCACTGCATGCAGTGTGGGCATCCCATATGGAGGCCGGTTCAAGTCCCGGCTGCTCCACTTTCCATCCAGCTCTCTGCTAGAGCCTGGGAGAGCAGTAGGAAGTTGGCCCAAGCCCTTGGGCCCCTGAATCTGCATGGGAGATCCTGAAGAGGTCCTGGCTCCTGGCTTCAGATGGGCATATCTCTGACATTTTAGGCCATCTGGGGAGTGAACCAGCAGATGGAGGACCTCTCTCTCTCTCTCTTCCTCTTGTTCACTATCTGTGTAACTCTGACTTCCAAATAAATAAATAAATCTTTAAAAAAAAATCAAAAGAATATTGTCTTGCACACAGTGAACCACTAAGTACAAGATATTATTAGTAATATTAGATTGAAATATTGAAGTAAACTAGGCAATAAGCCTTAAGATGCAAATTAATACCAAGAAATATAATCTCAAATTTCTGTGTTCAACAAGGTAGTCTCTTTTTCACTACTAACTTTATACTGAATAAGATATTTTGATATTTTGTTAAGAGTAAATTTATCAGGGGCCAGAGCCGTGGCTCACTTGGTTAATTCTCCCCCTGTAGTGCTGGTATCCCATCTGGGCAAAGGGTTCTAGTCCTGGTTGCTCCTCTTTCAGTCCAGCTCTCTGCTATGGCCCAGGAAGGCAGTGGAGGATGGACCAAGTGCTTGGGCCCTGCACCCGCATGGGAGACCAGGAGAAAGCACCTGACTCCTGGCTTTGGATAGGCACAGCTCCAACTGTGGTGGCCATTTGGGGAGTGAACCAACGGAAGGTAGACCTTTCTGTCTTTCTCACTGTCTATAACTCTACCTGTCAAATAAAAAAATTATTAGTTTTTCATAAAAACTGCAGTATTTGAAAAGGTTCTAAAATCCCTCTAATTCTAAATGTCTGTGACTGCTAACTCATTAGCACATATTGCATTCTTTATATCTGGGTAATCATGATAATTCACTTATAAATGATTAACAGATCTGCTTTACATATAAATGCATGCTTTACCAAAAATCATACAATAAGCAGGCTACATACTTTACTTCAAGTAAAACTGCCATATCCAGTACTACAATTGTAAATAAGACAGTTTCAATTGTTCAGCATGATCAATTATAAATTCCAATAGCGTAGCAATAGTCATAAGAATAAAGGGGCCGATGCTGTGGCATAGCAAGTAAAGCTGTGGCTTGCAGTGCCGACATCCCACATGGGTGCCAGTTCAAGTCCTGGCTACTCAAATTACTATCCAGCTTTTTAGGCAAGTAAGACTTACTATCCAGCAGTAGAGGATGACCCAGACCCTTGGGCTCCAGCACCTGCATAGGAGACCAAAAAGAAGCTACTGGCTCCTGGCTTTGGATCAGCACAGCTCCAGCCATTGTGGCCAAATCAGGAGTGAACCAGAGGTTGGAAGACTGCTCTCTCTCTCTCTCTCTCGCTCCTTCTCTGTGTGTGTAACTCTTTCAAGTAAAATAAATAAATCTTTTTTAAAAAAGGACTAAATAAAAAGGAAGGTGAAGATTACAAAATTGTTTAACTTTCATTTAAGAAATATAAATTTCCAAAGTACAGCTTTTGGATTACAGTGGCTTCCCCTCCCCCATAACTTCCCTCCCACCCATAACCCTCCTATTTCCTGCTCCCTCTCCCATCCCAGAATATTACAAAATTGTATGAAGGACATTTGTACAGTATACAAATATACTGATTTCTGTGGGGAGCAGCCCGGACTAGACTGAGTTACTGGAATTAAGACTTATTCTATGCATCTGCTCTCCCACAATATGGCGCTGGGAGAGAAGTAAACAGCTTCTGCACAGCTGCCTCCAGTTCAGCCAATAAACTGTAGGACTTGCTCCTGATTGGAGGAGAGCAGCATACTCGGCGTGTGGGCAGCCGAGTTGGGATTGGCAGAGGAGGACTATAAAGGAGGAGAGAGACGGCATGCACCAGGGAACATCTAAGGGGAACATCTAGGGGGAACACCTGTGCAGCCCCCAGAGAGCCGGCCGGCGGTGTGCCGCTCCCCTGCGGAAGTGGGGAAAGTGGCCAGGGGGAACTGCCCTTCCACGGAGGTGGAAGGGATAGTAGCCAACCTGGGAAGAACCAGCAGCAAACCCGGGGAGGGCCGAGCAGACGAAAGAACAGCGCAGGGTTTAGTGTCGCTCCTCCACGAAGAGGGGGAGCGACAATTTCTAATGTAATATTTGAATACTTGAAGCAAGAAGGCTAAGTACTTCTTTGCCAAAATAACATGTTTTGTCCAGTGTAAAACCCATTTGCCATCCCAATACACAAAGGGATTTGGGGCAATAAGGAAAAAAGAAGTCCACACATGCAGAAATGTTAAGCAAAACAAAATAGAGAATGTATTTAGTTTCATGCAAATCACATGAGAATTAATAGTATTCCACCAATTTCCAACAAACATTTTTAACTTTAATGAATGAATGAATTTTCAGTTACATAGCAGAAAACTTCTACCCTCTCCCATAAAACTGAAAGAGAAACTTTTTAAAAGTAAAAACTGATGAAAGAATTCTGCAATACACGTTAATGTTAAGTAGCCCAGCAGAGTTTATTTAGAAATACAAACACACACACAGAAAATAAATACATTAAAATCTTACTGAATAGTTCAGTAATAGTTCAGGATCCAATATAGTGTGCAAAAGATTCTGGATTTCCCAGTCACTTTGTATAGGAAATGATTTGCTTTGCTATGTAGCATGTAACTTTAGATTCCTGAACACCTCCACTTTGCTTCTTACCCTGAGTCCCAGCAAATACAGGAACACAGCTGTTGAATCATTCATTTTCTGGATTTGAGAATATCAAAGAATTATGAGTATAGAAAGTTGTACAGCAGAGACCAAGAATATCCAAGGGAGGTCAGGAAAACCAATTGAACAAATCAAAATACTATGAATGTATACTGAATGCTCTGTTTTTAATATGTCTTACTTACCTAAAAAGACATGAGGGCTATTGCTCTCTCTCTTAATACAACTAAGGAGAAGATATCACCAATGCTTGAGAAAAATGAATAGACAGCAGAGCTAATACAAAATCCCAAAAATCCAAAATAGAATAACTGGATATGCACTCCTTACACACATCCTGAAGTGGCAATGAAGTAGAACAAATCTAAAATTAGAAAAAATTCTTTTTTTTAAAGATTTATTTATTTATTTGAAAGTCAGAGTTACACAGAGAGAGGCAGAGAAGAGAGAGGGGTCTTCCATCCACTGGTTCACTCCCCAGTTGGCTGCAATGGCCAGAGTTGTGCCGATCCAAAGCCAGGAGCAAGGAGCTTCTTCCAGGTCTCTCACATGGGTGCAGGGGCCCAGGACTTGGGCCACCTTCTACTGCTTTCCCAGGCTATAGCAGAGAGCTGGATCTATATGAGATGCCAGCACTGCAAGTGGTGGTTCTACCCACTACACCACACTGCTGGCCCTGAAAATTCTTGTCAAATTAAGAACATTTAACCTTTGTTTTAGAATGAATTATTAAAATATCTAAACTGGGGGAATACATAATTTCTTTCTTTAGAAATCAGAAGAGAAAAACAACACTTCAAGGCTACTGTGACACCACACAGAAGGAATGGAGAATCATGACCTCAATTAGCCTAGGGACAGAATAAAAGGGAGGGAAATAGGAACAACAGAATTAAGATGAATAAGCTTTGACAGCGGAGAGAATCTGAATGTAAAGAAAAGGCATGCAGTTAACTGAAACAATAGAGATAAGTCTGAGAGGAAAAAACATTGTTAAGACATATTAATGGGGCCAGAGCTGTGGCTTAGTAAAGTCAAAAAAAAATCTAAAATTTGTTTTTAAATTATATAATTAAAAAAGATAAAAAAGATGTTCAATCTTAAGTCTCTACAGCATAAGATAAACATCAATTTTCCCAGGTTCTATTTGCATTTATTAACAAAGTTTCATGGGTATGATCACTAGAGTGGCTCCAATAAGTCTTTTTATAAAAATTATTTTTTTTATTTTGACAGGCAGAGTGGACAGTGAGAGAGAGAGACAGAGAGAAAGGTCTTCCTTTTTCTGTTGGTTTACCCCCCAGTGGCCGCTGCGGCCAGTGTGCTACGGCCGGCACACTGTGCTGATCCAAAGCCAGGAGCCAGGTGCTTCCTCCTGGTCTCCCATGCAGGTGCAGGGCCCAAGCACTTGGGCCATCCCCCACTGCACTCCTGGGCCATAGCAGAGAGCTGGACTAGAAGAGGAGCAACTGGGACAGAATCTGGTGCTCCTACCAGGACTAGAACTCGGTGTGCCTGAGCCACAGGTGGGCCTCCCTCCAATGAAAGGGGCTAAAATCCATCAAAATAAACTCTAGGCACTGTCCTTGTGCTCCCAGTGACTTTTTCAATCTAAGGTTTCACAAACCTTCTAAATTCTTTAGATCACCTGTGATGTCCATTTGTTCTCAAAGATGCAAGTAATTTCCCCTCTTGGAATCTTGTTATTAACTGTGCTGTATGAGAAATGAAGTCTCCTACACACCTTGTGCTTTTGATTCTCCAAATCGTGTTTTCTGCTAGGACTTTGGCCATGAATATAGGACAGCAATACCTGAACATGATTACTGAGATCTCCTTAATAAAGGATAGATTGGGGCCAGCACTGTGGTGCAGTGGTGTAATCCTTTACCTGCAGTGCTGGTACCCCATATGTGTACCAGTTCTAGTCCCCATTTCTCCTTTTCCCATCCAGCTCTCTGCAATAGCCTGGGAAAGCCATAGAAGCTGTTCCAAGTGCTTTGCTCCCTGCCAAAATGTGGGAGACCTGGAACTTCCAACTCAGATTGGCCCAGCTCCAGACATTGCAGTCATTAGGGGAGTAAATGAGCATATGGAAGACATTTCTCTCTGTCTCTTCCTCTCACTGTCTGTAAGTACACCTGTCAAATAAATAAATAAATTCTTTATATATATGTGTGTGTACATTTATTTATATTTGCATGTATATAAATATATTCATATATATATTCTATCGTTTGAGGTAAGTCAGCTTGAGCATGTCCCGAATTGCACATCTCTTCCCTCTCTTACTCCCACTCTTATATTTAACAGAGATCACTTTTCAGTTAAGTTTCAACACTTGAGAATAACTGTGTATTGATTACAGTATTCAACCAAAAATATTAAGTAGAACAAATAAACAACAAAAATACTGAGAGGGATAACGTGTTAAGTTGTTCATCAACAGTCAGGGCAAGGGCTGATCAAGTCACCATTTCTCATAGTGTTTATTTCACTTTAACAGGTTTCCTTTTAATATATAATAATTATAAACAGATAATATCCAAGATGGAGGAATAGTGAGGGTGTGCACCGATAGTCCGGGAAAATTTAGTTTAATAAAAGCAGAGTTACAGTAGTCTCAGAAAAAGGATCAGGAAAAAAATTGCAGAGGAAACTCTTTCGGAGCTAGTGGCTGTGACTCAGAGGATCTACTGGGACAGCAGGGTCACCCACCGTGCGGAAGCCGAACTGTGGGAGCCACAGAATCTGAGCACCAGTTTGAGAAGGGGGGTCAATGTGACACAGACACCAGTGGGGAGAGGAGGGATGCCCAGGGCCCCGAGTCAAAACATCGGCGCTGGAAGCGGAGGTGAGCTCAGTAACCGGAGACATTGGCAGGGAAACGGCGGACAGAATTTTAGAGGGAAGCGGGCTTTGAAGCGGGAAAGTTCAACAGACTGACTACAGGAGAGAAGGAAAAAAAAAGGTGGGGGTGTACTGGTACAGACAAGTTCCTCTCTCCCCCAACCTTGCAAAGGCAAGCAAGAGACAAAGAGCTGGGATATACATAATAAAAGAGGAGAGTTAAGGCTACAATTCAGTAGCATAGGCAACCCAGTGGGAGCTGCAGGAGAAACGGAGCCTGCACAGACTCTTTGGGTAGAAGCCAGAGATCGGAAGCTAAATACCATCCATTCTGCTCAGCCTTGCAGTATTACTTACGTCCTGAATAAAAAATAAAATAAAATAAAATAAATAAATGAATAAATAAATAAATAAATAAATAAAGATTTACCATGCATACCCTGAGGGTGTCACCTTTGCACACCTGTAACCCTGAAGAACCAAGCAGAGCTTTCAGGCCACACCCATCTCAAGCCTCCAAGGCTCCTCCAACAGCAGGCAGTCCACTTAACACAGACATAGTATAAAAAAAAAACCTCACAGTGAGGGAAAAAGAATTAACCATGCCAAGCAATAAACACAGAAATCGAGGGAACAAGATCAACGATGACACTATGACGCCTCCAAATAAACAAAACACCCCAAGCCAAGATTATGAAGATGATGAGATAGAAGAAATGCAAGATACGGATTTCAAAAAATTTATGATAAGAACATTTAGAAGTTTTCAAAAGCAAATCCTTGAACTACAGAAATCCTTATTGGACAGGATTGAAAATCTCTCTCGTGAAAATGAAATTTTAAGGAAGAATCAAAATGAAACGCAGAAACTAGTAGAACAGGAAAGTGTGATAGTGAAGAGAAATCAAAATGAAATGAAGAGCTCAATAGATCAAATGACAAACACATTAGAGAGCCTTAAAAACAGAATGGGGGAAGCAGAAGAGAGAATATCGGACTTCGAAGACAGAGAACAGGAAAGGATACAGTCAAACCAAAGAAAAGAAGAGGAAATTAGAAATCTAAAAAAATATTGTTGGGAATCTACAGGATACTATTAAAAACACCAATATTGGAGTTCTAGGAGTTCCTGAAGGCATGGAGAGAGTGAAAGGATTAGAAGGCCTTTTTAGTGAGATACTAGCAGAGAACTTTCTGGGTATGGAGAAGGACAGAGACATCCTAGTACAGGAAGCTCATAGAACCCCCATTAACATGAACAAAAGAGATCTTCACCATGATACGTTGTATTTAAACTCACCACAGTGAAACATAAAGAAAAGATCCTCAAATGTGCAGGAGAGAAACATCAGATTACTTTCAGAGGACCTCCAATCAGACTCACAGCAGACTTCTCATCAGAAACCCTAAAAGCTAGGAGGGAATGGCGAGACATAGCACAGGTGCTAAGAGAGAAAAACTGCCAGGCCAGAATATTATATCCTGCTAAGCTATCATTTGTGAATGAAGGTGAAATAAAGACCTTCCATAGCAAACAAAAATTGAAAGACTTTGCCGCCACTCATCCGGCCCTGGAAAAGATACTTAAAGATGTGCTACACTCAGAAACACAGAAACACAGCCATCAATATGAAAGAAGGTAAAGGAAGAACACCTACCAGTAAAAGAGCATGGGAAGCTCAAAGCATATACTAGAAAATATCTCCGGGAAAATGGCAGGGCAAAGTCACTGCATATCAATAGTCACATTAAAGGTTAATGGACTTAACTCTTCAGTTAAAAGACACCGATTGGCTGATTGGCTTAAGGAACAACACCCAACTATTTGTTGCCTACAAGAAACACATCTCTCTAACAAAGAGGCATGCAGACTGAAAGTGAAAGGTTGGAAAAAGATATTCCATGCCAACAGAAACCAAAAAAAAGCAGGTGTAGCCATATTAATATCAGACAAAATAAACTTTAATACAAAAACTGTTAGGAGAGACAAAGAAGGGCACTATATAATGATTAAGGGTTCAATTCAACAGGAAGATATAACTATTATAAATGTATGTGCACCTAATTACAGGGCACCGGTCTATTTAAAAGATATGTTAAGGGACTTAAATGGAGATTTAGATTCCAATACAATAGTACTGGGGGACTTCAATACTCCACTCTCAGAAATAGATAGATGATCCGGACAGAAGATCAACAAGGAAACAGCAGATTTAATCGACACTATTGCCCAAATGGATCTAACAGATATCTACAGAACTTTCAATCCTATATCTAAGGATTTTACATTCTTCTCAGCAGTGCATGGAACCTTCTCTAGGACTGATCACATACTAGGTCATAAAGCAAGTCTCAGCAAATTTAAAAGAATTAGAATCATACCATGCAGCTTCTCAGACCACAGTGGGATGAAGTTGGAAATTAGCAACTCAGGAAACCCCAGAAAGTATGCAAACAAATGGAGACTGAGCAATATGCTCCTGAATGAACACTGGGTCATTCAAGAAATCAAAAGAGAAATCAAAAACTTTCTGGAAGTAAGTGAGGATAACAACACAGCATATAAAAACTTATGTGATACGGTAAAAGCAGTATTGAGAGGCAAGTTTATAGCAATAGGGGCCTATATCAAGAATTTGGAAAGGCACCAAATAAATGAGCTTTCAGCACATCTCAAGGACCTAGAAAAACTGCAGCAAACCAGACCCAAATCTAGTAGGAGAAGAGAAATAATTAAAATCAGAGAAGAAATTAACAGGACTGAATCCAAAAAAAACATTACAAAAAATCAGCCAAGCAAAGAGCTTGGCTCAAGAGACCGCGAATAGCTAAAGCAATCTTGTACAACAAAAACAAAGCCAGAGGCATCACAATACCAGATTTCAGGACATACTACAGGGCAGTTGTAATCAAAACAGCATGGTACTGGTACAGAAACAGATGGATAGACCAATGGAACAGAATTGAAACACCAGAAATAAATCCAAACCTCTACACACAACTTATGTTTGTTCAAGGACCTAAAACCAATTCCTGGAGCAAGGACAGTCTATTCAATAAATGGTGCTGTGAAAATTGGATTTCCACAGGTAGAATCATGAAGCAAGACCCCTACCTTACACCTTACACAAAAATCCACTCAACATGGCTTAAAATCCTAAATCTATGACCTGACACCATCAAGTTATTAGAGAACATTGGAGAAACCCTTCAAGATATTGGCACAGGCAAAGAATTTCTGGAAAAGACCCGGGAGGCACAGGCAGTCAAAGCCAAAATTAACATTTGGGATTGCATCAAATTGAGAAGTTTCTGTACTGCAAAAGAAATAGTCAGGAGAGTGAACAGGCAACCAACAGAATGGGAAAAAATATTTGCAAACTGTGCAACAGATAAAGGGTTAATAACCAGAATCTACAAAGAGATCAAGAAACTCCACAAAAACAAAACCAACAACCCACTTAAGAGATGGGCCAAGGACCTCAATAGACATTTTTCAAAAGAGGAAATCCAAATGGCCAACAGGCACATGAAAAAATGTTCAAGATCACTAGCAATCAGGGAAATGCAAATCAAAACCACAATGAGGTTTCACCTCACCCCGGTTAGAATGGCTCACATTCAGAAAGCTACCAACAACAGATTCTGGAGAGGATGTGAGGAAAAAGGGACACTAACCCACTGTTGGTGGCAATGCAAACTGGTCAAGCCACTATGGAAGTCAGTCTGGAGATTCCTCAGAAACCTGAAGATAACCCTACCGTTAGACCCAGCCATCCCACTCCTTGGAATTTACCCAAAGAAGTTTAAATTGACAAACAAAAAAGCGGTCTGCACCCTAATGTTTATTGCAGCACAATTCACAATAGCCAAGACTTGGAACCAACCTAAATGCCCATCAACGGTAGACTGGATAAAGAAATTGTGGGATATGTACTCTTTAGAATACCATACCGCAGTAAGAAAGAACGTAATCCAGTCATTTGCAACAAAATGGAGGAATCTGGAACACATCATGCTGAGTGAAGTAAGCCAGTCCCAAAGGGACAAATACCATATGTTCTCCCTGATCGGTGACAACTGACTGAACACCAAAAAGGAAACCTCCTGAAGTGAAATGGACACTATGTGAAATGGTGACTTAATCAGCATAGCCCTGATGGTTAATGAACAACTTAATACATTATCCATTTAGTATTTTTTGTCTGTTCTACTTAATATGACTGGTTTAATTCTGTAATTAATACACAGTTATTCTTAAGTGTTGAAATTTAACTGAATTGTGATCCCTGTTAAACATAAGAGTGGGAATAAGAGAGGGAAGAGATGTACAATTTGGGACATGCTCAAGCTGACTTGCCCCAAATGGTAGAGTTAGATACATACCAGGGGACTCCAATTCAATCCCATCAAGGTGGCATGTACCAATGCCATCTCACTATTCCAAGTGATCAATTTCAGTTCACAATTGATCATAATGAAAGGACTAAGAGTCAAAGGGAGCTCATAAACAAGTCTAGTACCTGCTAACACTAACCGATAGAATAAATAAAGGGGAGCGTGATCCAACATGAGAAGCAAGATACTCAGCAGACTCATAGAATGGCAGATTTCCTGAACAGCACTCTGGCCTCACAATCAGCCCTAAAGTCATTCCGATCTGGCTGAAAAGCCCATGAGAGTATTTCAGGCATGGAAAGCCAAGACACTCCGGCAAAATTAAAAAAAAAAAACCTAAATGAAAGATCTCTGTGAGTGAGATCCCAGTGGAAAGAACAGGTCTTCAAAGAAGGAGGTACCTTTCTCTGAAGGGAGGAGAGAACCTCTACTTTGACTATGACCTTGTCTAAACAAGATAAGAGTCAGAGAACTCAAGGGGCTTCCATAGCCTTGTAAACTCATGACTGGTGCATAGGGAGATTACTGATGCCATAAACAGGAGTGTCAGTTTGTAAAGTCAACAACAGGACTCACTGTGCACTTACTCCTCATGTAGGATCTTTGTCCTTAGTGTGCTGTACATTGAGATTTAATGCTATAACGAGTACTCAAGCAGTATATTTCACTTTGTGTTTCTATGGGGGTGCAAACTGTTGAAATCTTTACTTAATGTATACTAAACTGATCTTCTGTAAAAAAAAAAAAAAAGAAGAAATTATCAACTCCCAACTTGACCCTCACTGGGATTAAACATGACAATAGGTCTGCTCTGATTTCATCATCATTTAAAAAAATCATCTATTATTTTTCACTTTATGTTTCTGTGTGGGAGCAAACTGTTGAAATCTTTATTTAATGTATGCTAAACTGATCTTCTGTATATAAAGAGAATCAAAAATGAAAAAGAAACAGATAATATTATATAATTTATTATATGTACTATATATAATATATATATATATATATTATGGAGATTACTTCAATAGCCAGAGTGTGGCCAGGTTGAAGCCAGGAGCTTCTCCTCCAATGTGTGTGGCAGCAACCCAGGCACTTGGACCATCTTTCACTGCTTTTTCAATCCATTGGTAAGGAGCTGGATCAGAAATAATTATATGTTTGTATATAAATAATAAATTTATATATAATAATTATATCTCATATATTTATAATAATTATATGTAATTCTATATTATATAGAAATATATAATATTATATATTATAATATATAATATATTATAATACATAATACAATATATTATATAAAGAACTATATAATATATTATAATATACATATATATATATATAAATATATATATGATGGACCAAAATGTGGCATTCTGCATTTGGCAGAAGGGACAATATCTACTGTCTATGTCTGTATGTCAGTATAATGCAGGAGGCAACCCCTCTACGAAATAAGAAAAGCTATTTCAGTTCAGCTGGACATCATTCTGCTGACTGTTGACCTTATTACTGTTAGTCTGGATGCTTTCATTGGTTGCAATTCAGGACCCAATTTTCCCATAGATATAAACATCATCAAACATGAAAATTTGGTAAGAAAAGTTTAAACTGAGAGTTATGATTAATAACTATTTAAAAAAATTCTCAGAACCCATCTAATCCAAACCTTGGACAATTGGAAGCTGTTGTACTTGGCCCACCCATAAACGAAATGGATTCTAAATCCTTTAACTGCAAGGAGAGTATCATAGACATTAATGCTCCAAACTGATCCAGTTCCCTGCTAACGTGTCTGGAAAAGCGGCACAGGATGACTCAAATATTGGGGCTCCTGCACCCATGTGAGAGACCTGGAAGAAGCCCCTGGCTCCTGATATCAGTCTGGCCTAGCCACAGTCATTGCAGCCATTTGAGGAGTGAACAAACCAGGAGGAAGATCAATCTCTCCCACTCTCTCTTTCTAGTGCTGCCTTTCAAGTTCTTAAATAGATCTTTTAGAAAGTAGATCACTTCAATAAATTTGCCATTGCTCAGTCATGATGACTTTTACTTCCTTAAGTTCTTTTTCAAAAGATGTATTTATTGGAAAGGCAGAAAGAGGAGCTGGTGGTTGTGGTGAAGTGGACAAAGCTGCTATCTATTACATTGGCATTCTGTATGTGCACCAGTTCAAGTACCAACTATTCCATTTCTGATCCAGCTCCTTACCAATGGACTGAAAAAGCAGTGAAAGATGGTCCAAGTGCCTGGGATGCTGCCACACACATCGGAGGAAAGCTCCTGGCTTCAACCTGGCCACACTCTGGCTATTGAAGTCATCTCAAAAATGAATTAGGTGGTAGAAGATTTCTGCCTCTCCCTCTCTCTGTAACTCTTTCAAATAAGTAATTAAATATTTTAATATGATAAAAAAGGCAGAGAGACACAGAGACAAAGCAAGAAGGAAAGAGAAGCAGAGAGATCTCCCATCTGCTGGTTCACTTTCTATATGGCTACAACTGTGCAAGACCAGGTTCTCAAGTCCCCATTTAGGTTACAGTTCTCCAAATTAGATGACAGGAATGAAAGAATTTGAGCTATCATCCATTGCTTCCCAGGGATATTAACATGAAACTGATTTGGAAGTGGAGTACCCAAAACTCAGATTAGCATTGCAATATAGGATGTGGGCATCTGTTGTGACGGCTAACAAATTGGAAAACCTAGAGGAAAAATCAACAGATTCCTGGACATACACAATATACCAAAATTGAGTCATGAAGACACATAGAAAAGCTAAACAAATCAAAAACCAAGACAGAGATTGGATGAGTAATAAAGACCCTCCCAACAAGGATCAGACAGCCTCACTATTGAATTCTACAGGACTTTTAAAGAACTAATTCCAATTCTTGTCAAACTATTCAAAACAATTGAAAGAGAGACAATCCTCTCAAACTCCTTCTATTAACCCTGCATCACCTTAATTCTTAAACTAGAAAAAGATACAGTGGAGAAAGAGAACTATAGAAAAATATCCCTGATGGGGGCCAGTGCTGTGGCACACTGGGTTGATCCTCCACCTGTGGAGCTGGCATCCCATATGGGTGCCAATTCTGGTCCCGGTTGCTTCTCTTCAAGTCCAGCTTTCTGCTCTGGACTGGGAGGGCAGTGGAGGATGGCTCAAGTGCCTGGGTCCCTGCACCCACTTGGGTGACCAGGGAGATGCTCCTAACTCTGGCTTCTGATTGGACCAGCACCACCTGTTGGGTATATGGAGAATAAACAAGGAGATAAAATACTTATGTCTCTCTGCCTCTGCCTCTGCCTCTCCCTCTATGTAGCTCCACCATTCAAATAAATAATTCTTTTGAAAAAGTCAACAAACAATAAAGGCTGGTGGAGAGGTAGAGAAAAAGGTACCCTAACCTGCTGTTGGTGGGAATGAAGCTAGTACAGCCATTATGGAAGGTAGTATAAAAGTTCCTCAGAAATCTGAAAACAAACATACCATATGATCCTGCCATCTGACTCCTGGGAATTTATCCACATGAAATGAAATAGAATATGCATAGGCATGAGTTATCTGTACCCTCTTGTTTATTACAGCTCAATTCACAATAGCTAACATGGAATCAACCCAGATGTCCATCAGCTGGTGACTGGAAAAAGAATATGAGCTATATATACAGTGTAAAATACTATTCAGCCACAATTGAGAATGAAATCCTATCCTTTGTAACTAAATGGATGAACTGGAAACAATTATGCTTCATGAAAGAAGCCAGTCCCCAAAAGACAAATACCATATGTTTTCTCTGGCTGGTGGTAATTTATATATAGACAACAAAAAGTAGCATAGGAGTTAAATTGACATTTTGAGATTTGAGTATTGTTCATAGCACTTTTCTGCACTCTTTGATAGAGTATACAACATATACTCATTGATATTTCTGCTACTACTTGCTGAATTCTTTATTTTGTAGAGGGTTAAAGCTTGTGATTCTAAAATAAAATCAAAGCATGCAGCTGTAAAAATTAAAAGAAAATAAAACAAGAAGGAGGGAGTTGGAAATATGAGACCAAGGGAAGATAGGGTAGGATGTTATCAGTTTGCTCTTCAATCTGTATATATAAATTACATGAAATTTGTTCACTTAATATGCATTTAAAAATATAAACTTAACACTAGAAGAAAAAGACCTGAGATCAATGTTTTCTGGATCACCACTAATAAAATTTAGTCTTCATTTATGTCTGACCATATTTAATTTCTTATTTATTTATTTTATAAGAAAATTAACATCACCATTCCTAACAAGTCCATCCTGCTTCATCCATATCTATCAGTTCCCACTCTGCTAATAATTTTTCATGAACTTAAATCCATATCATCTTAAAAAGATGCAATGCGGGGCTGGCGCTGTGGCCTAGCAGATAAAGTTGCTGCCTGCAGTGCTGGTAAGGCATATGGGTGCCAGTTCAAGTCGTGGCTGCTCCACTTCTGAATCAGCTCTCTGCTATGGCCTGGAAAAGCAGTAGAAGGTGGCCCAAGTCCTTGGGGCCTTGCACACATGTGAGAGACTTGGAAGTAGCTCCTGGCTTCGGATCGACACAGACCAGCCATTGCGGCCAACTGGGAGTAAACCAGCAGATGGAAGACCTCACTGTCTCTGTCTGTCTGTCTGTCTGTGTCTCTCTCTCTCTACCTCTCCTCTATTTGTGCAACTCTTTCAAATAAATAAATAAATCTTTAAGAAAAAAAACCTGATTCATGTTATTATTTATGTGTTTTAGAGGCTTTGCAGATGTTGATTACATGTGCCATGAAAACCCATTGAAATGCAAATCCTATAATAGGCAACTCCATGTTCACTAAACTGGTAAAATCCAGTGCATGTGTTGAGAAAAACTAGCAATAAATTTCAAAATGCTGTTAAATATTATAAGTGGCTGTCAAAGAGCTAAAAATCTGACAGTGACTCATTATGTCATTTATTTAGTACATAATGCTGAGAAAATCAGAAGTATTTGTTAAAACTTCTGCTAAAATGCGCTAGATTTATAATTTTTAAATGCATCTTTCCTATATGTAATGCAGTCCTGTGCTACTTTAGAGTATCAGAAATTTAAAATGTTGGACTGTTGCTGTGGTGGAGCAGGTTAACACCCTGGCCTGAAGCGCCAGCATCCCATATGGGGGCCGGTTCAATACTCAGATGCTCCACTTCTGATCCTGCTCTCTGCTATGGCCTGGGAAAGTAGTAGAAAATGGCCCAAGTCCTTGGGCCCCTGTACCCATCTGGGAGACCTGGAACTAGCTCCTGGCTCCTGGCTTTGGATCAGCACAGCTCTGGCAGTTGCAATCAATTAGGGAGTGAACATTAGATGGAAGACCTCTCTCTTTCTCTCTGGCTCTCCTCTCTGTTTGTAACTCGACTTGTAAATAAATAAATAAATAAATCTTTAAAAAAATAAGAAATTTAAAATGTGAAAGGTTTTTAAAAAATGTATTTATTTATTGTGTGGCAGAGTTACAGATATAGAGAGGAAGAGAAAGAGAGGTCTTCTATCCACTGGTTCACCCCTAAATGGCTAGAATGGCTGGAGCTGGGCCGATCTGAAGCCAGGTGCCAGAAGCCAGGAGTCAGCAGCTTCCTCCAGGTTTCTCACATGGGTGCCGGGGCCCAAGCACTCAGGGCATATTGCACTGCTTTCCTAGGCCATTAGCAAAGAGCTGGATTGGAAGTGCAGAAGCAGGGACTCAAATTGGTGCCCATGTGGGATGCTGGTGCTGCAGGTGGATGCTTACTCTACTATGCCACAGAGTGGGCCCAGTGAAAGGTTTTAGGAAGACATCTTTCATGTAGACTAGGCTGCAATATTGCAAGGTAAGGTTTAGCTTTTATTCCCACACATCAGTATTCATCTTTTAGCAACTATAAATACTGAATATCATACATATATACATAAATATAGGTAACTGCAGATTTTGTTGTCATTCTTTCTAATTCTCTTTTTAATGTCTGCTAATAGGCCATCTTATGGATTATTATATTGATGTTACCTGTACACAACCGTCAGGCATTTCCACTGTTGAATGTGTTTATGTGTACAGGCAGTTTTGTTTGTGTGTACATGAATGCACATTTGATGGAGATAGCACTGACAGTAATACTGTGAGAAATCCTAACGCTGATTTCATACTTTCTGTCCTCCGCAGAGATGGCTGTCATTGAAGTAGACCACAGGGCCCCCTTTTGCTGTTATGGACTGAAATGTGCCTCCCTAAAACTCAAACACTGAAGTGCTAACCACCAACATGACTCTACCTGAAGAAAGTGCTTTTAAGCAGATCAAATGATAGATGTGTCTTCTGGAAAAATTGAGCCTATTAGGACCTTGATCTGATATTTTCAACCTCACAACTCTGAGAAGTAAAATTCCAGGATTTAAATCATATTCTCTGTGGTATTTTCTTAGCAAATTAATATATCCTCATTTCTGCCAGCATTTTCTGCTGTCATCTAGAAGGTCCTTGTGATTAGCAGACACATATAGAAACTAAAAACTATGATTTTAGATTACCAAGTATCTACTAACACAAAAAAGATATCCCAGAAGCAACCTACTACCATCCTCCAGGACCCAGAAAAAAACAGGAATGAGTCAAGTTGCAGGGCAGTAGAAAAAAGTGAATAATGAAAGATCACAGCAGAAATAAATAAGGAAGGGTTTGGTGCTGTGGCGTAGTGGGTTAAAGCCTTGACCTGCTGTGCATGCATCCCATATATTGCTGCTAGGAGACCAGGTGCCCCACTTCCAATCCAGCTCCCTACTAATGCACCTGGGAAATCGGTGGAAGATGGCCCATGTTTTTGGGTGCTGGCACCCACATGAGAGACTTGGAAGAAGCATCTGGCCTTTCAAATAAATAAATAAATCTTAAAAAAATAGAAGCAGTGTTAGCACTGTTGGAAAAACAGACACATAGTTCAATGGAAAAGAATAGGCAGCTGAAATAAACTGACTTTTCTACAGGCAACTCCTATTTAACAAAGGAAATAAAACAAACAGGAGAAAGAAGAATCCCTTTAGCAAATGGTTTAAAGGAAAGTGATTATCCATATGTAGAAGCCTGAAAATATGCCCCAACACCTCATACACTATGTAAAAGCAACTCAAGGTGAATTAAAAGTCTAAATATAAAACCAAAAACTAAGTAAACATATGAGAAACTGTAAAACATTAGCATAGACAACAGTTTTGGGTAAGATTCCAAAAGCACAAGTAACAAAAATAAAATATACAAATTTGAGCATATCAAATTAAGATACATCTTCACAACAAAGTAATCAACAGAGTGAAGATACAATGGGCAGAATGGCAGAAAACATTGAAAACTCTGAATATGACAAACGATTGATAGCCAGAACATACATATATAGAACTGGAAAAACTCCAAACAAGAAGCAAAATGTACAGTTAAGAAATGGGCAATGATCAGAATAGATGTTTCTCAGAAGAAGAAATCTAAATGGTCAAGACATATATGAACATGCCCAATATCACTAGCCATTAGGGAAATGTAAACCAAAACCAATAGCAGACTCCATCTGTGGGAGAAGACAATGCTTGGGTTTTCATTTGTGCAACAAGTGGGTTTAGAGGACCCTGTTCACCATTAGAGGGCAGAGTCTACATGGAAGTAAGGAAACCTTAATGTTTTCCTAATGGGCTTGTTAAATTCTTGACCAGTGCCTATTACCTTTGCCACATACTTTCCAGTCTCACCACTTTCCTTCTTCTTCCTCTTCTCTGTGGCTTGCAAAACCAGTATACCTTCTATATACTGAGGATACTTTTGTTTTGTTTTATTCCTTCTATCTCATGATGTTCCTCTAAGAAATCACAACCCTCAAAGTATTCATTCATTTATGCAGTCTGCAGTTTTCATGGGCTACTACATGGCAAAGTACTAGGTTAAAGGAAAGGTATAGGTCAGGAACTGAGCAAAGTTCACAATGACGAAGCCATTGGGGAAATGAACCTGATGCAAGACCTCTCTCTCTCTCTCTCTGCCTCTCCTTCTCTCTTTGTGTAACTCTGATTTTCAAATAAATAAATAAATCTTTAAAAACTAACTAAATAAATATAGTAATAACCTGGTGGCAATACCTTTCTATCAGAACATGTGAAGCATTCAAACAAAGTTTGTCCCAGAAAGTCAGCCATAGTTTTCAAGGACACATCTTCTACTCCACTTGCGGACATCTCTGTGGGGGGAGAGGGGCACTTATTTCTTCCCCTCTTCTTTCTTACCACTCTCACAGTTATAACTTCTATAGATGCTTCCACAGACCAGTCTCTATGAAGTTGTAGAACTAATATCCTCCCATGTCAAAAATGTCATGGGTTTAAACACAGAACCCAAAATAAGACAAGTAACTGGCCTTCTTAATTACACAGTGTGGAATGTAAGATTCTCAGTGGATCAGTGGGTAACTGTAAAGTACTGGGCAGAGGAAAACTGTTACTTATCTGTATTTATGATGCTGTAATTCTCCACTTTATGCAAACTCAGATTAAAAGAGCTCCAGTTAGTGGGCAGCACTGTTGCATAGTGGGTAAACCTACTGCCTGCAGTGTCAGCATCCCATATGGGTGCCGGTTGGGATCCTGGCTGCTGCACTTCCCATCCAGCGCTCTGCTGCGGCCTGGGAAAACAGTCGAAGATGGCCCAAATCCCCTATCTCCTGCACCCACCTATGAGACCTGGAAAAAGCTCCTGGCTCCTGGTTTTGGATCCAAACAGCTCCAGCCATCTATCTCTGCTTCTGCCACTCTGTAACTCTGCCTTTCAAATAAATAAATAATTATTTTAAAAAACAGCTTCATCCCAGAAGAAGCTCCTGGCTACTGGCTTCAGACTGCCACAGCTCCAGCTGTTGCTGCCAACTGGGGAGTGAACCATCGGATGGAAGACCTCTCTCTCTCTCTCTCTCTCTCTCTCTCTCTCTCTCTCCTCCCTGTGTAACTCTTTCAAATGAATAGATAAATCTTTAAAAAAGTAGCTCCAGTTATTGACAACACAGTAGACTTGCATTGATTTTAGTTCCCTTCTCACTTTGCAAAGGGATCAGTGGCAGGTAAAAACAGTTGACAGCCTTGCTAACAGGAGAAGAAATAGTTGAAGACAGAAAATGAAAAGCAGCCAAATAAATCATCAAAGAAAGAGAAGTGGACCCCATCCAACACAAACCTTTAAAAGTGGATGCTCACAATTAACGAGTGAAACAGCTGCCCACTGAAATCTTTTCTAGGGAGGGAAGATGTCCTAAGTTCTGCTTCTGTAAACTCCAGTCATAAATCTGTCCTAATAAATCTGTCCCTGGCATCTCTTTTACAAGCATACTGGACCCACTGACCATTGGAAATGTGGTCCTAAGTCATGTAGGCTGCCATTTAAACTCACCAATGCTGTAACAGCTAAGAAACTTGAATTTGATGCTCAATTCTCAGGAAATCATTCCAGTTGAGCCTAGGGCCATTAATATAAACTCCTTGGATTCTCCACTGTCTCTGTGCCTGTTTGAAAGAAGGGAGTTTTCCCACCCCAGGTTTCTGTAACAGCTTCAAATTCCAGATTGGAAAAATCTGATAATTAATACTTGAGAGGGATCAATGCACAAAGCAGCTATTCACACTTCACACTGCTCCCTCTGGGAAAAATCTGAACACTCAGGGCCACACCCAACAGGTGTGTCTGCGGGGACCCCACCAGGAAGATGAGGTGCAGGATGAGAGCAGTGGGGCAGATCCTAGTCAGATCCTCCTTCCCACCCCTCTGCTGCCCCAGGCTCCCTGCTGAAGGCCATCCAGCCCCACCCTGCAGGAACCAGCCCAGGAAACATCAAGAGACCTGGCCAGACTGCATTCTGAGACCACCCACAGTGGGAACCCGGCTTATTTAACTGTGGAGAGTGGGAGTCTTTCCGCCTTCCTTCCCTGCATGTGCAGGTTCCCAGAACGGTGCCCTCTCTCTCCTGTAACCACTAAATAAAGTACATTAAGGACAGTTTGGGTGAGGTTCTGCAGGGGAGAGTCTGGGTGCTGGGAGCCTGGGAAGCAGAGGTGGGAGACAGAACAGCCCGGGTCCCAGCCCTGACCTCGGGGGAAACTGCCATGATCTCTGGTGCCCAGGCACCCACCCTTCTCCCACACATGTCGCCGCCCCTTCCTGCATGCCAAACCTGCAGCAGAAAGTCCTGGGAGCAGGTACCCTTTCTTCCAGACACACGGGGAGTGAAGCGGGGAGTGCGGGGAAGAGAGTACCTGGCACGTGGGACCCACAGGTGGAGGATGAAGAGGGAAGAAGCAGCAGGAGGCAGGCTTGGGGTGAGCACTTGGAAACTGCCTGGGATCCCGTGTGCAGAGCAGGAGATGCAGTAAATGCCAGAGAAGGAGCAGCACAGCCCCCAGGGCTGACCCTGAGCAGGGAATGAACTCCCTCTGGTCCAACTCAGAGCCCCACGGACTGGCACTAGTACGCGCATGTGCACAGGCATTCGGAAGGCAGAATACATCGGAGCTCCTGGGAACTCTGGGAAATGGAGTCCAGGCCGCAGCATCCCTAGAGACACCAGCTGGCCCTCCCCAAGGGCTGCAGTCTGGGGTGGGTGCCCACAACCAGAGGGCATTTGCTTTTGTTAAGTCCCTCCTTCCTTTCCTTCCCACCCCAAAATCTCAAGGATCAGTTGCTGTTCTTCCTTTCCTGAATCAAATCTTAAAGAGTGACACTCACTGCTGCTAACTGACCCCAAATCCTGGCTCCCTCATAACCTCTGTCTCTTCCAGAAAAATCTTATTTACTACTTTGGCCCTAGAAATCATAAATGGCTATGATAGAATGTAACTTTTAACAGAGGTGTAGAAGGCACGGTTTAATATCCAGTTTTGAGAATACAATTTTCATTTGTGCTTTATTGATGTTTATAGTTCTTTTAAGATTTATTTATTTATTTGGAAGTCAGAGTTACAGAGAAGGAGATGCAGAGAGAGAGAGAGAGAGAGAGAGAGAGGTTTTCCATCCGCTGGTTCACTCCCCAATTGGCAGCAGCGCCACAGCGCCGACCCCTTATAGTTCTTTTCAAATCATTTTACACTGTCTTTTTATTCATCTAGTACAGAGACAGAAGAATGGACACAGAGCTTACATAGCTGAGTATTCAAGGAGACAGGTTAAGGGGTTAAATGCCTTATAGCATATCATTTATACCTTAGATTAATTCTGGGGACAGTATTATCTGGAGTTTACAAAGTAGAAACTGAATGGAAAGAGCTTAGAAAAACATGGTGTTTTTTAATATCATTAAAAAGTCTAAGTTAAAGGCCAATCAAGGGGCCAGCACTGTGGCATAGCAGGTAAAGCTACCACCAGCATTGACATTCCATATGGGTGGAGGTTGAGTCCCGGCTACTCTACTTTCAATCCAACTCTCTGTTATGGCCAGGGAAAGTGGTGGAAGATGGCCCAAGTCCTTGGGCAGCTGTACCGGTGTGGGAGACCCAGAAGAAGCTCCTGGCTGCTGGCATCGGATCAGTACAGCTCCAGCCATTGTGACCAATTGGTGAGTGAACCAAAAGATGGAAGATCTCTCTCTCTCTCCCCTTCTACTCTGTGTAACTCTGACTTTCAAATAAATAAATAAATCTTTTTTATAGAGCTAATCAACATATAATACTAGCTTAAAAATCTTTCTTTTGTCTTGGGTCTCAGTTTTTAAAATCTGATTTCTCAAAGGGAAAAATGTGAGAGAGATGAAGAGTACCTAAAAATTAATTTACTGTAATTATTTACTGTAATAATTTACTGTAATGATTTACTATAATTTACTGTAATAATTTACCATAAAGAACCACATAGGATTATAACTTGTCTAGAAAACAAAGGAGATTCAAAGTTGCTCTTATTTCATGGTTATTTTTTCTTATTTTTAATATCAAGGTAGTATATAAATATTACGCACTCCTAGGTATTTTGTTGTTTGATATGTTTTATTTTTTAAGCAGAAATTCAAAGAGATAACTGGGTAACATGGAGTTCTGTGTTTCTGATTAGTTCTCTCAATTAGAGATCATGGGATTAGAGTTGGTGCTAGATTAAGAATACTTAAATCTTTATCCACTGACTTCACACCAGCATTCACTATGTTAAACAATATTCTTTGGGTAGATTGCTCTTTCTTGCCAGACTGTAAACTTCATGGGGTCTAGAAACATATTTGCTTTGACACTAAAACTCAGCATCTTGACAGTCATTTAGTTGAATAAATAAATGATATACAAAATAAATATTTCTGCCTCTCAATAACTGCCTAATAGAGAAGGAAATAGAAATCAATTTGATGACTCTCAGTATTAGGTGAATATATAATTTGTTGTTCTGACATAAGCTTGGTCATGAAAAGGGCATATTAATAATTACACAGAGTTGAAGTGTATGAACACCTAGGGCCAAGCGGGTTAAATGTTCACCCTAGCTATGTAAGGCATTCCATGTCAATAGGAGAGGGAGGAGGAAGAGGGGAGGGAGTGTAGGTGGGAAGGTGGTTACGGTGGGAAGAATCACCATGCTCATTAATTAGCAGCAAAGAGAGAATCTGTGATCATTTGTTGCTTAAGAAAGGGTGATAGGCATTATTTAATTATAATGCAGGCATCAGTGTTTTCCTGTCTCTGAAATAGGAAGTCTATAACTCAGAATTCCTTGCTCTATCATCAAAACAATTCAAAACAAAAACCTAATTAAGCATAAGAGGAAGTTATGCATTAGAAGTCTATTCTAATCTCTAGGAGGTTCAGGAGTTGGAAAATTCATCCAAAATCTTGCTGCAAAATGTCCCATACATTTTCCATGACCACTACCCGTAAGCATAAGCTCTTTTAAAGAAAAGATTTATTTATTTGAAAGTCAGAGTTACACAGAGAGAGGAGAGGCAGAGAGAGAGAAAGAGAGAGAGAGAGAGAGGGAGAATCTTCCATCCGCTGGTTTACTCCCAATTGGATGCAATGGCCAGAGCTGAGCTGATCCAAAGCCAGGAGCTAGGAGCTTCTTCCAGGTCTCCCATGTGGGTTCAGGGGTCCAAGGACGTGGGCCATCTTCTACTGCTTTCTCAGGCCATAGCACAGCTGGATCGGAAGTGGAACAGCCGGGACTCGAACCGGTGACCATATGGGATGCTGGCACTGCAGGTGGCAGCCTTACCTGCTACGCCAGAGCACCAGCCCCCATAAGACCTATCTTCTGTAGAACCAGCACCCCAGACACCAGCCACCACATGGCATCCCATGGCACACTCACCCCTGGCAGTGTTCTGCAGCTCCTGCTCCTCTCCACTTTCACTGGAAGAATCTGCAACTCCTTTTTTTTATGCAAGTAATTCTGATTCAGATGATGTCCCTGACACAATTGGCTGGCAAGTACCATGGCATGTGTCCATGACCTAGCTAAATGCAAAGCTGGAACATTTTAAACTTTTCACTGCCATGGTGAGACACGGACTCCATCTAATGAAGTAGGGGATTTTTCAGGGAGTCTAGAGAATCAAATATGACAAAATGACAAATCTTAACCAAAGAGTGCCATGGTAGAGATGAAGAGAACCCAAAATGTATTTTTCTATCTTTTCTGAGTTAAGTGACTAAAAACAAAGCCAATGAGGGTTAAACAGACCCATTCTGAAAATTCCTTAACATCTTCATTTCCATCCAAATTAATAGATTACTTGAAGAAAATAAATTTTACATAAATGAAAATGCAGTACCACAGACAAGCGTACAGTACATAGGCCCTCAGTTAGCTTCAAGCCATCTGGGTCCATTAATGTGTTCTTCCAGAACCAAAGCTGCAGTACAATAGAACCACAGCCTCTGACATTCCTCCTCCACCCTGATGGATTTTGGGTTTTCCTCCCACCTCCCCTCTCCTGTGAATACATCAGTAGCAGGACAAATGGAATCCAAAGATACGATGATGTTATTTAATGTGGAATAAACATAGTGTTTTAGTCAGTACAATCCTCAATACTACAATAATAATTCCGAGTTCACTGATTATGAAAGTATATGAAATCTATTCCTAAGTAATCATAACATCGAGAGCTGAATGTAGACTTTCAGAGTGAAAGAAACAGAGAATTGTGTAGAGATGTGTATCTCTATAATACAGATTTACCGCTGTACTTTATAGACAGTACACCATGTTTGTATTTTCTTTTCTTTTTTTTTTTTTTTGCATTCTGGCATAGTTTATTACATCCAGCTTGTCACTTTGGAAATTTTATGATTAGACACTAATATACAACAAATTTTGCATCCTTACAGATAATATAGAGCACCCTAGGCCCTCCCAAGGGCAGGAAACAGACCAAGAGCTCATAGACTGGCTGCAACTGCAAGAAGCAGATGAAGATATCATCAGAAAGATACATATTCCTGAAGTGTGGCTGCTGAGCAGTTCTGCCCTTATGGATCTCATCTCTGTTTCAGATCATTAAAGAAAGTTACATGCTTTTTGACATTTCTAAAGATTTCACTAATGAGAATCTAAGATATTTTCACTACACTAAGAGCCTCAGAACAGCCCAAAGACTTGGGCCATTTTCTACTGCTTTCCCAGGCCATAGCAGAGAGCTGGATCAGAAGAGGAGCAGCTGGGACTAGGACTGGAGCCCATATGGGATGCTGGCACTTCAGGCCAGTGCTTTAACCTGCTGTGCCACAGCACTGGCCACAATGTAGTATTTCTAATAGAAGAGTTGGTTAAGTCATTAACTCCTCTAAAATACAAGTTAAGTGTTAGTTTTTAAACTTTGATTCATTCATGAGAAAAATAAAAGGTTAATTTTCTCTCTTTGTTTCTGGGTATGTAAATTTTATTCTAAGAAATTAATCATGACTTTTACATCTCAGACCCTATTATGAGTAAGTAGAGAATATTGTGGGGTCATACACTCATTCTATCAAAGGAACATTTCTCCAATTAAAGAAAACATTATGGGCATCCCATATGGGCACTGGTTTAGTCCTTGCTGCTCCACTTCTGATCCAGCTCCTTGCTATGGTCTGGGAAAGCAGTAGAAAATGGCCCAAGTGCTTGGGCCCATGCACATGCATGGGAGACCTTGAAGCTCCTGGCTCCTACTTTCGATGAGCCCAGCTCCAGCCGTTGCAGCCAACTGGAAAGTGAACCAGCAGATGGAAGACTTCTCTCTCTCTATGTAACTCTGCCTTTCAAATAAATAAATAAATCTTTGAAAAAAAACGATGTCCAAGTCTTACATCAGAGTACTGGGGTTCAGTGCCTAGCTCTGGTTCCTAACTCCAGCTTCCTGCAAATACCGATCCTATAAGGCAGCACTGATGGCTCAAGTATTCAGGTTTCTGCCCACACATGGGAGATTAAGATTGAGTTCATGGGCTGGCGCCATGGCTCACTTGGTTAATCCTCTGCCTGTAGCACTGGCATCCCATTTGGGTGCCGGGTTCTAGTCCTGGTTATTCTTCTTCCAGTCCAGCTCTGTGCTGTGGCCCAGGAGGGCAGTGGAGGATGGCCCAAGTGCTTGGGCTCCTGCACCTTCATGGGAGACCAGGAAGAAGCACCTGGCTCCTGGCTTTGAATTGGCATAGTGCCAGCTGTAGTGGCCATTTGGGGAATGAGCCAGCAGATGGAGACCTTTCTTTCTGTTTCTCTCACTATCTTTATCTCTACCTGCCAAATAAATAAAAATATTGAGTTCACACTCCTGGCTTCAGCCTGACCCAGTTCTGGCTGTTGCAGGCATTTTGGGGAGTAAAGCAGAGAATCAGAGTGCATTTTCATTCTCTCTCCCTCTGCCTCCCAATTAAGTAAAAAAAAAAAATTAAAGAAACTCAAACTGGACTAAAGGTAATAATATAGGTAAGTGTCCCACTTCTTTCATATGACTAACCACTAGGTACTAAAAGTTTTCATTTTTTCCACTCACCACATCCTTTTCCCATGACATTTAATTTCCTAGGTTTTAAATTTTCTTTTCCCTAGGTAAAATGTGACCACTTGGTGCCAATGCTGTAGCATGAGGTAAGACACTGCCTGCAATGCCGGTATTCCATATGGGTGCTAGCTGAGTCCCTGCAGCTCCCCTTCCAATCTGGCTTCCTGCTAATGGTCCCAGAAAAGCAACAGAAGATAACTGGGGCCCTGCCACCCACATGGGACACCCAGATGAAGTTCCTGTCTTCAGTCTGGCCCAGCCCAGGCCACTGCAGCCACCTGAGGAGTAAACCAGCAGATAGATAATCTCTCTTCCACTCTGCTACATTTTCAAATATATGAATGAATCTTCCTTTAAAAAATAAAAATAAAAACCACTTAAGCTTTCAAAGGTATACAAGAAAGAAGCTTACAGCACTGATAAATTCAGGACCTAAAACATCTTAATGATTGAAAAAAGCAAAGCAGAGGGAAGAGATGTATAATTTGGGGCATGCTCAGGCTGACTTGCCCCAATTGGTAGAGTTGGAAACATACCAAGGGATTCCAATTCAATCCCATCAAGGTGGCATGTGCCAATGCCATCTCACTACTCCAAGTGATCAATTTCAGTTCACAATTGATCATAATGAAAGGACTAAGAGTCAAAGGGAGCACATAAACAAGTCTAGTATCTGCTAACACCAACCGATAGAATAAATAAAGGGGAGAGTGATCCAACATGGGAAGTGAGATACTCAGCAGACTCATAGAATGGCGGATGTCCTAAATAGCACTCTGGCCTCAGAATCAGCCCTAAAGGCACTCGGATCTGGCTGAAAAGCCCATGAGAGTATTTCAGGCATGGAAAGCCAAGACACTCTGGCAAAAAGATCTCTGCGAGTGAGATCCCAGTGGAAAGAACAGGTCTTCAAAGAGGGAGGTGCCTTTCTCTGAAGGGAGGAGAGAACCTCCACTTTGACTATGACCGTGTCTAAACAAGATAAGAGTCGGAGAACTCAACGGGCTTCCATAGCCTTGGAAACTCATAACTGGTGCATAGGGAGATTACTGATGCCATAAACAGGAGTGTCAATTGGTAAAGTCAACAACAGGAGTCACTGTGCACTTACTCCTCATGTAGGATCTCTGTCCTTAACGTGCTGTACACTGAGGCTTAATGCTATAACGAGTACTCAAACAGTATATTTCACTTTGTGTTTCTATGGGGGTGCAAACAACTGAAATCTTTACTTAATGTACACTAAACTGATCTTCTGTAAAAAAAAAAAAAAGAAAGAAAGAAATTATCAATTCCCAACTTGACTCTCACTGGGATTAAACATGACAATAGGTCTGATCTGATTTCATCATCATTTAAAAAAAATCATCTATTATTTTTCACTTTATGTTTCTGTGTGGGAGCAAACTGTTGAAATACTTACTTAAGGTATACTAAGCTGATCTTCTGTATATTAAGATAATCGAAAATGAATCTTGATGTGAATGGAAGGGGAGAGGGAGTGGGAAAGGGGAGGGTTGTGGGTGGGAGGGACGGTATGGGGGGGAAGCCATTGTAACACATGAGTCGTACTTTGGAAATTTATATTCATTAAATAAAAGATAAAAAAAAAGAAAAAAAAAAAAGAAAAAAGCAAAGCAAAGAGCAATATACAGAAAAGCATATATTTTGGTCCCTAAATTTCTAAACCATGAACATGATTATTACATAAATATATTTATATATTTTTAAGATTTGTTTTATTTACTTGAGAAAGGTATTCCATCTGCTGGTTCATTCCCCAAATTACTGAAAACCTGGGGATGGGCCAGGGCAAAGCCAGGAGTAGGGAGGGGCCAGTGCTATGGCACAGCAGATTAACACCCTGGCCTGAAGCACTGGCATCCCATAAGGGCACTGGTTCAAGACCCGGCTGCTCCACTTCTGATTGAGCTTTCAGCTTATGGCCTGGGAAAGCAGTAGGAGATGGCCCAAGTCCTTGGGCCCCTGCAACTAAGTGGGAGACATGGAAGAAGCTCCTGGTTCCTGGCTTCAGATCAGTGCAGCTCCAGCCATTGCAACCATTTGGGGAGTAAACCATCAGATGGAAGACCTCTCTCTCTCTCTCTCTCTCTGTGTATGTGTGTGTGTGTGTAACTCAAATAAACATCTTTAAAAAAATCCAGGAGTCAGGGAAATTTCATCCAGGTCTCTCACTTGGGTGCAGGACCCAAGGATTTGTACCATATTCTGCTGCTTTCCCAGGTATGTTAGCAGGGAGCTGGATCAGTAGTAGAACATGCAATTGGTGCCCATAGAGGATGCTAGTGCTGCAGGTGCTGGTATAACCCATTTTGCCACAGTGCTGGCCCTGTAACAATGTTTAATTCCTAGTAATTAACAGGGAAGAAAGAAGTATGGCAGGATACCTTTTTTAAAAAAATTATTTTATGTATTTGAAAAAGTTATATAGAGAGGTAGAGAGTGAGGTAGAGAGAAAGAGAGAGAGAGAGAGAGAGAGAGAGAGAGAATCTTCTGTCTGCTGGTTCACTCCCCAAATGGCTACAATGGACAGAGCTGAGCTGAGCTGAATCCAGGAGCCAGGAGCTTGGGTGAAAAGGCCCAAGGACTTGGGCCATCCTCTACTGCTTTCCCAGGTGCATTAACAGGAGGCTGGACTGGAAGTGGAGCATCTGGGACTCTACCAGCACTCATATGGGATGCCTGTATTTCAGGCCAGGGCTTTAACCTGATGTGCCACAGTGCTGGCTCCAACAGGTGACCTTTTACTCTCAATAATCTCTTCTTGGTATTGGCGCAGTTTATAATTTTTTGTTTATTTGCCTTCTTCTTAATCTATATTTTTAAAAACTTACAACAAGTTCCAGCACCCTGAGAACCTCCATCACAAGGGCATACAATCAGATGTTTGTCCAGAAAAGGGTGGTGTAGATGCAACGTGGAAAATGCAAGGTGAGTTGATTCATCCTTCTCAGGCTGTGGTTTCCATGGGCAACTTTTACAACCAACTGCCTTATTTGTTCCTCTTCCACAGAGTAGAAAACATGTTAAGTCATCCTATTTAGCCAAAAGCCAGTGGCAGCACTTAAATATGTCATCAATCCAGGGCCAGCATTGTGGCACAAAGGGGTAAGTTGCCAACTGCAACAGCAGCATGCCTTATGGCACTGCTTTGAGACTCACCTCCTTCACTTCTCATCCAGCTCTTTGCTTGGGAAAGCAGCAAAGATTGCCCAAGAGTTTGGGTTCCTGCACCCACATGGGGGACTGGGACAGAGTTCCAGGGTCCTGGTTTCGGCCTGGCTCAGCCCCAGCTATTGTGGCCATCTGGAAGTGAGCCAGCAGATGAAAGACAGAGGTCTCTCTCTCTCTCTCTTCCTTTTACCTAAACATACATTACATAAATAAATGAAAATGCATCCATATAGCAACTTTTTGAGGAAAAGTCTTCTGATTATTGCAGGTATTGTCTCAATGCATAAAAATATTCAGACACAAAAATTATAAACTGATTTATATTTATATTTTGCAACCACATACTTTTCAGAAAAAATTGTCTGCCATTCAGTATCAGGTGTCAGTCTGAAAGCATTCATTAAAAAAATCAAGTAATTTTACTAAACACAAAAACCTCTAGTATAGGCTGCATATAAACCAGTTGCTTCCATGGGTATACACAGATTGATTTTTGTTAATTTACAGGGATCACTGCACTTCCCTGGCATGGAGCTGTCTGAAGAGTTTAAACACTGATGGGTGTGGCATTATTTCTGATATTTGCTTATTATCCAGAGTGCATTCATTAAATATCTATCATGAACTTCACACTCTATAAATCTGTTTCAAATATGTTGGTATTTAATGGTACTTACACACTTCCAAACTGAGCTAATCCTCCTAACTTCTCTCTGGAATAGCCATGCCTTTGACATTGCCTTTTTTGCACACATATGGAAATGCATAATATGCTTCTGTATGGTACTTCAGAGTTTATAAAAGGCTTTTCAGGTAAGATTTACATAACATCATGTCAAAGTGGCCAAAGGACACAGTCTTCTCATTACTGAGGGTAGAGGTATGAAGTGACTCTCTGAACAGTTACTCAGATTCTATCAGTCAGGTTCAGAATCTTATTAGGTATCAGATACACATCTAGATTTTTTTCCCTACTGTCTCTTTGTCAGAATTCCCAGCCTATGAGTGAACTTCAGTCTGAATGAATGCTAATATTCAAGGTTCTAAGTGAAAAAATTACTGAGGTTTGTATTGGTGAGTAAAGCATGTGTCTAAATGTTACTTGTATTTCATAATAGGTATTGAATCATATGAAACTGAATATAAGATTATGCAAATTTTTAAGATGAAGAGCATATATTTAAAACCACATTCTTACATTTTGCAAACGGGTTGAAACACCTTACTGGAGCATGTGTTTGGCATAGTGGGAAAGCCTTCCACATCCCAGTCAGAATGCCCGGGGCTCAAGCCCTAGCCCTGCTTCTGCTTCTGGCTTCCTGCTAACAGAACCCTGGGAGGCAGCAGCTGATGGCTCAAGTACTTGAGTCCCTGCCACCTATGTGGGAGACCCACACTGAGTTCCTGGCTTCAGCCTGACCCAGCTCTGGTTGGTGCAGACATTTGAGGAATGAGCAGTAAATAAAGGGGAGAGTGATCCAACATGGGAAGTGAGATACTCAGCAGACTCATAGAATGGCAGATGTCCTAAATAGCACTCTGGCCTCAGAATCAGCCCTAAAGGCATTCGGAGCTGGCTGAAAAGCTCATGAGAGTATTTCAGGCATGGAAAGCCAAGACACTCTGGCAAAAAGATCTCTGCGAGTGAGATCCCAGTGGAAAGAACAGGTCATCAAAGAAGGAGGTACCTTTCTCTGAAGGGAGGAGAGAACCTCCACTTTGACTATGACCTTGTCTAAACAAGATAAGAGTCGGAGAACTCAGAGGGCTTCCATAGCCTTGGAAACTCATGACTGGAGCATAGGGAGATTACTGATGCCATAGACAGGAGTGTCAATTTGTAAAGTCAACAACAGGAGTCACTGTGCACTTACTCCTCATGTAGGATCTCTATCTTGAGATTTAATGCTATAACGAGTACTCAAACAATATATTTCACTTTGTGTTTCTATGGGGGTGCAAACTGTTGAAATCCTTACTTAATGCATACTAAACTGATCCTCTGTAAAAAAAAAAGAAATTGTCAATTCCCAACTTGACTCTCACTGGGATTAAACATGACAATAGGTCTGATCTGATTTCATCATCATTTAAAAAAAATCATCTATTATTTTTCACTTTATGTTTCTGTGTGGGAGCAAACTGTTGAAATCCATACTTAATGTATACTAAGCTGATCTTCTGTATATTAAGATAATCGAAAATGAATCTTGATGTGAATGGAAGGGGAGAGGGAGTGGGAAAGGGGAGGGTTGTGGGTGGGAAGGACGGTATGGGGGGGAAGCCACTGTAATCAATAAGTCGTACTTTGGAAATTTATATTCATTAAATAAAAGTTAAAAAAAAATGCAAGGGCTCTCTCTGCTTGCAAATAAACAAAAATAAATATACAGACCTTTTCTTAAGGTGTCTTGCTCACATCTAAATGATTTCCCTTTTCACAGTAAAATACCTAACTGTCCTCTTTAGTAGCAATGCATGTTTTGCTCTCCATGTCCACTCCTAAGCTCCAAGTACTGGCAGCTCACCTTAGCATGGTGACTGGTTCCAATGTTCAAGTACTCATCTCCCATTCTCTTTTGGTGGGTCTACCAGAAAGAAAGGAGAGTGTCTACAGTGATTAATATCTTACTGTTGCTCTTGCTGTCCACCTGCAGGCCTGAAGGATGACCAACTGAATACACACTGTGAAGTTCTGGACGTAGTTTCCAAAATTCAGTCACTTTGCAGCTGAGGGACTCTGTCCTGTCAATCACCTGAAAGCCTGCAGGAGTAGGGAGAAGCTGTGTTTGAAGAATTCACAAATAAAGTGCATTGAAGCCAACCACTACCATCCCCACCACACCCCTAATTCAGGGTTCTGGCAAACCCCAAACCAGGAGTTTGGGACCAGGAGTGGTTCAGGAGGTGACCTCGACTCCTTACTCTGAACAGCTCCAAACTGCCTGGTGCACCCAACAGGAGCTCAGCACCTCGACCTCCTGCCCTCCTGCCCTCCTGCCCTCGCCACCAGGACGTCTGGCTCCCAGAGCCTCCAGGAGGCCTGCAGCAGCCCTGCAGGTCCAGGCACACTGGGATGTGCATCCAGAGCTAACCCAAAATACAGGCCCAGCTCAAGTGTCACCTCCCCACAAAGTCACTGTCTCCTACTCCCTCCCGGAAGGCTGTAGGCCAGCACCCGGCACCGGGAGTCGTGGCATTTGGGGTTCACCCGCTCTCCCACAAAGGAAGATGCCCCCATGGGAACCCCACTCCACCTGCGGGCAGGGCTGGGGGAAGAAGGGCCGAGCCAGCCTCCACCCTAGGACTGCAGCCTGGGAAAGTCCAGGGCCCCAGTGCCCTTGCAGGGCATGGGGTCTCCCTAAGTGTGCTCTGAGTCAGGGCCTCAGGCATCAGCAGCTCCCTTGCTTCCAGAATCTGCTGCAGGGCAGCTCAGGCTCAACCTGGCGGGGGGCCTTGGGCCTATCTTCGCTGCCCTGGGGCAGGACCAGGGCTGCCAGACGTGCCCCATGCTGGGCTGGCTATAAAGGTGGTGGTCATTGGTGGGCAGCTGGTAGTTGCAGTGTGTGCGGGTGATGTGGGTGGTGTTAGGTTCTTGTCCATTTTGTACCTTGGGGCTAGAATGCAGGTGGTGACCCGAGAGTCAGGAGGGGCAGGAGAAGAAGAGACAGACCTGGTGAGTGTGACCACCCACCTCTCCTGCCAGCCCTGCTGGCTGAGGCTTGCAGAATGTGCTGCACTTGGGGAAGCAATGAAGGCCGAGTCTTAGCAGGAAAACCAAGTGTGTGGTGCTGATTTGCTCACTGACACAGCATCTGTGTGGTCTGCATGGGCAAACAGGGGGAAGGGCTTGGTAGGAGGGCTCTGGAGGCACACTGGGCCCTTGTACAGCTGCCTGCTGTAGGCATCCAGGGCAGCAGAGTCCTGCGGGGTCCCTAGAGATTCTGGCTGTGCTGTGCTTCCTCATCCACCCTCCTGCACTGCTGCTGGGGGCAGTGCTTCTGCCGTTGATATCTCATTCGAGTCCATGGATATTTTCTCATGATGGGCTGATCTCACACAGTGGCAATCATGGAACAAATCACTGTTCTGTGGCATCTGCCTCCCAGGAGCATTGCAGGTGGACAGGGGGACACGGGTGATTGATGGCACCTCCTGTGCGTGGTCTCTGGCCAATCCAGGACCGAAGGTGGAAAGGGAAGCAGAGGAGCTGGCTCAAGGCAGTCCCGCTGCGGGTTCCATCAGGAGCAAAATGTCTCCCGATTGTGGTAAACCTTGCAGGGAAACTGTCTCCTTTTGTGGGCCAGAGACAGCATCTGCTTTATTAGCTGTGCAGTGTATTGATAATTAAAATTTGGGCAGTCCTATCTTTAGTCCTCACAGCGTAGTTACATTCTGAGGAACTGATGAAACTGCTCAGTACTTCAGGACTGAATGTAATATTAGGTGGGTAAGCCTGTTGTTGGCTTTTGGTTTATAGCTATTAGGTGACTTTATTTGGTAAAAATGCATTCAGGCTCAGTAGTGTATTCAAGGATGACCACTTAGTGAATTGTCTTTTTTTTTTTTAAGATTAAGAGTATTGAAGACTGGGTTGAGCTACCTATGGCAAAACTCCACCATTCCTGGGAAGGCCACAATTGGCAAGAAAAGCAGGTAGCAAGCTTTCATCAAGTAAGTTGAGATTCCTGTGTTTGCAATCTGAACAGCTCACTGCTGAGCTGGGAGGGCAACTGCTCTGAGCACAACTCATTATAGAATTGCTCTTGCAGACCTTCTCTGAAGGAAGCACTGTTGTGGTCAGAAGCATTCCAGGAGCTGCTGGCTAGCAAATGTGAATTAGACTTGAATTTAATCCATTGCAAGTATCACAAGAGTGCAGAAAGGCTGTGTCCTCAAATGAGCAGCTCACCAAGGAGAATTCGACTTAACCTAGAAGTTCTGTTTATCTCCATTTATTTCTCAGCATATTCACACCAGGTGGGGAAGATAAATCACCCTTCAGCTCTGCAATGGCAGTGCTCTTGGTTGAGGCTGAGGATGCTTTTCATTGCATGCAGTGTTTGCAAGAGACTTAGTTCCCTGAGGATTTATGCCTCTCCTGTAAATACATTTTTGGCATTAAAACAAACTGAAGTATTTATGTTTTAGTAGTATGGAACCAACTTAAGTATTTTGCCTACTGGCACCTTTGTCTTTAAAGAGCTAAATCTGCAGGATTACAGGATTGAGTAAAAACTAGAGAATAGCTAATCCTAGTACTAGAAAAGCACAGGGATTATTTGATCATTAGCTTCCTCATATTCCTCATGTTTCTTTTTCTTTTTCTACCTTCTCTTCCCTACCTACAGATGGTCTGGCTGTATTGGAGGCTTTTCTAAAAACTGAATTCTGTGAAGAAAATATAGGCTACTGGCTGGCTTGTGAAAACTTCCAAAAAAATCCACCCACCCCAGAAGCTATCCTTATATCCAAGATAAATATATGCACTCTTCTTAGAAAAAGGCCCCAAAGAGGTAAGACACAATTCCTCATTTCAGCATAAAGTGTACACTCTTGACATCAAGAAGCAACAGAAGAAGCAAAGACATAAGACTAAAGCAAGGGCCAGGGAATCTGAAAAGCTTCCTCTCCTGGTGTCCTGGCTTTCAAATAAGTATCCCCCTACCTGGCAGGTGAAGCTCATCACACATTACAGCTTCTGATTTTCACTTTCAAAGAGCAGAGCCCCCTTCTCTAACAAAGGATAATGAGTGATCTTTGTTTCAGATGAACATGCTTTCAAACCAAAACTCTTATTATCCAAAATATACAAGAAGCTACAACTCCCAGCTTTACAGTTGCCTGGAAAAGGGTGTATTGCTTGATGGAGAATAACTTTTTGAAGTTGTATTTATTTGCAAGGCAGAGTTACAGAGAGAAAAAAAGAGGGAAAGACAGAGGTTCACTCCCTTCCTCCAGGTCTCCCATGTGGGGGCAGAGGACCAAGCGCTTGGGCCATTCTCTGCTGCTTTACCCAGCAAAGAGCTGCGGAAGAAGTAGAGCAGCTGGGAGTCAAACTGGCATCCATGTGGGATGTTAGTGCTGCAGGCAGCAGTGTAACTTGCTATGCCACAGCACCAGCCCCCAGAAAGAACTCTTATCCCTGGTCTTTCTTTTGAGTCAGAATGCTAGCAGGACTTGTGTTGAAAACCACCGATCACCACAGAACCCCATGAGAAGAAAAAGGAGCCCCAGAGTAGAGTACATGTTCTGTTTCCTAAGGCAGAAGATTTTGACTGCCAGAGACTGACATTCAATTCAGCCTGGGTGTTTGAAAAACATCCCTCACAACTGTTGATTCCAGTTCAGGTAGTAAATCAGGAAGCTGGTGACTGTCCAGGAGATACCTGTATCAGAACAGCTTACACCACCATGAAGACACAGGCAGGAAATACGTGGTCTGAGTGGGGTGGGTCTCGCTGGAAAAGCAGGACTCTGAGATGGAAGATAATGCAATGGAATGCTGTTGATCTAGACTCACTTAAAATCAATAGGTCTGGGATTCTGTGGCCTTAGCTACCTAGCTCTACATCTTTCCTTAAATCCATCCATGTCACCACATGGTTTTAGTTCTAGGTTTTAAGTCCAAACTAATGTAACTTGTTTATTATGTAGAATCATCCATTCTATTGTTGTGTATTGCTGAACCGGAAGTGATGTTTGAATTGTTAAATGGTATTTAAAATAGTGAGTGCTCGTGTGTAGAAAACCACAGTGGCTGTTCCAAGTGCCAAAAACTATTGAAGGCAGCTAAGCTTTGAAGTGGTCTTTGAATATTTGAATACATTTATTTTGATAAATAATGTCATTGAATACTCAGAGTCCAGGTGTGAGTTGATTTGATTTTGGTAACTGGAAATATGACCAATATAAGATCTTTGTAGTAGAGAAGAAGCATGCATTACTGAATCTGTGCAGGGAGAACTGACAGCCCCCAGAGCTGAGATGAGCGTGGCAAGGAAGATGATCTTTTCTAAACCTAAGTCACAGCACATCTTTAGAACGACCCAGGGTTAAAATTACTAACGGAATCTTTTATTAAACATCAAGGTCTTTGATGAGAATAGAACATTGACCTAAATCCCTTCTTGAGGATTAAGAACCAGCTAAATAGCAGGCTGCGGTGGTGACGTCGAAGGGGTTGGGGCCCAGGGTCGGGGGTCGCAGGTCCCAATGGCTGGCCCAGAATGGTCGCGGGCTCCCCAGGTCATGGGCCAGCACTTCAGCACGGGGCTCCAGAGGTCAGAGGTAGCCTACTGGGCCACTTCCTGCTTCCTTCCTTGGGCAGAGGTCAGGGATCACAAAGTGACCTAAAGTGACCAGTTCAGGGCAGAAATCCCTGAGGCACCACTGGGTCCTGGGCCTGGCCCATGGGTGGAAAGAAGTAGAGGGGAGATGCACAGGACCTGCGGGCCAAGGCTGCAGGTGTTCCTGTTGGCCCCCGGGCACCCACGGGGCCTCAGCCCCTCTCACAATGGAACCGCATGTGTACCTCAGACCATTTTTACCCCTAATTCCACTTTAAAGAAAGGTTTATCAAGGTCGGTGCCGTGGCATGGGGGTGCAACCACAGCCTGCAGGGCCCACATCATGGGCGCCAGTTCGAGTCCCTGCCACCCCACTTCCTATCCCACTCCAGCCAATGAGTGCAGCGGTGATGGACAGGCGTTTGGACCCCACACCATGCAGGAGACCTGGGTGGGGGCGCGTGGGTCTTCAGCCTCACCCAAACATTGGGGGATCAAACCAGCAGATGGAAGACCCCCGTCTCTATGCCTTTCAAATAAATCTCTTAAAATAAATAAAAAAGAAATGCAAAAAAAAGAACCAGCTAAATAGAAGTGAACTGTATGGAGACAAACACCAATGTTACAGTACTCAACTCTCCACTGCTCCAATGAACAAAGAAGACAAATAAGAGGGATATAGGCCTCCCCTTTTTTTGTTATCCTTCCCTTGGTTCCAACTAGCATGGGCTTCCAGAAAATGTACAGGGAATCCATTCTCTTCTGTGGTCAATGCATGATCTCAGAATTTCCCTTATTCATTTGCCTAACACATTTTGATTATGTTACTCTAGGTAAAGGGAAGGCAACAGAACTGCCCTTTCCCCCCAATTTTAAAATCTGTTATTTATTTGAAAGGCAGAGTTACAGAGAAGGGGTAGGGACAGATCTTCCATCTGCTGGTTCACTTCCCAAATTGGCCTCAGCTGAGCCAAGCTAAAGCCAGGCGCTTCTTCCAGGCCTCCCATATGAATGTAGTGGTTCAAGCACTTGGGCCACCTTCTGACGCTTTGCCTGGCACATTAGCAGGGAGATACATTGGAAGTGGAGCAGCTGGGACTTGAATCAGCACCCATATGGGATGCTGGCACAGCAGGCCATGGCTTTACCCACTGTGTTGGTACCGTGTGTGTGTGTGTGTGTGTGTGTATGTATGTATTTTTATTTCAAAGACTCATTTATTTATTTGAAAGGCAAGGTTAGATAGGGAGAGACATAAGAAGAGAGATCTTTCAACCTCTGGTTCACTCCCCAAATGTCCACAACAGCAGAGGCTGGGCCAAGCCAAATCCTGGAGGCTGAACAGTGGACAATCTTTAGTTATTTTAAAATGAATTGGCTGTAGCTGGTGCTGTGGCATATAAGGTAAAGCCACCACCTGCAGTGCTGGCATACCTTATGGGCACTGGTTCATGTCCCAGCTGCTCTGCTTCTAATCTAGTTACCTGATAATGTGCCTGGGAAAGCAGCAGGAGATGGCCCAAATACTTGGGCCCCTGAATCCATGTGGGAGACCTGGAAGAAGCACCTGGCTTTGGATTAGCCCAGCTCCAGCTGCTTGCAGCCACATGGGGAGTAAAATAGCAGACAGAACATCTCTATTTATGTGTCTCTCTCTATAATTCTGTCTTTCAAATAAATAAATAAATCTTTAAAAAAGGTTTATTAACGTATGCTATAATCCAATCCAGTAAAAGTAAGAGAAGCATTAAATATTGCTACCTATATTTTTATTTATTTTTTATTTTTTAATTTTTAAAACTTTATTTAGTAAATATAATTTTCAAAAGTACAGTTTATGAATTACAAAGTCTTCCCCCCCATAACTTCCCTCCCACCCACACCCCTCCCATCTCCCACTCCCTCTCCCATTCCATTCACATCAAGATTCATTTTCAATTATCTTTATACACAGAAGATCAATTTAGTATATATTAAGTAAAGATTTCATCAGTTTGCACCACACAGAACATAAAGTGTAAAATACTGTGTGAGTACTAGTTATAGCATTACTTCACATTGGACAACACATTAAGGACAGAGATCCCACAAAAGGAGCAAGCACACAGTGATTCCTGTTGTTGACTTAACAATTTGACACTCTTGTTTATGGCATCAGTAATCTCCTTAGGCTCTAGTCATGAGTTCCCAAGGCTATGGAAGCCTCTTGAGTTCACTGACTTCGATCTTATTTAGACAAGGTCATAGTCAAAGTAGAAGTTCGCTCCTCCCTTCAGAAAAAGGTACCTCCTTCTTTGATGGCCCATTCTTTCTACTGGGATCTCACTCACAGAGATCTTTTATTTAGGTCCTTTTTTTTCTTTTTTGCCAGAGTGGCTTTCCATGCCTAAAATACTCTCATGGGCTCTTCAGCCAGATCCAAGTGCCTTAAGGGCTGATTGTGAGGCCAGAGTGCTGTTTAGGACATCTGCCATTCTACGAGACTGCTGTGTATCCCACTTCCCATGCTACCTATATTTTATATAGTCTAAGTATTGTATAAACTAAAATATACAACACTAGGAGTATGCTATCAGTAATTACACTACCAATCTCAGTGACTATAAATAAGAATTTTAGTAACTATACTGATTCTGAACAATGATTCAATGATTCTGTTTTTAAATTTAAAAATGCCCATGAACTTAAATGTTTCTGTGTAGCTCCTAATAGAACTACAAGCCTTAGAAGTTCTATGCTGTTTAACATTTCATCTTCAGTGTCAACTCGATTATTACACTGCCAGTTTATAAAACACTTCATAGTCGTGTGAACCTTACCATAAGATAGGACTGTGTAGAATAAATCCTTTAACTATAAAGACAATCTTATCTCACAAGGGAGGAAGATCCAGAGGGGTCAAATGACTTGCTAATGTCACTTAGCTCTGTCGGCACAGAAACAAGGAAAGCTCTCAGCTTCCTGCCACCTCCCCTTACACCACCTGCCTCAACTCGATGAGCCTGTAATTTTAAGGACACTCAGGCCCCATGAGTTTAAAGGAATTTTTCAAGGTTACATGACAAGTACCAAAGCCAGAAGTAAAAATTATTGCTTCCATCTTTCTCTTCCTTATCCACTATGGAAGTCTGATTTACAGTTATGCATTATTCAAATATCATTTACAACCAAGAAGCATTATTTTTCCCCAAATTTAACAATGAAACTGCTTTTTTCCAATGAGGAAGTTATTTTAATGGATGATACAAATATACTTGTTTTGTTTTTTAATTTGAGATGCAAAGAAATGAACAAGTAGACAGAGAAGTGGTATTCACCCTCTAGTTCACTGCTGAAATGTCCACAGTGGCCAGGGCTTGCCCAGGAGCAGGGAACCCAATCATCTGAGCTATCACTTGCTAGCTCCCAGGGTCTGCATGATCAGGAAGTTGGAGGCAGGGGCTGGAACTGGGAATCAAACCCAGAAACTCCAATGTGGGACACAGGCATCTGAACCACAAGGCTACACCCTGGCTTCCAGACTTGTTTTGTTCACCAGTCCTCTGAAAATGAAAGTTAATTACAACCTGAAGTCCAAGACTCTGGAGTCCTCAGGTGTGTGTGTCTATGCAAGTTTATGCATGAGAGTTAGGTTGCCCAAGAGTCTGCAGTTTAGAGAGAACAGAAGAGTGGAACATGTGTCAGAGGATGTCAGCATTGGAGAGGTGGCTGTGCTCTAGTCAGAGGCTGAGGAGGACAAGTCCACAGAGAGCAGCAGCACCAAGGGAGAATGCTATACTAGCAAGTAAGGAGAAAAAAATGTTGAAAAATAAATATTTTAAAAAGATCCAGGACCAGCGCTGTGGCACAGTGGGTTAAAGTTCCAGCTTGCAGTGCCAGCATCCCATATGGACACTTGGCTCCTGGCTTTGGATCAGCTATTCTCACTGTCTAACTCTGCCTGTCAAAAAAACAAACAGGCAGAGCCAAGATGGCGGAATAGTGAGGGCACGCACTGATAGTCTGGGAAAAGACAGTTTAATAAAAGTGGAGTTACTGTAGCCACAGGAAAAGGCTCAGGGAAAAATTGCAGAGGAAACTCTCCCGGATCTAGTGGAGGTGACACGGAGGACCTACGAGGAGAGCAAGGTCGCCCACCACATGGAAGCTGAGCCACGGGAGCTGCGCCGCCACAGAAGCAGAAGCTGAAACCGAGACCAAGAAGCCGCGCCGCTGCAGAAGCCACACCGCAGAGTCTGCACACTAGCGCTGGAAGGGGAGGTGAGATAAAAACCTCAGTAACCCAAGATATTTCGGGGAAAGGCAGAAAAAGCCTACAGGGAATGAAAGCCCCACTGGGGAAAGCTCACCAGGCAGACTGGAGGAGAGAAAAAACAAGCAAATAAGGGGAACCGGCACGGACATTAACTTCTCTCTCCACTCACCTTACAAAGCCGAGCAAGACAAAGAGCTGGCACCATTTTACATATGGAAAGAGGCGCTGGCCATTAGCCAAGCAGAAAAACCTGACTCTGGTGGGGAGAAATAACAGGAGGTTAAGACCTAGTTAGTGAAAGTGAGGAGCTAACAAACTGAGACTGAAAATCTGAGGTGGGCAAGAGAACTCACCAAGTACACAAACTCGGTAACTTGGGCAAACTGGGGAGAGACTATTGAAAAATTTGAGACCACACTGAGGGCTGCATAAACTCTTTGTGTGGTCCCAGGGGTAACCAGACAATTACCCACAGGTGCCAGATTTCATACATCAACTACCCCCAATTCCACTCAGCTGTGTGGAATTACTTCCCAACTGAGTCAGAAAAAAAAAAAGAGAGAGAATGAGAGAGAGTGAGAAAGTGAGAGAACAATCTGGGTGAGTCACCTTTGGCACACCCTTATCCCCAAAGAACCAAACAGAACTCTCTGGCCACACCCATCACAGCCTCTAAGGATCCATCAAAAGCAGACAGTCCATGTAATCTAGAGTCACAGGATAACGAGAAGAAACCAAACATCTCCAATATGCCAAACAACAAACGCAAAAACTGAGGTAACAAGAACAAGGAAGACACTATGACACCCCCAAATGAAATAGGCACCCCAATTCAAGATTATGAAGATGATGAGATAGAAGAAATGCAAGAAGTGAATGTCAAAAAATTGATAATAACATTAAGAAGTTCTCAAAAACAAATTCTTGAACTACAGAAATCCTTAATGGACAAGATAGAAAATCTCTTGCGCAAAAATGAAATATTAAGGAGGAATCAAAATGAAATGAAACAACTAGTAGAACATGAAACTGCAAAAGTGATGAGAAATCATAATGAAATGAAGAATTCAATTGATCAAATGACAAACACATTAGAGAGCCTTAAAAACCAAATGGGTGAAGCGAAGAGAGAATATTGGACTTAGAAGACAGAGCACAGGAAAATATACAGTCAGAGCAAAGAAAAGAAGAGGATATTAGAAATCTAAAAAATATTGTTGGGAATCTTCAAGATACTATTAAAAAACCAAAAATTCGAGTTCTAGGAGTTCCTAAAGACATGGAGAGGGAGAAAGGATTAGAAGGCCTTTTTAGTGAGACACTAGCAGAAAATTTCCCAGGTTTGGAGAAGGACAGAGACATCCTAGTACAGGAAGCTAATAGAACTCACCACAGTGAAACATAAAGAAAAGATCCGAAAATGTGCAAGAGAGAAATGTCAGATTACTCTCCGAGGATCTCCAATCAGACTCACAGCTGACTTCTCATCAGAAACCCTACAAGCTAGGAGGGAATGGCGAGATATAGCCCAGGTACTAAGAGAGAAAAACTGCCAGCCCAGAATATTATATCCTGCTAAGCTATCATTTGTGAATGAAGGTGAAATAAAGACTTTTCATAGCAAACAGAAATTGAAAAAATTTGTTGCCACTCGTCCAGCCCTGCAAAAGATGCTTAAAGATGCGTTACACACAGAAACACACAAACACGGTCATCAATATGAAAGAAGGTAAAGGAAGGAAACCTCACAGCAAAAGATCACAGGAAGTTCAAAACATATATTAGAAAATATCTTTGGCAAATGGCAGGGCAAAGTTACTACTTAGCAATAGTCACATTGAACGTTAATGGCCTGAAGTGTCCAGTTAAAAGACACTGATTGGCTGACTGGGTAAAGGAACAAAACCCATCTATTTGCTGCTTACAAGAAACACATCTTTCCAGCAAAGATGCATACATACTGAAAGTGAAAGGCTGGAAAAAGATATACTGTGCCAACAGAAATGAAAAAAGAGTGGATGTAGCCATCTTAATATCAGAGAACGTAAACTTTACCACAAAAACTGTTAAGAGAGACAAAGAGGGACACTATATAATGATCAAGGGGTCAATTCAACAGGAAGATGTAACTATTATAAATGTATATGCACCTAATTACTGGGCACAGGTTTATTTTAAAGATTTGTTAAGGGACTTAAAGGGAGATTTAGACCCCATTACAATAGTACTGGGGGACTTCAATACTCCACTCTCAGAAATAGACAGATCAACAGGACAGAAGATCAACAAGGAGACAGTAGGTTTAAACGACACTATAGCCCAAATGGATCTAACAGATATATACAGAACTTTTCATCCTACACAGAAAGCATTTACATTCTCCTCAGCAGTACATGGAACCTTCTCTAGGATTGACCACATACTAGGCCATAAAGCAAGTCTCAGCAAATTTAAAAGAATTAGAATCATACCATGCAGCTTCTCAGACCACAGCGGAATGAAGTTTGGAAATTAGCAACTCAGGAATCCCTAGAGCGTATGCAAACACAGGGAGATTGAACAACATGCTCCTGAATGAACAATGGGTCATAGAAGAAATTAAAAGAGAAATCAAAAATTTTCTGGAAGTAAATGAGGATAACAGCACAACATACCAAAACTTATGGGATGTAGCAAAAGCAGGGTTAAGAGGAAAGTTTATATCAATAGGTGCTTACATCAAGAAATTGGAAAGGCACCAAATAGATGAGCATTCAATGCATCTCATGGATCTAGAAAATCTGCAGCAAACCAGAGCCAAATCTAGTAGGAGAAAAGAAATAATTAAATTCAGAGAAGAAATTAACAGTATTGAATCCAAAAAAATTACAAAAAATCAGCCAAACGAGGAGCTGGTTTTTTGAAAAAATAAACAAAATTGACACCCAATTGGCCCAACTAACTAAAGAAAAGAAGAGAAAAGACCCAAATCAATAAAATCAGAGATGAAAAAGGAAATGTAACAACAGACACCACAGAAATAAAAAGAATCATTAGAAATTACTACAACGACCTGTATGCCAGCAACAGGGAAACCTATCAGAAATGGATAGATTCCTGGACTCATACAACCTACCTAAATTGAACCAGGAAGACATCAAAAACCTAAACAGACCCATAACAAGACAGAAATTGAAACAGTAATACAGGCCTTCCCAACAAGGAAAAGCCTAGGACCAGATGGATTCACTGCTGAATTCTACCAGACATTTAAAGAACTGACTCTAATTCTTCTCAAACTATTCACAACAATCAAAAAAGAGGGAGTCCTCCCAAATTCTTTCTATGAAGCCAGCATCACCTTAATTCCTAAGCTGGGAAAAGATGCAGCATTGAAAGAGAATTACAGACCAATATCCCTGATGAACATAGATGCAAAAATCCTCAATAAAATTCTGATCAATAGAATGCAACAACACATCACAAAGATCATCCACCCAGACCATGTGGGATTTATCCCTGGCATGCAGGGATGGTTCAATGTGCGTAAAACAATCAATGTGATACACCACATTAACAGACTACAGAAGAAAAACAATGTGATTATTTCAATAGATGCCAAGAAGGCATATGATAAAATACAACACCCTTTCATGATGAAAACTCTAAACAAACTGGGTATGGAAGGAACATTGCTCAATACAATCAAAGTAATTTATGAAAAACCCACGGCCAACATCCTATTGAATGCAGAAAAGTTGGAAGCATTTTCACTGAGATCTGGGACCAGACAGGGATGTCCACTCTCACCACTGCTATTCAATATAGTTCTGGAGGTTCTAGCCAGAGCTATTAGGCAAGAAAAAGAAATTAAAGGGATACAAATTGGGAAGGGAGAACTCAAACTATCCCTCTTTGCAGATGATATGATTCTTTATTTAGGGGACCCAAAGAACTCTACCAAGAGACTATTGGAACTCATAGAAGAGTTTGGCAAAGTAGCAGGATATAAAATCAATGCACAAAGATCAACTGCCTATATATACACAGGCAATGACATGGCTGAGAAAGAACTTCTAAGATCAATCCCATTCACAATACCTACAAAAACAATCAAATACCTTGTAATAAACTTAACCAAGGATGTTAAGGATCTCTACGATGAAAATTACAAAACCTTAAAGAAAGATATGGAAGAGGATACCAAGAAATGGAAAAATCTTCCATGCTCATGGATTAGAAGAATCAACATCATCAAAATGTCCATTCTCCCAAAAGCAATTTATACATTCAATGCAATACCAATCAAGATACCAAAGACATTCTTCTCAGATCTAGAAAAAATGATGCTGAAATTCATATGGAGGCACAAGAGACCTCAAATAGCTAAAGCAATCTTGTACAACAAAAACAAAGCTGGAGGCATCACAATGCCAGATGTCAGGACATACCACAGGGCAGTTGTTATCAAAAGAGCATGGTACTGATACAGAAACAGATGGATAGACCAATGGAACAGAATAGAAACACCAGAAATCAATCAACATCCACAGCCAACTTATATTTGATCAATGATCCAAAACCAATCCCTGGAGTAAGGACAGTCTATTCAATAAATGGTGCTGTGAAAATTGGATTTCCACAGGTACAAGCATGAAGCAAGACGCCTACCTTTCACCTTACACAAAAATCCACTCAACATGGATTAAAGACTTAAATCTATGACCTGACACCATCAAGTTATTAGAGAACATTGGAGAAACCCTGCAAGATATAGGTACTGGCAAAGACTTCTTGGAAAATACCCCAGAAGCACAGGTAGTCAAAGCCAAAATTAACATTTGGGATTGCATCAAATTGAGAAGTTTTTGTACTGCAAAAGAAACATTCAGGAGAGTGAAGAGGCAACCGACAGAATGGGAAAAATATTTGCAAACTATGCAACACATAAAGGGTTAATAACCAGAATCAACAATGAGATCAAAAAACGCCACAATATCAAAACAAACAACCAACTTAAGAGATGGGCCCAGGACCTCAATAGACATTTTTCAAAGAGAAATCCAAATGGCCAACAGGCACATGAAAAAATGTTCAAGATCACTAGCAATCAGGGAAATGCAAATCAAAACCACAATGAGGTTTCACCTTACCCCGGTTAGCATGGTTCACATTCAGAAATCTACCAACAAAAGATTCTGGAGAGGATGTGAGTTAAAAGGGACACTAACCCACTGTTGATGGCAATGCAAACTGGTGAAGCCACTATGGAAGTCAGTCTGGAGATTCCTCAGAAACCTGAATATAACCCTACCATTCAACCCAGCCATCCCACTCCTTGGAATTTACCCAAAGGAAATGAGATTGGCAAACAAACAAGCTGTCTGCACATTAATGTTTATTGCAGCTCAATCAATTCACAATAGCTAAGACCTGGAACCAACCCAAATGCCCATCAAAAGTAGAATGGATAAAGAAATTATGGGACATATACTCTATAGAATACTATCCAGCAGTCAAAAACAATGAAACCCGGTCATTTGCAACAAGATGGAGGAGTCTGGAAAACATTATGCTGAGTGAACTAAGCCAGGCCCAAAGGGACAAATATTATATGGTCTCCCTGATTGGTGACAACTAACTGAACACCAAAGGGGAAACCTGTTGAAGTAAAATGGACACGATGAGAAACAGTGACTTGATCAGCTGTTGTCCTGTCTTTTGATGTACAATGTAATACTTTATCCATGTTAGTATTTTTCTGTTCTAGTACAATTGGTTGAACTCTGTAATTAACACACAATTATTCTTAGGTGTTTGGATTTCAACTGAATAGTGATCCCTGTTTAGAATTTGGAAAACATTATGCGAGTGAAATAAGCCAGTCCCAAAGGGACAAATATCATATGTTCTCCCTGATCGGTGACAACTAACTGAGCACCAAAAAGGAAACCTGTTAAAATGAAATGAACACTATGAGAAACGGTGACTTGATCAGCGCTTACCCTGACTGTTGATGAACAACTTAATACGTTATCCTTCTTAGTAATTTTTTGTTTGTTCTACTTAATACTTTTGGTTGAAGATTGTAATCAATACAGTTATTCTTAAGTGTTGAAACTTAACTGAAGACTGAGCTGCGCAAGCTGCAGGGTCTGCACGCAAGTGCTCGAAGGGGAGTGCAACAGCGGGGAGACTTGGGAAGTCCAGAGCTCCGAGTCCACACATTGGCGCTGGAAGGGGAGCAGACCTGCGTGCAGAGCGTGGGAGCCCACAGTTCGGGACATCAGCGGCAGACTCAACACACCAGTGCTGGAACGCGAGGTGAGCCGAACCTCAATAACCCGAGACACCGGCAGGCAAGCGGAGAGAGGAGACTAGAGGGAACGACCCCCGGGGCGGGGGGGACTTCACCAAGCTAACTGGAAGAGAGAGAGAGGGAAAAAAAAAAGGTGACTGGTATGGACACGGGTTTCTCTCTCTCCGCTCACCTCTCAAGGGCGAGCAAGACAAAGAGCAGGCGCCATCTTGGACATACGTCATAAGCAGAGCGACCTCAGGTCTGCACCGGCCCTGAGCCTAGCAGTAAAACCTGACTCTGGGTGGGGCGAATTAACAGATTAGGACTTAGTAAATTTATGGTGCTACTGAACTGAGACTGTGAAAAAAGAGACGGTGGGGGAGAGAACTCATGGAATTCACGTGAGCACTCTCCAGAGACGCTACAATTCCGTAACTTTGGCAACCCAGTGGGAGACTGAAGGAGAATTTGAGCCCACTCTAAGGGCCGAACAGATTCCCTGTGTGGTCCTTGGGAAAGAGCTTCTGATCTCTGGCTCCTGTGGGTATATCATTTGCCTGCTAACTACCTCCAACTTTGTTCAGCTGTGCAGAATAACTTCCCTGTTGAATCAAAAAAGAGAGAGAGAGAGAGAGAGAGAGAGAGAGAGAGAGAGAGAGAGAGGTTTACCACGCCTAACCTGGGAGTGTCACCTTTGGCACACCAAACAGAGCTCTCAGGCCGCACCCATCTCAAGCCCTAAGGCTCCATCAAAAACAGATAGTCCACTTAATCTAGAGTCATAGTATAACAAGAAAAAGCACCACAGTGAAGAAACCAAATATCTCCAATATGACAAATAAGAAACGCAAAAACCAAGGTAATAAAAACAAGGAAGTCACCATGAAGCCCTCAAATGAAAAAGACACCCCAATTCAAGATTATGAGGATGATGACATAGAAGAAATGCAAGAAGCAGATCTCAAAAAATTGATAAGAACATTAAGAAGTTCTCAAAAACAAATTCTTGAACTACAGAAATCCTTAATGGACAAGATAGAAAATCTCTCTCGTGAAAATGAAATATTAAGGAGGAATCAAAATGAAATGAAACAACTAGTACAACAGGAAACTGGGATAGTGACTGAAGTGAAGAATTCAATAGATCAAATGAAAAACACAATAGAGAGCCTTACAAACAGAATGGGAGAAGCAGAAGAGAGAATATCGGACTTAGAAGACAGAGAACAGGAAAGGATACAGTCAGACCAAAGAAAAGAAGAGGAAATTAGGAATCTAAAACATATTGTCGGGAATCTTCAGGATACTATTAAAAAACCCAACATTCGGGTTCTAGGAGTTCCTGAAGGCATGGAGAGGGAGAAAGGATTAGAAGGCCTTTTTAGTGAGATATTAGCAGAAAATTTCCCAGGTTTGGAGAAGGACAGAGAAATCCTAGTACAGGAAGCTCACAGAACCCCTAATAAACACGACCAAAAGAGACCCTCACCACGGCACGTTGTAATTAAACTCTCCACAGTGAAACATAAAGAAAAGATCCTAAAATGTGCAAGAGAGAAACGTCAGATTACTCTCAGAGGATCTCCAATCAGACTCACAGCTGACTTCTCATCAGAAACTCTACAAGCTAGGAGGGAATGGCAAGATATAGCCCAGGTACTAAGAGAGAACAACTGCCAGCCCAGAATATTATATCCTGCAAAGCTATCATTTGTGAATGAAGGTGAAATAAAGACTTTTCATAACAAACAGAAATTGAAAGAATTTGTTGCCACTCGTCCAGCCCTGCAAAGATGCTTAAAGATGTGTTACACACAGAAACACAGAAACAGTCATCAATATGAAAGAAGGTAAAGGAAGGAAACCAAGGAAGGAAAGCTCACAGCAAAAGATCACAGGGAATTCAAAGCATATATTAGAACTTATCTTTGGCAAATGGCAGGGCAAAGTTACCACTTATCATTAGTCACATTGAACGTGAATGGCCTGAACTGTCCAGTTAAAAGACACCGTTTGGCTGATTGGGTTAAAAAACAAAACCCATCTATTTGCTGCTTGCAAGAAACACATCTTTTCAACAAAGATCCATACAGACTGAAAGTGAAAGGCTGGAAAAAGATATACCATGCCAACAGAAATGAAAAAAGAGCAGGCGTAGCCATCTTAATATCAGACACCATAAACTTTACCACAAAAACCATTAAGAGAGACAAAGAGGGACACTACATAATGATTAAGGGATCAATTCAACAGGAAGATATAACAATTATCAATGTATATGCACCTAACTACAGGGCACCGGTTTATCTAAAAGATTTGTTAACGGACTTAAAGGGAGACTTAGACCCCAATACAATAATACTGGGGGACTTCAATACTCCACTCTCAGAAATAGACAGATCAATAGGACAGAAGATCAACAAGGATACAGTAGATTTAAACGACACTATAGCCCAAATGGATCTAACAGATATATACAGAACTTTCAATCCTACAGCTAAAGATTATACATTCTTCTCAGCAGTACATGGAACCTTCTCTAGGATTGACCACATACTAGGCCATAAAGCAAGTCTCAGCAAATTCAAAAGAATTAGAATCATACCATGCAGCTTCTCAGACCATAAAGGAATGAAGTTGGAAATGAACAACTCAGGAATCCCTAGAGCATACGCAAACACATGGAGATTGAACAACATGCTCCTGAATGAACAATGGGTCATAGAAGAAATCAAAAGAGAAATCAAAAACTTTCTGGAAGTAAATGAGGATAACAGCACAACATACCAAAACTTATGGGACGCAGCAAAAGCAGTGTTAAGAGGAAAGTTTATATCAATAGGTGCCTACATCAAGAAATTGGAAAGGCACCAAATAGATGAGCTTTCTATTCACCTCAAGGATCTAGAAAACCTACAGCAAACCAGACCCAAATCTAGTAGGAGAAGAGAAATAATTAAAATCAGAGAAGAAATCAACAGGATTGAATCAAGAAAAACATTACAAAAAATCAGCCAAACGAGGAGCTGGTTTTTTGAAAAAATAAACAAAATTGACACCCCATTGGCCCAACTAACTAAAAAAAGAAGAGAAAAGACCCAAATCAATAAAATCAGAGATGAAAAAGGAAATGTAACAACAGACACCACAGAAATAAAAAGAATCATCAGAAATTACTACAAGGACTTGTATGCCAGCAAACAGGGAAACCTATCAGAAATGGATAGATTCCTGGACACATGCAACCTACCTAAATTGAACCAGGAAGACATCGAAAACCTAAACAGACCCATAACTGAGACAGAAATTGAAACAGTAATAAAGGCCCTCCCAACAAAGAAAAGCCCAGGACCAGATGGATTCACTGCTGAATTCTACCAGACATTTAAAGAAGAACTCACTCCAATTCTTCTCAAACTATTCAGAACAATCGAAGAAGAGGGAATCCTCCCAAATTCTTTCTATGAAGCCAGCATCACCTTAATCCCTAAGCCAGAGAAAGATGCAGCACTGAAAGAGAGTTACAGACCAATATCCCTGATGAACATAGATGCAAAAATCCTCAATAAAATTCTCGCCAATAGAATGCAACAACACATCAGAAAGATCATCCACCCAGACCAAGTGGGATTTATCCCTGGTATGCAGGGATGGTTTAATGTGCGCAAGACAATCAATGTGATACACCACATTAACAGACTGCAGAAGAAAAACCATATGATTCTCTCAATAGATGCCGAGAAAGCATTTGATAAAATACAACACCCGTTCATGATGAAAACTCTAAGCAAACTGGGTTTGGAAGGAACATTCCTCAATACAATCAAAGCAATCTATGAAAAACCCACAGCCAACATCCTATTGAATGGGGAAAAGTTGGAAGCATTTCCACTGAGATCTGGGACCAGACAGGGATGTCCACTCTCACCACTGCTATTCAATATAGTTCTGGAGGTTCTAGCCAGAGCTATTAGGCAAGAAAAAGAAATTAAAGGGATACAAATAGGGAAGGAAGAACTCAAACTATCCCTCTTTGCAGATGACATGATTCTTTATTTAGGGGACCCAAAGAACTCTACCAAGAGACTATTGGAACTCATAGAAGAGTTTGGCAAAGTAGCAGGGTATAAAATCAATGCACAAAAATCAACAGCCTTTGTATACACAGACAATGCCATGGCTGAGGAAGAAATTCTAAGATCAATCCCATTCACAATAGCTACAAAAACAATCAGATACCTTGGAATAAACTTAACCAAGGACGTTAAAGATCTCTACAATGAAAATTAGAAAACCTTAAAGAAAGAAATAGAAGAGGATACCAAGAAATGGAAAAATCTTCCATGCTCATGGATTGGAAGAATCAATATCATCAAAATGTCCATTCTCCCAAAAGCAATTTATACATTCAATGCAATACCAATCAAGATACCGAAGACCTTCTTCTCAGATCTGGAAAAATTGGCGCTGAAATTTATATGGAGGCACAAGAGACCTCGAATAGTTAAAGCAATCTTGTACAACAAAAACAAAGCTGGAGGCATCACAATACCAGATTTCAGGACATACTACAGGCAGTTGTAATCAAAACAGCATGGTACTGGTACAGAAACAGAAGGATAGACCAATGGAACAGAATTGAAATACCAGAAATCAACCCAAACATCTACAGCCAACTTATATTTGATCAAGGATCTAAAACTAATTCCTTGAGCAAGGACAGTCTATTCAATAAATGGTGCTGGGAAAATTGGATTTCCACGTGCAGAATCATGAAGCAAGACCCCTACCTTACACCTTACACAAAAATCCACTCAACATGGATTAAAGACCTAAATCTACGACCTGACACCATCAAGTTACTAGAGAACATTGGAGAAACCCTTCAAGATATTGGCACAGGCAAAGAGTTTCTGGAAAAGACCCGGGAGGCACAGGCAGTCAAAGCCAAAATTAACTATTGGGATTGCATCAAATTGAGAAGTTTCTGTACTGCAAAAGAAACAGTCAGGAGAGTGAAGAGACAACCGTCAGAATGGGAAAAAATATTTGCAAACTATGCAACAGATCAAGGGTTAATAACCAGAATCTACAAAGAGATCAAGAAACTCCACAAAAACAAAACCAACAACCCAATTAAGAGATGGGCCAAGGACCTCAATAGACATTTTTCAAAAGAGGAAATCCAAATGGCCAACAGGCACATGAAAAAATGTTCAAGGTCATTAGCAATCAGAGAAATGCAAATCAAAACCACAATGAGGTTCCACCTCACCCCAGTTAGAATGGCTCACATTCAGAAATCTACCAACAACAGATGCTGGCGAGGATGTGGGGAAAAAGGGACACTAACCCACTGTTGGTGGGAATGCAAACTGGTCAAGCCACTATGGAAATCAGTCTGGAGATTCCTCAGAAACCTGAATATAACCCTACCGTTCGACCCAGCCATCCCACTCCTTGGAATTTACCCAAAGGAATTTAAATTGGCAAACAAAAAAGCGGTCTGCACCCTAATGTTTATTGCAGCACAATTCACAATAGCTAAGACCTGGAACCAACCTAAATGCCCATCAACGGTAGACTGGATAAAGAAATTATGGGATATGTACTCTTTAGAATACTATACTGCAGTAAGAAACAACGAAATCCAGTCATTTGCAACAAAATGGAGGAATCTGGAACACATCATGCTGAGTGAAATAAGCCAGTCCCAAAGGGACAAATACCATATGTTCTCCCTGATCGGTGACAACTGACTGAACACCAAAAAAGAAACTTGTTGAAGTGAAAGGGACACTATGGGAAACGGTGACTTGATCAGCATAGCCCTGACTGTTAATGAACAACTTAATACATTATCCCTCTTAGTAGTTTTTTTGTCTGTTCTACTTAATATGACTGATTTAATTCTGTAATTAATACACAGTTATTCTTAAGTGTTGAAATTTAACTGAAATGTGATCCCTGTTAAACATAAGAGTAGGAATAAGAGAGGGAAGAGATATATAATTTGGGACATGCTCAAGCTGACTTGCCCCAAATGGTAGAGTTAGAAACATACCAGGGGACTCCAATTTAATCCCATCAAGGTGGCATGTACCAATGCCATCTCACTAGTCCAAGTGATCAATTTCAGTTCGCAATTGATCATAATGAAAGGACTAAGAGTCAAAGGGAGCACATAAGCAAGTCTAGTACCTGCTAACACTAACCAATAGAATAAATAAAGGGGAGAGTGATCCAACATGGGAAGTGAGATACTCAGCAGACTCATAGAATGGCAGATGCCCTAAATAGCACTCTGGCCTCAGAATCAGCCCTAAAGGCACTCGGATCTGGCTGAAAAGCCCATGAGAGTATTTCAGGCATGGAAAGCCAAGACACTCTGGCAAAAGATCTCTGTGAGTGAGATCTCAGTGGAAAGAACAGGTCTTCAAAGAAGGAGGTACCTTTCTCTGAAGGGAGGAGAGAACCTCCACTTTGACTATGACCTTGTCTAAACAAGATAAGAGTCGGAGAACTCAAGGGGCTTCCATAGCCTTGGAAACTCATGACTGGAGCATAGGGAGATTACTGATGCCATAGACAGGAGTGTCAATAGGTAAAGTCAACAACAGGAGTCACTGTGCACTTACTCCTCATGTAGGATCTCTGTCCTTAATGTGCTGTGCATTGAGATTTAATGCTATAACGAGTACTCAAATAATATATTTCACTTTGTGTTTCTATGGGGGTGCAAACTGTTGAAATCTTTACTTAATGCATACTAAACTGATCCTCTGTAAAAAAAAAAAAAGAAAAGAAAAGAAAAGAAAAGAAAAGAAAAGAAAAGAAAAGAAAAGAAAAGAAACGAAACTATCAACTCCCAACTTGACTCTCACTGGGATTAAACATGACAATAGGTCTGATCTGATTTCATCATCATTAAAAAAAATCATCTATTATTTTTCACTTTATGTTTCTGTGTGGGAGCAAACTGTTGAAATCCTTACTTAATGTATACTAAGCTGATCTTCTGTATATTAAGATAATCGAAAATGAATCTTGATGTGAATGGAAGGGGAGAGGGAGTGGGAAAGGGGAGGGTTGTGGGTGGGAGGGACGGTATGGGGGGGAAGCCATAGTAATCCATTATTCGTACTTTGGAAACGTATATTCATTAAATAAAAGTTAAAAAAAAAAGAAACTTAACTGAAACGTGATTGCTGTTAAATATAAGAGTGGGGATAAGAGAGGGAAGAGATGTGCAATTCGGGACATGCTCAAGCTGAATTGCCCCAAACAGTAGAGTTAGAAACATACCAGGGGATTTGAATTCAATCCCATCGAGGTGGCATGTACCAATGCCATCTCACTAGTCCCAGTGATCAACTTCAGTTCACAATTGATCATAATGATAGGACTAAGAGCCCAAGGGATCACAGAAACAAGACTAGTGTCTGCAAATACTAGCTGATAGAATCAAAAAGGGAGAGAATAATCCAACATGGGAGCAAGACACACAGTGTGTACAGTGATGTACAGTGTGATTTAATGCTATAACTAGTACTCAAACAGTATTTTTCACTTTGTGTTTCTGTGTGGGTGCAAACTGTTGATACCTTTACTTAATATATGCTAAACTGACGTTCTGTATATAAAGAGAATTGAAAATGAATCTTAATGTGAATGGAAGGGGAGAGGGAGCAGGAAAGGGGAGGATTGTGCGTGGGAGGGAAGTCATTGAGGGGGAAGTCATTGTACTCCATAAGCTGAACTTTGGATTTTATATATATTTAATAAAAGTTAAAAAAAGACTAATGTCTGCCAATACTAACTGATAGAATAAAAAAAGGAGAGAATGATGCAATATGGGAAGTGGGATACACAACAGACTCATAGAATGGCAGATGTCCTAAACAGCACTCTGGCCTCACAATCAGCCCATAAGGCATTTGGATCTGGCTGAAGAGCCCATGAGAGTTTTTTAGGCATGGAAAGTTAAGACACTCTAGCAAAAAAAAAAAAAAGGACCTAAATGAAAGATCTCCTCTAGTGAGATCCTAGTAGAAAGAACAGGCCATCAAAGAAGAGGTACCTTTCTCTTAAGGTAGGAGTGAACTTCCACTTTGACTATGACATTGTCTAAATAAGATCGGAGTTGAAGAACTCAAAACGCTTCCATAGCCTTGGCAGCTCATGACAAGAGCCTAAGGAGATTACTGACGCCATAAACAAGAGTGTGAATTTGTTAAGTCAACAACAGGAGTCACTGTGCACTTACTCCTCATGTAGGATCTCTGTCCTTAATGTGCTGTACATTGTGATTTAATGCTATAACTAGTACTCAAACAGTATTTTTCACTTTATGTTTCTATGTGGGTGCAAACTGTTGAAATCTTTACTTAATATATGCCAAATTGATCTCCTATATAAAGAGAATTGAAAATGAATCTTGATGAGAATGGAATGGAGGGAGCGGGAGATGGGAGAGTTGCATGTGGGAGGGAAGTTATGGGGGGGAAGCCATTGTAATCCATAAGCTGTACTGTTTTACTAAATAAAAGTTTAAACACACAAACAAACAAACAAAAAAAAAAACAAAAAGAAGTGGAACAGCCAGGTCTCAAACCGGCACCCATTTGAGATGCCAGCACTTCAGGCCAGGGCATTAACCCACTGTGCCACAGTGCTGGCCCCAACTTTTTACTAGTTCAGTGTATATAACTATGTTGGTACTGAACCACCTCTACTATATCATCGATAAGACCAATAAATACAAATTCAGACTTTATGTTTTACAAAAATTTAGGAGATTCTATGTTACAATTTGAATAACATGATAAACATGTTACTGTTATAGCAGCACAGAGACTAGAAACAAATTTGATTTCCGGCTTGATATTTCTAATGCTTTATAATCATAATTTTATGTTGTCAAATATTTATTTCACAATTTTAATAAAATACACTCATAAATCTGCTATATCACAATATAATGCAAACAAAAATAAACAACTTACTGGTGGTGTGTTCATTTTCTTTGGCCTGGGAAGACCACCTATTCTTAGGTGTTTAAATTTTAACTGAAAAGTGATCCCTCTTAGGAATTTGGAAAACATGATGTTGAGTGAAATAAGCCAATCCCAAAGGGACAAATACCACTTGTTCTCCTTGATAGGTGACAACTAACTGAGCACCAAAAAGGAAACCTGTTAAAGTGAAATGAACACTATGAAAAATGGTGACTTGATCAGCCCTCACCCTGACTGTTGATGAGCAGCTTAATATGTTATCCCTCTTAGTATTTTTTTGTTTATTCTACTTAATACTTTTGGTTGAATACTGTAATCAATACACAATTCTTCTTAAGTGCTGAAACTTAACTGAAAAGTGATTGCTGTTAAATATAAGAGTGGGAATAAGAGAGGGAAGAGATGTGCAATTCGGGACATGCTCAAGCTGACTTACCTCAAACGGTAGAGTTAGAAACATACCAGGAGATTTGAATTCAATCCCATCGAGGTGGCATGTACCAATGCCATCACACTAGTCCCAGTGATCAATTTCTGTTCACAATTGATCGTAATGATAGGACTAAGAACCAAAGGGATCGCAGAAACAAGACTAGTGTCTGCTAATACTAGCTGATAGAATCAAAAAGGGAGAGAATGATCCAACATGGGAAGTGAGATACACAGCAGACCCATAGAATGGCAGATGTCCTAAACAGCACTCTGGCCTCAGAATTAGCCCTTAAGGCATGCGGATCCGGCTGAAATGCCCATGAGAGTATTTCAGGCATGGAAAGCCAAGACACTCTGTGGGAAAAAAAAAAAAACTAAATGAAAGATCTCTGCGAGTGAGATCCCAGTGGAAAGAATGGGTCATCAAAGAAGGAGGTACCTTTCTCAGAAGGGAGGAGAGAACTTACACTTTGACCATGGCCTTGTCTAAATAGGATCAGAGTCAGTGAACTCAGGGGGCTTCCATAGCCTTGGCAGCTCATGACAAGAGCCTAGGGTGATTACGGATGCCATAAACAAGAGTGTCAATTTGTTAAGTCAACAACAGGAGTCACTGTGCACTTACTCCTCATGTAGGATCTTTGTCCTTAGTGTGCTGTACATTGAGATTTAATACTATAACTAGTACTCAAACAGTATTTTCACTTTATGTTTCTGTGTGGGAGCAAACTGTTGAAATCTTTACTTAATGTATGCTAAACTGATCTTCTGTATATAAAGAGAATCGAAAATGAATCTTGATGTGAATGGAAGGGGGGAGGGAGTGGATAAGGAGAGGGTTGTGGGTGGGAGGGACGTTATGGGGGGAAGCCATTGTAATCCATAAGCTGTACTTTGTAAATTTATATTCATTAAATAAAAGTTAAAAAAAAAGAAAAAGAAAAAAAAAACAACATTGAGTTAATCATGTGTTTTTTTTATTTAATAAATGTGAATTTACAAAGTGCAACTTTTGTATTGTTTTGGCTTCCCCCCCATCCTCCCTCCCTCCTGTGACCCTTCCCTCTCCCACTCGCTCTCCCATCCTGCTCTTCATCGAGTTTCATTTTCAATTACCTTCATATACAGAAATCAACTTAGTATATACTAAGCAAGGATTTCAACAGGCTGCCTTTACACAACCGCATAAGGTATAGGGTATTGTTCAACTAGTAATGTTGTCTTTAAGCTTCATAGTAAAGCACATTAAGGACAGAGATCCTACATGGGGAGTATGTACCCAGTGACTCCCATTGTTGATTTAACAATTGGCACTCTTATTTATGATGTCAGCAATCACCGGAGGCTCTTGTCATGAGCTGTCTAGGCTATGGGAGCCCCTTGAGTTCACCAACTCTGAACTTGTTTAGTCAATGCCGTATCACAGTGGAGGGTTATAAAGTCAATTGAAAATAAATCTCATTAAGCATAATGTTTGGAATAACACAGGAAGGAGGAATTCTGTAACTGTGAAGCTCTATTGTCCTGCATACTTTCCTACAGATTACATCTAAAGGTACAGTTTAAAATCTTGGTATGGGACCTCAAATCCCATCAAACTGGATAGTAAAAATTTTTAAAGTGAACATATTAAGTGGTAAATTGATAATATAGATAGGATTACATGTTAAATGGATCATATAAATAATATGAAATGTCTGGTCAAAATAAACAGAATTAAAAAGGAGAGAATATTCCAACATGGGAAGCAGTACACAGAGAAGAAACATAGAATGAGAATCACATTAAAAAACACTCTGTCCTCAGAATCAGCCCATAAGGCATTCTGGTCAGGTTAAAGTTGCATGAGAGCAATTCAAGCATCAAAAGCCAAGACAATGTGGTAAAAAAATGTTCTACATAAAGGATCTTTGTGAGAGAGACCCCAGTGGAAATAAGTGGCCATAAAAGAAGGATGTACTTTTGTCTGACAGGTGGAGAGTACCTCAACTTTGCTTGTGGACTTGTCTAGATACTGACACAGATTTTGGATACAAAGGCTACTATAGCCTTTGTAGCTTCTATAACCTAGGCAGCTCATGACAAGAGTTTCGGGTGATCACTGATATCATACATAAGAGTGTTATTTGTTAAATTAACAACAGGAGTCACTGTGCACATACTCTTCATAAAGGACTTCTGTCCGCAATGAATTGTATTATGAGAATTAACTGTAAAACTGGTTCTCGGTTTGTGTGTGTGTTTGTCAGTGTGTGTTTGTTCGTGTGTGTAAATTGTTGAAATCTACTTTGTAAAAGTTGGTCTTCTATGTATAAAGTTAAATAAAATGTATCTTAAAGGATAATGGAACTTGGAATGAGCAAGGGAAGAGGAGTTGGGTGAGAGTGGAGGAGGGAGGGCAGCATAGTGAGAAGAATCACTATATTCCTAAAGTTGTACTGAGATTGGTACTCATTAAATAAAATGTTTCTTTGAGATATAAAAAGAAACAAGAGGAATGATTTGTATGTTTCCCGAGTAATCGCTTGACTCACAAGACAAAATGCATGATGCAAAAGAATTCATCTTCAACCACACACTAACGAAGTGGAACTCTAGTGGTTAAATTTTAGGGTTTCAAACTCATATTTGAAAGGCATGTGTTAAAAATAGATGAATTCTTATTTCAGCTCAATTCTCAATAGCTAGAACCTGGAATCAACCCAAATGCCCATCAACAGTAGACTGGATAAAGAAATTATGGGGCATGTACTCCATAGAATACTATACGGCAGTAAAAAACAACTAAATCTTGTCATTTGCAACAAAATGGAGGAATCTGGAAAACATCATGCTCAGTGAATTAAGCAAGTCCCAAAGGGACAAATATCACATGTTCTCCCTGATTGGTGACAACTAACCAAGCACCAAAAGGGAAACATGGTGAAGTGAAATGGATACTATAAGAAACAGTGACTTGATCAGCCCTTGTCTTACTGTTGATGTACAATGTAATACTTTATCCATTTTAGTATTTTTTCATTCTACTTAGAACTATTGGTTGAACTCTTTAATTAACACACAATTATTCTTAGGTATTTAAATTCAACTGAAAAGTGATCTCTGTTAAATGTAAGAGTGGGAATAAGAGAGGGAGGAGATGTACAATCTGGGACATGCTCAATCGGACTTGCCCCAAATGGTGGAATTAGAAACGTGCCACAGGATTCCAATTCAATTCCATCAAGGTGGCAAGTACCAATGCCATCTCACTACTCCAAGTGATCAACTTCAGTTTACAATTGATCATGCTGATAGGCCTACGAGTCAAAGGGATCACAGAAACAAGACTAGTGTCTGCTAATACTAACTGATAGAATTAAAAAGGCAGAGAACGATCCAACGTGGGAAGCAGGATACACAGCAGACTCATAGAATGGCAGATGTCCTAAACAGCACCCTGGCCTCACAATCAGCCCTTAAGGCATTCGGGCCTGGCTGAACAGCCCATGCGAGGATTTAAGGCATGGAAAGCCAAGACACTCTGGCAAAAAAAAAAAAAAACCCTAAAGGAAAGATCTCTGTGAGTGAGAACCCAGTGGAAAGAACGGGGCTATCAAAGAAGGACGTATATTTCTCTGAAGGGAGGAGAGAACTTCCACTTTGTTTTTTTTTTAATCTTTTATTTAATGAATATAAATTTCCAAAGTACGACTAATGTGTTACAATGGCTTCCCCCCCATACCGTCCCTCCCACCCACAACCCTCCCCTTTCCCACTCCCTCTCCCCTTCCATTCACATCAAGATTCATTTTCGATTATCTTAATATACAGAAGATCAGCTTAGTATACCTTAAGTAAGGATTTCAACAGTTTGCTCCCACACAGAAACATAAAGTGAAAAATAATAGATGATTTTTTTTAAATGATGATGAAATCAGATCAGACCTATTGTCATGTTTAATCCCAGTGAGAGTCAAGTTGGGAATTGATAATTTCTTTCTTTTTTTTTTTTTTTACAGAAGATCAGTTTAGTGTACATTAAGTAAAGATTTCAGTCGTTTGCACCCCCATAGAAACACAAAGTGAAATATACTGTTTGAGTACTCGTTATAGCATTAAGCCTCAGTGTACAGCACGTTAAGGACAGAGATCCTACATGAGGAGTAAGTGCACAGTGACTCCTGTTGTTGACTTTACCAATTGACACTCCTGTTTATGGCATCAGTAATCTCCCTATGCACCAGTTATGAGTTTCCAAGGCTATGGAAGCCCGTTGAGTTCTCCGACTCTTATCTTGTTTAGACATGGTCATAGTCAAAGTGGAGGTTCTCTCCTCCCTTCAGAGAAAGGCACCTCCCTCTTTGAAGACCTGTTCTTTCCACTGGGATCTCACTCACAGAGATCTTTTTGCCAGAGTGTCTTGCCTTTCCATGCCTGAAATACTCTCATGGGCTTTTCAGCCAGATCCGAGTGCCTTTAGGGCTGATTCTGAGGCCAGAGTGCTATTTAGGACATCCGCCATTCTATGAGTCTGCTGAGTATCTCACTTCCCATGTTGGATCACTCTCCCCTTTATTTATTCTATCGGTTGGTGTTAGCAGATACTAGACTTGTTTATGTGCTCCCTTTGACTCTTAGTCCTTTCATTATGATCAATTGTGAACTGAAATTGATCACTTGGAGTAGTGAGATGGCATTGGCACATGCCACCTTGATGGGATTGAATTGGAATCCCCTGGTATGTTTCCAACTCTACCAATTGGGGCAAGTCAGCCCGAGCATGCCCCAAATTATACATCTCTTCCCTCTCTTATTCCCACTCTTATGTTTAACAGGGATCACATTTCAGTTAATTTTCAACACTTAAGAATAACTGTGTGATAATTACAGAATTAAACCAGTCATATTAAGTAGAACAGACAAAAAAAAATACTATGAGGGATAATGTATTAAGTTGTCCATTAGCAGTCAGGGCTATGCTGATCAAGTCACCATTTCTCATAGTGTCCATTTCACTTCAGGAGGTTTCCTTTTTGGTGTTCAGTCAGTTGTCACCGATCAGGGAGAACATATGGTATTTGTCCCTTTGGGACTGGCTTACTTCACTCAGCATGATGTGTTCCAGATTCCTCCATTTTGTTGCAAATGACTGGATTTCGTTGTTTCTTACTGCGGTACGGTATTCTAAAGAGTACACATCCCATAATTTCTTAATCCAGTCTACCGTTGATGGGCATTTAGGTTGGTTCCAGGTCTTGGCTATTGTGAATTGTGCTGCAATAAACATTAGGGTGCAGACCGCTTTTTTGTTTGTCAATTTAAACTTCTTTGGGTAAATTCCAAGGAGTGGGATGGCTGGGTCGAACGGTAGGGTTATATTCAGGTTTCTGAGGAATCTCCAGACTGATTTCCATAGTGGCTTCACCAGTTTGCATTCCCACCAACAGTGGGTTAGTGTCCCTTTTTCCCCACATCCTCGCCAGCATCTGTTGTTGGTAGATTTCTTTATGTGAGCCATTCTAACTGGGGTGAGGTGAAACCTCATTGTGGTTTTGATTTGCATTTCCCTGATTGCTAGTGACCTTGAACATTTTTTCATGTGCCTGTTGGCCATTTGGATTTCCTCTTTTGAAAAATGTCTATTGAAGTCCTTGGCCCATCTCTTAAGTGGGTTGTTGGTTTTGTTTTTGTGGAGTTTCTTGATCTCTTTGTAGATTCTGGTTATTAACCCTTTATCTGTTGCACAGTTTGCAAATATTTTTTCCCATTCTGTTGGTTGTCTCTTCACTCTCCTGACTGTTTCTTTTGCAGTACAGAAACTTCTCAATTTGATGCAATCCCAATAGTTGATTTTGGCTTTGACTGTCTGTGCCTCCCGGGTCTTTTCCAGAAATTCTTTGCCTGTGCCAATATCTTGAAGGGTTTCTCCAATGTTCTCTAATAACTTAATGGTGTCAGGACGTAGATTTAGGTCTTTAATCCACGTTGAGTGGATTTTTGTGTAAGGTGTAAGGTAGGGGTCTTGCTTCATGCTTCTGCACGTGGAAATCCAGTTTTCCCAGCACCATTTATTGAATAGACTGTCCTTGCTCCAGGGATTAGTTTTAGATCCTTGATCAAATATAAGTTGGCTGTAGATGTTTGGGTTGATTTCTGGTGTTTCAATTCTGTTCCATTGGTCTATCCATCTGTTTCTGTACCAGTACCATGCTGTTTTGATTACAACTGCCCTGTAGTATGTCCTGAAGTCTGGTATTGTGATGCCTCCGGCTTTGTTTTTGTTGTACAAGATTGCTTTAGCTATTCGAGGTCTCTTGTGCCTCCATATGAATTTCAGCATCATTTTTTCTAGATCTGCGAAGAATGTCTTTGGTATCTTGATTGGGATTGCATTGAATCTATAAATTGCTTTTGGGAGAATGGACATTTTGATGATGTTGATTCTTCCAATCCATGAGCATGGAATATTTTTCCATTTTTTGGTATCCTCTTCTATTTCTTTCTTTAAGGTTTTGTAGTTTTCATTGTAGAGATCTTTAACGTCCTTGGTTAAGTTTATTCCAAGGTATCTGATTGTTTTTGTAGCTATTGTGAATGGGATTGATCTTAGCAGCTCTTTCTCAGTCATGGCATTGCTTGTGTATACAAAGGCTGTTGATTTTTGTGCATTGATTTTATATCCTGCCACTTTGCCAAACTCCTTATGAGTTCCAATAGTCTCTTAGTAGAGTTCTTTGGATCCTCTAAGTACAGAATCATATCGTCTGCAAAGAGGGATAGTTTGACTTCTTCCTTCTTGATTTGTATTCCTTTGATTTCTTTTTCTTGTCTGATGGCTCTGGCTAAAACTTCCAGAACCATGTTAAATAGCAGTGGTGAGAGTGGGCATCCCTGCCTGGTGCCAGATTTCAGTGGAAATGCTTCCAACTTTTCCCCATTCAATAGGATGCTGGCTGTGGGTTTTTTATAAATTGCTTTGATTATATTGAGGAATGTTCCTTCTATACCCAATTTGCTTAGAGTTTTCATCATGAAAGGGTGTTGAATTTTATCAAATGCTTTCTCTGCATCAATTGAGATAATCATATGGTTTTTCTTCTGCAGTCTGTTAATGTGGTGAATCACATTGATTGATTTGCGAATGTTGAACCATCCCTGCATACCAGGGATGAATCCCACTTGGTCTGGGTGGATGATTTTCCTGATGTGTTGTTGTATTCTATTGGCCAGAATTTTATTGAGGATTTTTGCGTCTATGTTCATCAGGGATATTGGTCTGTAATTTTCTTTCAGTGCTGCATCTTTCTCTGGCTTAGGGATTAAGGTGATGCTGGCTTCATAGAAAGAATTTGGGAGGATTCCCTCTTTTTCGATTGTTCTGAATAGTTTGAGAAGAAATGGGATTAGTTCTTCTTTAAATGTCTGGTAGAATTCAGCAGTGAATCCATCTGGTCCTGGGCTTTTCTTTGTTGGGAGGGCCTTTATTACTGTTTCAATTTCTGTTTCAGTTATGGGTCTATTTAGGTTTTCGATGTCTTCATGGTTCAATTTAGGTAGATTGCATGTGTCCAGGAATCTATCCATTCCTGATAGGTTTTCCTGTTTGCTGGCATACAGGTCCTTGTAGTAATTTCTGATGATTCTTTTTATTTCTGTGGTGTCTGTTGTTACGTTTCCTTTTTCATCTCTGATTTTATTGATTTGGGTCTTTTCTCTTCTTTTTTTAGTTAGTTGGGCCAATGGGGTGTCAATTTTGTTTATTTTTTCAAAAAACCAGCTTCTCGCTTGGCTGATTTTTTGTAATGTTTTTTTGGATTCAATCCTGTTAATTTCTTCTCTGAATTTAATTATTTCTCTTCTTCTACTAGATTTGGGCTTGGTTTGCTGCAGTTTTTCTAGGTCCTTGAGGTGCGCTGAAAGCTCATTTATTTGGTACCTTTCCAATTTCTTGGTATAGGCACCTATTGCTATAAATTTGCCTCTCAATACTGCTTTTGCTGTATCCCATAAGTTTTGATATGTTGTGTTGTTGTCTTCATTTACTTCCAGAAAGTTTTTGATTTCTCTTTTGATTTCTTGAATGACCCAGTGTTCATTCAGGAGCATGTTGTTCAGTCTCCATGTGTTTGCATACTTTCTGGGGTTTCCTGAGTTGCTAATTTCCAACTTCATCCCACTGTGGTCTGAGAAGCTGCATGGTATGATTCTAATTCTTTTAAATTTGCTGAGACTTGCTTTATGGCCTAGTATGTGGTCAATCCTAGAGAAGGTTCCATGCGCTGCTGAGAAGAATGTGAAGTCTGTAGATGTAGGGTTGAAAGTTCTGTAGATATCTGTTAGATCCATTTGGGCAATAGTGTCAATTAAATCTGCTGTTTCCTTGTTGATCTTCTGTCCGGATGATCTGTCTATTTCTGAGAGTGGAGTATTGAAGTCCCCCAGTACTATTGTATTGGAATCTAAATCTCCCTTTAAGTCCCTTAACATATCTTTTAAATAGACCGGTGCCTGTAATTAGGTGCATATACATTTATAATAGTTACATCTTCCTGTTGAATTGAACCCTTAATCATTATATAGTGTCCCTCTTTGTCTCTCTTAACAGTTTTTGTATTAAAGTTTATTTTGTCTGATATTAATATGGCTACACCTGCTTTTTTTTGGTTTCTGTTGGCATGGAATATCTTTTTCCAACCTTTCACTTTCAGTCTGCATGCCTCTTTGTTAGAGAGATGTGTTTCTTGTAGGCAACAAATAGTTGGGTTGTGTTCTGTGAGCCAGTCAGCTAAACGGTGTCTTTTAACTGAAGAATTCAGACCATTAATGTTCAATGTGACTATTGATACGTAGTGACTTTGCCCTGCCATTTTCCCGGAAATATTTTCTAGTATATGCTTTGAGCTTCCCATGCTCTTTTACTGGTAGGTGTTCTTCCTTTCCCTTCTTTCATATTGATGGCCGTGTTTCTGTGTTTCTGAGTGTAGCACATCTTTAAGTATCTTTTGCAGGGCCGGACGAGTGGCCACAAAGTCTTTCAATTTCTGTTTGCTATGAAAGGTCTTTATTTCACCTTCATTCACAAATGATAGCTTGGCAGGATATAATATTCTGGGCTGGCAATTTTTCTCTCTTAGCACTTGTGCTATGTCTCGCCATTCCCTCCTAGCTTGTAGGGTTTCTGATGAGAAGTCAGCTGTGAGTCTGATTGTAGATCCTCTGAGAGTAATCTGACGTTTCTCTCTTGCACATTTTAGGATCTTTTCTTTATGTTTCACTGTGGTAAGTTTAATTACCACGTGTCGTGGTGAGGATCTCTTTTGGTCATGTTTATTGGGGGTTCTATGAGCTTCCTGTACTAGGATATCTCTATCCTTCTCCAAACCTGGAAAGTTCTCTGCTAGTATTTCACTAAAAAGGCCTTCCAATCCTTTCTCTCTCTCCATGCCTTCAGGAACTCCTAGAACTCGAATGTTGGTTTTTTTAATAGTATCCTGTAGATTCCCAACAATATTTTTTAGGTTTCTAATTTCCTCTTCTTTTCTTTGGTTTGACTGTATGTTTTCCTGTGCTCTATCTTCTAAGTCCGATATTCTCTCTTCTGCTTCACCCATTCTGTTTTTAAGGCTTTCTAATGTGTTTGTCATTTGATCTATTGAGCTCTTCATTTCATTTTGATTTCTCTTCACTATAACACTTTCCTGTTCTACTAGTTTCTGAGTTTCATTTTGACTCTTCCTTAAAATTTCATAGTGAAAAGAAGAAAATAGCATAGTGAGAAGAATCACTATATTCCTAAAGTTGTACTGATGAGATTGGTACTCATTAAATAAAATGTTTCTTTGAGATATAAAAAGAAACAAGAGGAATGATTTGTATGTTTCCTGAGTAATCGCTTGACTCACAAGACAAAATGCATGATGCAAAAGAATTCATCTTCAACCACACACTAACGAAGTGGAACTCTAGTGGTTAAATTTTAGGGTTTCAAACTCATATTTGAAAGGCATGTGTTAAAAATAGATGAATTCTTATTTCAGCTCAATTCACAATAGCTAGAACCTGGAATCAACCCAAATGCCCATCAACAGTAGACTGGATAAAGAAATTATGGGGCATGTACTCCATAGAATACTATACGGCAGTAAAAAACAACTAAATCTTGTCATTTGCAACAAAATGGAGGAATCTGGAAAACATCATGCTCAGTGAATTAAGCAAGTCCCAAAGGGACAAATATCACATGTTCTCCCTGATTGGTGACAACTAACCAAGCACCAAAAGGGAAACATGGTGAAGTGAAATGGATACTATAAGAAACAGTGACTTGATCAGCCCTTGTCTTACTGTTGATGTACAATGTAATACTTTATCCATTTTAGTATTTTTTCATTCTACTTAGAACTATTGGTTGAACTCTTTAATTAACACACAATTATTCTTAGGTATTTAAATTCAACTGAAAAGTGATCTCTGTTAAATGTAAGAGTGGGAATAAGAGAGGGAGGAGATGTACAATCTGGGACATGCTCAATCGGACTTGCCCCAAATGGTGGAATTAGAAATGTGCCACAGGATTCCAATTCAATTCCATCAAGGTGGCAAGTACCAATGCCATCTCACTAGTCCAAGTGATCAACTTCAGTTTACAATTGATCATGCTGATAGGCCTATGAGTCAAAGGGATCACAGAAACAAGACTAGTGTCTGCTAATACTAACTGATAGAATTAAAAAGGCAGAGAACGATCCAACGTGGGAAGCAGGATACACAGCAGACTCATAGAATGGCAGATGTCCTAAACAGCACCCTGGCCTCACAATCAGCCCTTAAGGCATTCGGGCCTGGCTGAACAGCCCATGCGAGGATTTAAGGCATGGAAAGCCAAGACACTCTGGCAAAAAAAAAACCCTAAAGGAAAGATCTCTGTGAGTGAGAACCCAGTGGAAAGAACGGGGCCATCAAAGAAGGAGGTACATTTCTCTGAAGGGAGGAGAGAACTTCCACTTTGACTATGTATTGTTGACATAAGATCGAAGTCAGTGAACTCACAATGCTTCCATAGCCTTGGCAACTCATGACTAGAGCCTAGGGTGATTACTGATGCCTTAAACAAGAGTGTCAATTTGTTAAGTTAACAACAGGAGTCACTGTGTACCTACTCATCATGTAGATCTCTGTCCTTTATGTGTTGTTCAATGTGAATTAATGCTATAATTAGTACTCAAACGGTATTTTACACTTAATTGGTTTGTGTGGGTGCAAACTGTTGAAATGTTTTTTAACATAGACTAAATTGATCTGTACATAAAGATAATTGAAAATGAATCTTGATGTGAATGGAATGGGAGAGGCAGCAGGAGATGGGAGGGTTGTGGGTGGGAGGGAATTTATGGGGGGGGAAGCCATTGTAATCCATAAACTGTACTTTAGAAATTTATATTTAGTAAATAAAAGTTAAAAATGGATAAATTCAAATGTGGGAACAGGTTTTATGATGATTATTATTTGCTTTCCCTTTGTTTTCAATTCTGATAATCATACTGTATTTCTAAACACACATCTGCTTGTCACAGATACATGTATAAAATATGGAAAACATCATGCTATTCTACTTTAAGATACTTAAACATGAAGCTACTATTCCTATGGCAACTTATATCTAATCCATCAAGTTATTTGCTGTGACCTAATCAAATAATTAGTGTGTTATTCATGGGTAATATTCAAGAATTCAGAAAACTACTACAGTACATTTACTGACTAAAATAATGAGTCTTACTGTGGGTGCATTTAAATTCATTGCACAAAGCAAAAGTTCCAGTCTCTGGGAATTAATTCAAAACTCTTGAAATCCATTTCTCTATACATTCATCTGATGATCTATCAAATCTTTATTTATAGCCCTGAGAGTCAGATCTTAACTTTCTCTGTTCGCTAGTTTCTTCTATAACTCATGCAAGATATCAACACAAGAATTACATAGAGCCTCTACTGCCACTGTTGTTCTTGTCTAACAGGGAATGGCCATGGCTAATGTGAACTTCAGTGGGAGTAAGACAGTGTACTGGTTTTAGTCCCACAACATCTCCCTGGTTTCCTTTATTGCACAGATATGATTTTCCCTGTTCAAATTCCTGTGTTTTCTCTATACTGCCATTGTCCTAAGTGATATTCTACAAATGTGGGAACCTTAAACTTGAGCTTCCAAGCCTAGGTTCCCTCATCTCAGAGCTCAGAAACTAGTACATGATGAAAAATAGGTCTCAATTTCATATTGCTTGAGATAAAAATGAAATTTCAGGGATTAATGAGCTAGCTCAGCACCATGGACTTTGTGAGTTTCTATGTCCTTTCCTGGAATTTGCTCTCTTTGTTCATCACACACCTCTGCCAACAGGAGTTGTTCCTTCTGGGAATGGAGATATAGCTTCCAAGGGAAACTCCAATATGAGAAAAATTGTGACCATCATACTCACCAAAAATTGGCTAATCATAAGCCACTCCTTTGACTCTTCTGAGTTAATAAGGAAGCTATAGTGATTAATTTGTCCTGAATACAGAAGATTATATAGTCCAAGTGGCATAAATAAAGGGAGTGATGAACAAAGAGTGAGTCTAGCTAATTAAAATAACCTCAAGGGTTATTAACTGAATTTAGCCTTTTTTTAAAATATTTAATTATTTGAAAGGCAGAGAAATGAAAGACAAAAACAGAGACACAGACACATGAAGCATCTTTTTCTTGGCTCACTTCCCAAGATGCTAAAATACACAGGTTTTGGCGAGGACAGAGCCAGGAGCAAGTAATTTTATTTACATCTGCTATATGGGCACATTCCAAAGCATTTGGGTCATGTTCCATTGCCTTCCCAGGTTCATTAATAGAATATACACAAAGTAACACTACAATATAGGAGGCCAGCATTGCAAGCAGTGGCCAATCCCATTGCAAAATAATGTGTGCCACAAACACTAGTCATTTCAGATCCATCATTAAAAACATTTAGTCATATATCTCTGTTGCCTCATCATGTATTTTTCTATTAATTCAGTTCATAATTTTATTGTTTAAAAAGACAAACAATATACACCTTGAAGTTTTAGACATACCCATTTGATAAGAAGAGGAAATCAAAGGGATACAAATTAAAAAGTGGGAATTCAGATTATTCCTATTTGAAAATGACATGGTTCTCAATATAGGGAAGCCAAAAGAGTCCATTAGTAGATGATTAGAATTCATAAAAAAACTTTGTTAAAGTAGCAGAATACATTAATAACACACGAAAGTTAATAGCCTTTCTATACACAGACATTGCCATGGCCAAACATCTAAACAGAAAGATTTCCAATCAACAACCTAAGTATCCATCTCAAGAGTCCTAGAAAACAAGAAGAAACCAAATACAAGATGAAATTAATAGCATAGGTCATAAATGGAATGTTAACATTAAAGATAAGCAAAATAAAGATTTTATTTTTAATAGAAGAAACAATCCTTTCACTAGGTTATAAAAACTAGGTTCAAGTAAATAAAATCAAAGAAGGGGAAACTACAATGCATATCACAGGTATAATAGGCATCACTAATTTATATTAACAAGGATAAATAAAAAATGTAAAAAAAATGTTTATTTGTGGATACATATAACCTACCAAAACTGAGCCAAGTAGATATAACATATCTGAGAATCCAGGTCTCCCACGGGGTTGTGGCTTTGGGTGATGATCATTGTGAATGTTGTTCTTTAGCTGCAGCCAACATGCTCTCCTGCTCTCCATGCAGGATGTTGGTTGGTCATAGAGGAAGCCACCTGCTAGCAGGAGGTAGGAAGTACACAGTGACCTTACTTTCTGCTTGCTGTCACTGCCAATCTACAAATGCCCTTTAGAAGAAGCCTATTGGCAAGCCAGTGGTGGTTACAAGATAGCAGAATAGGGAGGGAGCTTATTTCTCTAGCCCAGGGGAAAATAGTTTTAAATAAGTGGTAGTCTTGGGGAAGAGTTATGAAAAAAAGGCAAAGGAAACTCTACTACATGGAGGGCATGGGCACCCATGGCTCAGGACTCCAATATCCAAGAGCCTATGCACCATTGCTGCAAAGTGAGGTGAGGGAAGATGGCAGGAGCCTGAGACTCTGGTGAAAAAGCAGAAGGAAGACCCTACAGGAAGTGAGGTTTGAAGCTATTTGAGGGAAAGTGCACCAGCCTAACTAGAGGAGAGAAAAAAAGAGGGTATGAACACATTTCTCTCTGATCACCTTACAAAGCCATACAAGCCAATAGAGCAGGTGCCAATTTGGACATACATAACAGCTGCGCCAGCTCATTTCTGTGCCTGGCAATCAGCTGAATGGAGATTCCTGACTCCAGTGGGGAGAAATAACAGAAGGTTAGGGGCTTGTGAATGTGTGAAGCTTCAGAACCAGGACTGTGGGAAAAAAATGAGTGTGTGTGGAAGAACTCATGGTGTGGATGAGACTTTGAGCAGTCTCAGTGGGATACCACAAGCTCCAGAAGTCCTGGACACCTGGTGATAGACATTGCTGGAAAATCTTAACTTATACTGAGAATTGCCCAGATCCTTTGTGCAGTCCTTGGGACAGAGCGGAGGAATATTATATCTACTTTGGCTAGTGCTCAGGCACTGGACTCCATCAAGGAGAAGAGCTCAGCTGAGCAGAAATAATTCCTTTCTGATTAAAAAAAGAGAGTGAAGATTTACCATGTCAAACCAGAGAGTATCAACTTAGGCATGCCCTTAACTCTAGAGAACTGAACAGAGCTCTCTGGCTACATCCACTACAAGCCTCTAGACATTCACTGAAAGCAGACATTCCACTCATCTATAGAGTCATAGTACAATGATAAAAGCTGCCAAAGTGGGGGAAAAAAGAAGAAACCAACGAGTACCTCCACATATGCTGAACAACAAATGCAACAACCCAAGAGACAAGAATAAGGAAGACAACATCATGCTCCCAAAAGAACAGAACACTTCAATACAAGATTATGAAGATGATGAGATAGAAGAAACGCAAGAAATAGAATTCCAAAAATTGATGATAAGATTATACAGAAGTAATCAAAAGCAAAAGCATGGACTGTGGGGAGCAACTCGGACTAGACTAAGTTACTGGAATTAAGACTTATTCTATGCATCTGCTCTCCCACAATATGGCGCTGGGAGAGGAGAAAACAGCTTCTACACAGCTGCCTCCAGTTCAGCCAATAAACTGTAGAACTTGCTCCTGATTGGAGGAGAGCAGCGTACTCGGCGTGTGGGCAGCCGAGTTGGGATTGGCAGAGGAGGACTATAAAGGAGGAGAGAGACAGCATGCACCAGGAACATCTAAGGGGAACATCTATCTGAAGGAACACCTGTGCAGCCCCCGAGAGAGCCGGCCGGCGGTGTGCCGCTCCCCCGTGGAAGTGGGGAATGTGGCAGGGGGAACCGCCCTTCCACGGAGGTGGAAGGGTCGGTAGCCAACCCGGGAAGAACCAGCAGCAAACCCGGGGAGGGCCGAGCAGACAAAAGAACAGCACAGGGTCCTGTGTCGTTCCTCCGTGAAGAGGGGGAGCGACATGGACTACTAAAATCCATGGAGAACATGAAAGAAAATCTCTCATGAAATTAAAATCCTTTTTAAATTTTTTTTATTTAGTAAATATAAATTACCAAAGTACAGATTATGGATTACATAGGCTCCCCCCCGTAACTTCCCTCCCACTCGCACTCCTCCCATCTCCTGCTCCCTCTCCTATTCCATTCACATGAAAATTCATTTTCAATTCTCTTTATATACAGAAGATCGATTCAGTATATATTAAGTAAAGATTTCATCAGTTTACACCCACACAGAAACACAAAGTGTAAAAATACAGTTTCAGTACTAGTTATAGCATTACTTCACATTGGACAACACACTAAGAACAGAGCCCACATGAGAAGTAAGTACACAGTGATTCCTGTTGTTGACTTAACAATTTCACACTCTTGTTTATGGCATCAGTAATCTCCCTAGGCTCTAGTCGTGAGTTGCCAAGGCTATAGAAGCATTTGGGGTTCCCTGACTTCGATCTTATTCTGACAGGGTCATAGTCAAAGTGGAAGTTCTCTCCTCCCTTCAGAGAAAGGTACCTCCTGCTTTGATGGCCCCAATCTTTCCACTGGGATCTCACTCGAGCAGATCTTTCATTTAGGTTTTCTTTTTTTCCCAAAGTGTCTTGGCTTTCCATGCCTAAAATACTCTCATGGGCTCTTCAGCCAGGTCCGAATGCCTTAAGGGCTGATTTTGAGGCCAGAGTGCTATTTAGGACATCTGCCATTCTATGAGTCTGCTGTGTATCCTGCTTCCCACGTTGGATCATTCTCTCCCTTTTTGATTCTGTCAGCTAGTATTTGCAGACACTACTCTTGTTTTGTGATCCCTTTGACTCTTAGACCTATCAGTGTGATCAATTGTGAACTGAAGTTCATCACTTGGACTAGTGAGATAGCATTGGTACTTGCCACCTTGATGGAATTGAATTGGAATCCCGTGGCACGTTTCTAACTCCACCATTTGGGGCAAGTCCGATTGAGCATGTCCCAAATTGCACATCTCCTCCCTTTCTTATTCCCACTCTTATATTTAAGAGAGATCCCTTTTCAGTTAAAATTTAAACACCTAAGAATAGTTGTGTGTTAATTAAAGAGTTCATCCAGTAGTACTAGAACAAAAAAATACTAAAATGGATAAAGTATTACATTGTACATCAACAGTCAGGTCAAGAGCTGATCAAGTCACTGTTTCTCATAGTGTCCACTTCACTTCAACAGGTTTCCCCTTTGGTGCTCAGTTAGTTGTTGCCTATCAGGGAGAACATATGAAATTTGTCCCTTTGGGCCTGGCTTAATTCACTCAGCATAATATTTTCCAGATTCCTCCATTTTGTTGCAAATGACCGGATTTCATTGTTTTTGACTGCTGGATAGTATTCTATAGAGTACATGTCCCATAATTTCTTTATCCAGTCTACTGTTGATGGGCATTTGGGTTGGTTCCTGGTCTTAGCTATTGTGAATTGAGCTGCAATAAACATTAATGTGCAGACAGCTTTTTTGTTTGCCTATTTAATTTATAAGGAGGAATAAAAATGAAATGAAAAAACTCAATAGAACATGACATCGAGATATTGAAGAGAAAACAAAATGAAAATGAAGAATTCAACAGAACAAATAAAAAATGCATTTGAGAACCTTAAAATCCAAATCAGGCAGAAGAGAGAATATCAGACTTAGAAGACAGAGCACAGAAAAGTATACAGTCTAGCTAAAGTCTGCAAGAGAAAATTAGAAATCTAAGACATAGTGTTGAGAATCTATAGGATACAATATATAAAAAACAAGATTTTGGGTTCTTGTAGGTTCTGAAGTTATGGAGAAAGAGAAAGTGTTAGAATGCCTTTTTTAAGCAAAATACTAGCGAACTTCCAACAGACATGACCAGAAAAGATCATCAACACAACACATTGTAATCAAACTCACCACAGCAAAGCATAGGAAAAAGATTCTAAAATGTGCAAAAGATAAATGCCTGATTACTTTCAAGGATCTCCAATTAGATTCACATCAGACTTCTAATCAGAAACCCTGCAAGCTGGGAGAGAATGGTGAGATATAGCCCAAGACTTAGAGAAAATACAGTCATCCTATTATATTATACCCTGCAAAGGTCTCATTTGGGAATAAAGATGAAATAAAAGCCTTTCATAACAAACAGAATGAATTTGTCACCACTCATCCATCCCTGCAAAGGATGCTGAAGATATTTTACAAACAGAAACACAGAAACACAGTCATCAACAGAAAGGTGGTAAAGGAAGAAAACCTTGCAGTAAGGGATCACAGGAAGTTCAAACTATATATTAGAAATATCTTTGGGAACACGGCAGGGCAAAGTCACTTCTTATCAGTAGCTGCACTGAAAGTAAATGGCCTCAACTCTCTAGAGATCCCAGTGGAAAGAACAGGTCATCAGGTACCTTTCTCTGAAGGGAGGAGAGAACTTCCACTTTGACCATGGCCTTGTCTAAATATGATCAGAGTCGGAAAACTGAAAAGGCCTCCATAGCCTTGCCAACTCATGACAAGAGCCTAGGGTGATTACTAATGCCATGAACAACAATTGCAATTTGTTAAGTCAACAACAGAAGTCACTGTGCACTTACTCGTCATGTAGGATCTCTGTCCTAAATGTGCTGTACATTTTGACTTAATGCTATAACTAGTGCTCAAACAGTATTTTACACATTGTATTTCTGTGTGGGTGTAAACTGTTGAGATCTTTACTTAATATACACTAAATTGATCTGCATATAAAGATAATTGAAAATCATGATGTGAATGGAAGGGGAGAGGGAGTGGGAGAGAGGAGGGTTGCATGTGGGAGGAAAGTTATGGGGGGGAACCATTGTAATCCATAAGCTGTACTTCAGAAATTTATATTCATTAAATAAAAGTTTAAAATAAAAGACACAGCCTGGCTGAATGGATTAAAAAACAAAACCCATTTATTTTCTGCTTTCAAGAAACACATCTTTCCAACAAAGATGCATGCAGACTGAAAGTGAAAGGTTGGAAAAAGATATTCCATGCCAAAAGAAACCAAACAAAGAGCTGATGTAGCCACCTTAATATCAGAAAAAATTGACTTTAACACAAAAAAATGTTAAGAGAGACAAAGAAAGGCACTATATAATGATTAAGGTATCGATTCAACAGGAAGATGTAACTATTATAAATGTATATGCACCTAATTACAGGGCACCAGTTTATTTAAAAGATATGTTAAGGAACTTAAAGGGAGACTTAGACTCCAATACAATAATATTGGGGGGCTTCAATGCTCCACTTTTAGCAATGGACAGATCAACCAGACAGAAATCAACAAGGAAACAGTAGATTTACTTGACACTAGAGAACAAACAGATCTAAGAGATATGTACAGAAATATTCATCCTAATGTTACAGAATACACATTCTTCTCACTAGTGCATGGGACTTTCTCTAGGATAGACCACATATTAGGCCATAAAGCAAGTCTCAGCAAATTTAAAACAAATCAAAATCATACCATACATCTCAGACCACAATGGAATGAAGCTGGAAATCAGCAACTCAGGATTCTCTAGAGCATAAGTAAACACATGGAGAATGTCAGCATGCTCCTGAATGAACACTGGGTCATAGAAGAAATCAAAAGAGAAATCAAAAACTCTCAGGAAACAAATGAAGATAACAACACACCATATCAAAACGTATGGGATACAGCAAAAGCAGTGTTAAGAGGAAAGTTTATAGCAATAGGTGCCTACATCAAGAAATTGGAAAGGCACCAAATAAATGAACTATCAATGCATCTCAAAGATCTAGAAAAACTACAGCAAACCAGACCCAAATCTAGTAGGAGAAGAGAAATAATTATCAGAGAAGAAAATCAACAAAATTGAATCAAAAAAAATACAAAAGAGAAGCAAAATTTTGAAAGGATTTTTTGAAAAAAAAAAAACAAAATTGACTCACCATTGGCACAACTAACCAAATAAAGGAGAGAGAAGACACAAATCAATAAAATTAGACATGAAAAGGAAATGTAACAACAGACACCACAGAAATAACAAGAGTCATTATGAATTACTACAAGAGTTGTATGCCAGCAATCAGGGAAATCTGTCAGGAATGGATAGATTCCTGGGCATAGGCGACCTACAAAAATTGAAGCAAGAAACATAGAAAACCAAAAAAAGACCCATAAGAAAGTCAGAAACTGAATCAGTAATAAAGGCCCTCCCAACAGAGAAAAGACCAGGACAAGAGAGATTCGCTTCTGAATTCTATCAGACATTTACTGAAGAAATAACTCCGATTCTTCTCAAGCTATTCAAAACAATTGAAAGAGAGGGAATCCTCACACATTCTTTCTACAAAGCCAGTATCACTTAATTCCTAAAGCTGAAAAAGATGTAGCAGAGAAAGAGAATTACACACCAATTTCTCGAAAGACCATACAACAAATACACAACAAAATTCAAGCCAAAATAATCCAACAACAAATTAGAAGGATCATCCAACCTGACCAAGTGGGATTTATCCTTGTATGCAGGGATGGTTCAACATTCACAAATCAATCAATGTGATACACCACATTAACAAACTGCAGAAGAAAAATCATATATTATCTCAATAGATGCAGAGAAAGCATTTGATAAATTACAAAACCATTTCGTGATGAAAACTCTAACCAAATTGTGTATAGAAGGAACATTCCTCAACATAATTAAGGCAATTTATGAAAAAACCCGCAGCCAGCAACCTATTGAATGCGGAATAGTTGGAAGCGTTTCCACTGAGACCCAGTTCCAGACAGGGATGCCAAATCTCACCATTGCTATTCAATATAGCACTAGAAGTTCTAGCCAAGCCATTAGTCAAGAAAAAGAAATTACAAGGGGTACAAAAAGGGAAGGAAAATGTCAAACTATACATCTTTGCAGACAACGTGACTCTATTTAAGGTATCCAAAGAACTCCACTAAGAGACTATTGGAACTCATAGACGAATTTGGCAAAGTTGCAGGATATAAAATCAATACATAAAAATCAACAGCCTTTGTATACAGACACTGCCAGAACTGAAAAATAACTTCTAAGGTCAATCCCATTCACAACAGCTACCAGAAAAAAACCAAATAACTTGGAAAAAACTTAACCAAGGATGTCAAATATTTCTATAATGAGAATTACAAAATCTTAAAGAACTAGAAGAGGATACCAAAAAATGGGAAAATATTCCATGCTCACTGATTGGAAGAATTAATATCATCAAAATGTCCATTCCTCCAAAAGCAATTTATAGATTCAATGTGATACCAATGAAAATATCAAACATATTCTTATCAGATCTAGAAAAAACGATGCTGATATTCATATAGAAACATATATCGAGGCACAGGAGACCTCAAATAGATAAACGAGTCTTATACAACAAAAACAGAGCTGGAGGCATCAGAATACCAGATTTCAAGACATACTACAGGGCCATTATAATCAAAACAGCATGGTACTGTAGAGAAACAGATGGATAGGCAATAGAACAGAATAGGAACACCAGAAATCAATCCAAACATCTACAACCAATTTATATTTGATCAAGGAGCTAAAACCAATTTCTGGAGCAAGGAGAGTCTTTTAAACAAATATTGTTGGGAAAACAGGATTTCCACAAGCAGAAGTATGAAGCAAGATACCTATGTTACACCTTACACAAAAATCCACTCAGCATGGATTAAAGATCTAAATCTATGACCCAACACCATAAAATTATTACAGAACATTGGAGAAAGTCTGCAAGATATAGGCACAGGGAAGACTTCTTGGAAAAATCTCCAGTGGCATGGCATAGGCAGTCAAAGCCAAAATTAACAACAGGGATTACATCAAATTGAAAAGTTTCTTGTCTGCAAAAAAAAAAAGTCATCAAAGTGAAGAGGTAAATGAAAAAAAATGGGAGAAAATCTTTGCAAATTATGCAACTGATAAAGGATTAATAACCCAAATCTGGCAGGCACCACAGCTCACTTGGCTAATCTTCAGCCTGTGGAGCTGGCACCCTGGGATATAGTCCTGGTTCAGGTGCCAGGTACTGTCCCAGTTGCTCCTCTTCCAGTCCAGCTCCCTGCTGTGGCCTGGGAAGGCAGTGAAGGATGTCCCAAGTGGTTAGGCCCTGCACCCACATGGGGGACCAGAGGGAGCATCTGGCTGCTTGCTTCGGATCGGTGCAGCGTGCCAGTGTAGCAGCCATTTGGGGGGTGAACCGACGGAAAATGAAGACTTTTCTCTCTGTCTCTCTCTCTCTCTCACTGTATAACTCTGCCTGTAAAAAAAATAACCAGAATCTACAAAGAGATCAAGAAACTTCACAACAGCAAAACAAACAACCCACTTAAGAGATGGGCCAAGAGCCTAAATAGACATTTTTCAAGAGGAAATCCAAATGGCCATCAGACACATGAAAAAATGTTCAGGATCACTAGCCATCAGGGAAATGCAAAGCAAAACCACAATGAGGTTTCACCTCACTCCAGTTAGTATGGCTTTCATACAGAAATCAACTAACAACAGATGATGGTGAGGTGGTGGGGGCAAAGGCACAATAACCCACTGTTGGTGGGAATGCAGACTGGTAAAGCCACTATGGATACAGTTTGGAGATACCTCATAAATCTGAATGTATCCCTACCACATGACCCAGCAATTCCATTCTTTGGAATTTACCCAAGGAGTATTAAATTGGCAAATAAAAGAGCTGTCTACACCTCAATGTTTATTGCAGTGCAATTCAGAATGGCTAAGACATGGAATCAACCTAAATGCCCATCAACAGAAGACTGGATAAAGAAGTTAAGTGATATGTTATGTATTCTACAGAATACTACACAGTGGTAAAAGAAATGAAATCTGGTCATTTGCAACAAAATGGAGGAATCTGGAAAACATCATACTGAGTGAAATAAGCCAGTGAAACTGACACTATGAGAAGCAGTGACTTGATCAGCCCTTGTGATGACTGTCAAGGAACAGCTTACTATTTTATTCATTTTAGTATTTTCTTTTTCTACTTAATACCATTGGTTGAGCTTTTTACTTAACACAGAATTATTCTTAGGTGTTTAAATCAAATTGAAATAAAAAAATAAGAGTTGGAATAAGAGATGGAGGGGATATACAGTTTGGCACATGCTCCCAGGTATTTACCCCTAAGGGTAAAGCTTAAAACTTGCCATGGGACTCGAAATACTAAAAATTGGCATGTGCCAATGCCACCTTACTAATTAAAGTGATCAGTTTAAGTCCATGACTGATCACAAAGAGGATTAAGTGTCAAGGGAGCACACAAATAAGACCAGTGTCTGCTAATAATTGCAGAATTAAAGAGGAGATAACAACCCAGGATGGGAAGCAGGTCACAGAGCAGACTCTTAGAATGACAAATGCCGTAAACAGAACTCTGGCCTCAGAATCACACCTTAAGGCATTTGGATCTGGCTACAAAGCACATGAGAGTAGTTCAGACATGGAAACACAGGACAAAATGTGGCAAAAATGACCTTAAAGAAAGACCTCTGTGAGTGAGATTCCAGCAGAAAGAAGCAGACATTAAGGAATGAGGTACCTTTCTCTGAAGGGAGGAGAGAACTTCCAGTTTGATTATGACCTTGTATAAATAATGTTGGACTTTGTGAACTCAAGAGGCTTCCATAGCCTTGGCAGCTCATGAAAAGAGCCTCAGAGGATTACTGACATCATAAATGAAAGTCTGAACTGTTAAATCATCAACAGGAGTCACTGTGCACTTGCTCCCTATATTGGGACCTGTGTACTTAATGTTTTTTACTATGAGAATTAACACTATAACTAGTTCTCAAAGCATGCATTATACTTTGTCTTTCTGTGTGGGTGCAACCTGTTGAAATCTTTACTTAGTATAGAGTTGATCTTCTGTATATAAAGATATTTAAAATGAACCTTAATGAAGAATGGGATTGAGAGGGAGTAGGAGATGGGATGGTTTGTGGGTGGAAGGGTGGTTATAGAGCAAAGAATCACTATAATCCAAAGGTTGTACTTTTGAAATTTATATTTATTAAATAAAAGTTTTCTATAATTATAACATATCTGAATAGAGCAATACTGAGTAAGAACATTAAATCAGGAAAAATGTGTTCAAATGAAAGATCAGCAACAAATATCTTCATTAATAAAATCTACAAAATTAAAAAAATAACACCAATCTTTTGAAAAGTTAGAGAGGTAACTTTTCCAAACTCATCATATGAGGCCAGCTGGTAAAGCCATTATGGAAGTCTGTCTGGAGATTCCTCAGAAACCTGAATATAACCCTACCATGCAACCCAGCCATCCCATTCCTTGGAATTTACCCAAAGGAAATTAAGTTGGCAAATAAAAGAGCTGTCTATATCTTAATGTGTATTGCAGCTCAATTCACAATAGCTAAGACCTGGAATCAACCTAAATGCCCATCAACAAAAGACTGGATAAAGAAATTATGGGATATGCACTCTATAGAATACTATACAGCAGTAAAGAAATGAAATCTGTTCATTTGCAACAAAATGGAGGAATCTGGAATACATCATGCTGAGTGAAATAAGCCAGTCCCAAAGGGACAAATATCATATGTTCTTGAGCAGTGACAACTGACTGAGCACCTAAGAGGAAACCTGTTGAAGTGAAGTGTACACTATGAGAAAAAATGACTTGATCAGCCCTTGTCCTGACTGTTGAAGAACAACTTACTATTTTGTTCCTTTTAGTATTTTTTGTTCTACTTAATGCCATTGGTTGAACTCGTTAATTAACATGCAATTACTCTTAGGTGTTTAAATTTAACTGAAAAGTGATCTCTGTTAAATATAAGAGTGGAAATAAGAGAGGGGGGAGATGTACAGTTTGGCCCATGCTCATCAGACATACCCCTAGTGGTAGAGTTAGAAACATGCCAGGGGATTCCAATTCAATCCCATTAAGGTGGCATGTACCAATGCCAGCTCACTAGTCAAAGTGATCACTTTCAATTCATAATTGATCATAACGACAGGATTGAGAGTCAAAGGGATCACCTAAACAAGACTAGTATCTGATAATACTGACTGATAGAATTAAAAAGGAGAGAACAACCTAAGATGGGAAGTGACTCATAGAATGGCAGCTGTCCTAAACAGCACTCTGGCCTCAGAATCAGCCCTTAAGGCACTTGGATCTGGCTGAAGAGCCCATGAGAGTATTTTAGGCATGGAAAGCCAAGACACTCTGTGGGGAAAAAAAAAACTAAATGAAAGATCTCTGTGAGTGAGATCCCAGTGGAAAGAATGGGGCCATCAAAGAAGGAGGTACCTTTCTCTGAAGGGAGGAGAGAACTTCCACTTTCACTATGGCCTTGTCTAAATAAGATCAGAGGTGGTGAACTCAAGAGGCTTCCACAGCCTTGACAGCTCATGACAAGAGCCTCTGGTGATTACTGATGTCATCAATTAGATTGTCAATTGTTAAGTCAACAACAGGAGTCACTGTGCACTTACTCCCCATGTAGACTCTCTGTCCTTAATGTGTTGTACTATGTGAATTAATGGTAAAACTACTACTAAAACAGTACTCTATACTTTGTGTTTCTGTGTATGTGCAAACTGTTGAAATCTTTCCTTAGCATATACTAAATTGATCTCCTGTATATAAAAATAATTGAAAAAATGAATCTTGGTGTGAATGGTATGGGAGAGGGAGTGGGAGATGGGATGGTTGCAGGTGGGAGGGAGGTTATGGGGGGGGAAGCCAGTATAATCCAAAAGTTGTACTTTGGACATTTATATTTATGAAATAAAAGTTAAAAAATAAATAAATAAACCTAAGTTTAATTAAGGGAATTATAAAAAGTTTTCTATAATAATAATAACATCTCTGAATAGAGCAATACTGAGAACATTAAATGAGGAATAATGTGTTCAAATGAAAGATCAACAACAAATGTCATCATTGCTAAAATCTACAAAATTAAACAAACACCAATTTTTTGAAAAGTATTATACAAATTGTTAGGGAGGTAACTTTTCCAAACTCATATAAGGCCAGTTTTTCCTAAAGTGACCTGATAGATGCAAGATCTCTGTTTATCTCTGATTCTCTTTTTTCAAATAAAAACTTACACAGCAGAGTCCCTGCTGAATATAATGCAACACTGTCATCCTAATAGAATTTATATTAGAATATAGGTGGAAAATTTGATAGTAATTGAATCCAGTTTGGAATCCAAAAAAATAAAATAAAATAAAATAAAATAAAATAAAATAGTCAGATATCATAATCAAGTCAGATGTAATATAGGAACAGGGAAAATATGAATGTAATTCATAATTCCAATAATTCATATCAATCAAAAATAAACATCAATATAATAAACTAGATGCAGAAAACATTTTGTATAAAATTATACATTCACTTATGAGAAGTAAATTGAGCAGAACACTTACAGATTGTATATAATTCAATTACAAAACCCTTGCATTTGAGGAACCTGAGCCAGATTCTATTGAATGCTAACAAAATGAAAGCATTTACCCTATAATTGGAACCATAAAATGATGCACATTTTTTACTTTTATATTCAATACTGCAATGTAAGGTCTAGGCAAAACAAAAAGAAAAGGGAAGGAAATAAAAGACATAGATATAGAAAAGAAGAAATTGAAATTGAAATTATTTATTTTTCCAGATGATTTTATGGAAATGCAATGAGTTCAACAACAGGCCACCTGAACTGGTAAATGACTGGTAGATTTGTAGGATACAAAGTAAGCACAAAAAATCAGAATAAGTTTTATATACCTATACTATTGTGAACCCACTGAAAAAATAAATTAAAGAAGAAATTAAATTCACAATAAGAAATAAAATACCCTGGATAAATTTGACTTGTGATGTAAAATGCCTCTACAGCACCAATTCTAAAGCCATGATAAAGAATCTGAGATCAAAAAGACCGCTCATATTCACAGATTGAAATACTTTCTAATATTTCCATATTATCCAAGTTAATTTACAGATACAATATGCTTTCCATCAAAATCAATGGAATTCATCATGTATCTAGAAAAATAAACCTAAACCTCATATCTTCACATATATTAAACAAAGTTCCACATAGAAAAGTAACTCTTGAGAAACAGAACACGTCTGGGGTCACAACAAATGAGTTCAATACATACCATAGATGTATGGTAAACCCTGGCATAAAAACTGATGAATAGACCAGTGTAAGAGGATAGAGGCTCCCAAAAAGAAATACCGATACATACAGACAATGGATCTTTTACAAAGCAAACAAAAATACACTGGAAAAGGTATAGTCTATTCAGTAAATTGTCCAGAGGCAACGGGATATCCATATGGACATGGCTAAACCCAGATGACCACCCCTCTTTTCCTATACAAAGTCAACTGAAAGTGAGTCATGGATGTAAATGTAAGAACTGAAACTTACAAAATATAGAGAAAACTATAAGACATTGACATAAGGAATGGCTTCTTGATAAGATACCCTAAGAACAGGCAATAAAAAACTAATAGAGAAACCTTATATCAAACTAACAAGATAATTCGCAACAAAGAAGACAATCATCAGAGTGAAGATAAAACCCCCCTTAACTCCTATAAAACCAGCATCACTTTAATTCTAAAACCAGGTATATGTACAAAGCAAACTAAGACCAATATATTTGATAAATACAGATGCAAGCAATCCTCAAAATACTTGCTAATCAAACATAACAACACATTAGAAATATAATTCACCCAGACCAAGTGGGAATGCACTAGATAAAATATGTCCTTGATAAAAACCTTGAGCTGGGAATAGAAGGAATATTCATGAACACATTCAAGGTAGTTTATGACAAACACAGAGCCACCATCAAATTGTGTGGGTAAATTGGAAGCATTTCCACTAAGATCTACAAGGATGCTCACCCCCATAATTGCTATTCAATATAGTTCTCGAAGGCTTACTGAGAGCCACCAGCAAGCAAAATCCAAGCAAAGGGATACAAATTGGAAAGGTTGAAGTCAAATTATTACTGTTGATAGAAGATATGATTTTATATATAGGGAAGCCAAAAGACTCCACCAAGAGACTATTGGAACTCAAGAGAGGTTGGTAAATTTGCAAGATAAAATCAATACACAAAATTCAATAGCATTTGCATAAAAAGACAATGCTATGGCTGAGAAGGACATGCAAGATCAGTTCAATTCACAATAGCCAAACAAATTGGAATAAATTTAAATAAAGAGGTCAAATATCTCTACAATGATAATTACAAAACATTTTTAAAATAAATAGGAGAACATAAAAAGGGAAATATCTGTCATGTTCATGGATTAGAAGAATTAATAGAATCAAAATGTCCATACTACTGAAAGCAATTTACATGTTCAATATGATCCCAATCAAAATAGTAACGACATTCTTCTGAAAAAGAAAGATAGAAAAATTGATGCTAAAATTCATATGGAAGCCCAAGAGATCCTGAATAGCTAGAGCAAACTTAAAGAATAAAACAAAACCAGAGTCATCGCAATATCAGATTTCATGACAACTACAGGTCAGTTAGAATCAAAAAAGCCTAATACTGGCACAAAAATAGACATGTAGACCAATGGACTGGAGTAGAAATTCCAGAACTTAATACACTCGTGTACACCCAACCGATCTTTGACAAAGGAGCCAAAATCAATGCCTGAAAAAAAGGTACTCTTCAACAAATGTTACTGGAAAACTTGGATTCTGCATGTAGAAGTATGAAACAAGACCACCACCTTACAATTTATACAGAAATGAACTATAGATGGATCAATGATATAAAACAATAACCTGATAACATCAAATTACTAGATGAAAATATTGGGAAACTCAGCAAGACATTGGCATACACACGGAATTCTTGTTAAATACCCCAGAATGATAGGCAATCAAAGCAAAAATAAACAAATAGGATTGCATTAAGCTAAGATGCTTATGCACTGCAAAGGAATTGCTCAACATATTGTAGAGGCATCCAAGAGAACAGGAGAAAATATTTGCAAATCTTGCAATGGTTAAAGGTCTGATATCCAGAATCTACAAAGAGTTCAAGTAATCCAGAACAGCAAAAACAACAAAAATCCTGTCAAGCAATGGGCAAAGGACAAAACAGACATTTTTGAAGGATGACATTCAAATGGTCAACAGAAACATTTAAAAATGCTCAGGATCATTAGCCATCAGGAAATGCAAACCAAAAGGATGATGAGGGTGAAACCTCGCCCCAATTAGAGTGGCTATCTTTCAAAAATTATAAAACAATACATGTTAGCAAATATATGGGTGATAAAATACTATAATCCACTGCTGGTTAAATTGTAAAAGAGTACAACCATTATGGAACACAGTCTGGTAATTTTTCAGTAATCTGAAAATTGTTCCACCGTATACACAGCCATCCCACTCCTAAAAATTTACCCAAATGGAATGAAATCAGCATAAGGAAGACTTGTCTGCACCTTATGTTTATTGCAGATCAATAGCTAAGATCTGACATCAACCAAGAGATTCATCAACTGAATAATGGTTAAAGAAAATGTGGTATATATACACTATGCAAAACTACTCAGCTATATAAATTAATAAGATCTTGTCTTTTACAACAAAGTATATGCATATGGAAGCCATTATTCTCAGTCAAATAAACCAGCACAAAATAAACAAATAAACAAAGCACAAAGAAACAAAGCACAAAAATGCAATGTTGAGTTTTGGTTATTGCTTACAATCCTTGTCTGTACTCTTGATAAGCAGTGATTTTTCTACTTGTTCCATTCAACTCTTTATTTGGTGCAGAGTTCAGCTTGTGATTATAAAATAAATTGAAATTATGCAATTATAGATATAAAAAGAAAAAATAAGAGAGGAAGGAGGACAGAGGGTCGGCGCATGGGCAAGAGGGAGGTTAGGGTGGGAAATATTATGCTCTTAAGTCTGTGTATATGAAATACATGAAATTTGTTCACCTTATATGAATAAAATTATTTTAATACCCCAGTAGACTGGGATAACGTATTTGCCAATTCTGCATTTCATGAAGAACTGAAATTCAGAATACATATGAAACTGCTGAAATTATGCACAAATATATCTAAGAATTGGGAAAGGATCTGAACAGGCATTTCTGTAAAGAAGAAATACCCATGGTCAACAAAAATGGGAAAAATGCAATATAATTATTATATAGGAAAATGCAAATCAAAACACACTAGGTGTCACCTCACTAACAAATGCTAGCGGGGTATGAAGAAAAGAAAACTTTAATATGTTATTGGAGCCTGCACTGTTGTGTAGCAATTAAAGCCACCACCTGCAGTGCCAAAATCCCATATGGGGACTTGAGTCCCAGCTGCTCCACTTCTGATCCAGCTCTCTTCTGTGGCCTGGGAAATCAGTGGAAGGTGGCCCAAGTCTTTAGGCCTCTGCTCCCACATGGGAGACCCAGGAGGAAGCTTCTGGTTCCTGGCTTTGTTTTGGCCCAGCTCTAGCCATTGCAGCCATTTGGGGAGTGAACCAGTGGAGGGAAGATCTCTCTCTTTCTATCTGTAACTATGACTTTCAAATAAATAAATATTTTAAAATATAAGATATTGATGAGAATGCAAGTTAGCCTGAGCATTATGAAGACTTAGTATGGCCATCCCTCAAAAAATGAGAAGGGATAAACCTCTCCAACCATTGTGTATGTATCAGAAGGAAATTCAATCTGCATGCAAAAGAGATTTCCGCTTTCTGTTTTGACTACAGCAGTATTCATAGTAGTAAATATTTGGAACCAACCTAGGAATCTATCAGTGTGTTACAGGTTTTCCAGTCCTAATTCAGTGATTAAAAAGGATTGAAATATTATTTGCTTCAAAATGGGTGGAACTGGAGATCCTTAAGTGAAATAAGACTGGCATAGGAAGAAGTAAATTTCACATGTTCTCTGATATATGGGTTTCTAAAAAATGGTGGATATAAATATAAATGTTTTTAATTAGGATGGGAAGATTCATTACTGAAGATACTGGGTGGTACGATAACAGATATAGAAACAGAGTTAGAAAGAACGAACCACTGGCAGTGTTCCATAATACAGTGTTGTGACTTTAGTTCATGATAAGATACACTGTATAAGAAATTGGAGTGGAGGAGCTTGTAGGCCTTAAACACAAAATAAGCAAGGAAAATCCTCATTTTCTAGATTGATTAAATTATGTTGTGTGCGTACTCAAATGTTGCACTGTATCCTGTGATAACATAAAAGTAGTGTTAATCAAAGACTGAGCAAAATTTTAAAAATCAGAAATGTCTCTATATTCTCTCAATGAACTGTCTGCAATATGTGATTAACCAAACTGCATCATTTACAAAGCATAAGAAAGTAATAAGGCAATAATCTCCAGTCCTGCTAAGGATTATTTAAATAATCTTAAAATCTAAACATCAAGGTTGCCTTTCCCATTGAACTTTCTGCTCATCCCTTGCATGCCTTTCTGATATTCTATGAATGCCATTGTTGCAAAGCTAAACTTGAACCTAAATGGAAGAATAGTTGTAAGGTTTTAATATGTATTTATTTACTTGAAAGGAGGAGGGACAGTAGTGGATAGATCTTCCATCCACTAGTTCACTTGTCAATGTTTGCAAAACCTGGGACTGGTTCCAGTTTAATCTAGGAGCCAGGAACACTTTTTGTATCTCCAATGTAGGCAGAAGGTACATGGGTACTTAAGACATCATCAAACGCCCCTCAGATACATTGTAGCAAGAATCTGGAATGGAAGTGGGGAATGGCCAGGACCTGAATGAGGAAGATAAATATGAGAAGAGGGCATCCCAAGTCGTGGCTTAACTCACTGCTCATGACCCCATCCCTTTATACTGTTTCATTCATTCTTAATACTGTTGTCAAGTTACAGGCATGATGTTCAAACTTGGATCCATGTATTTCAGTTTAAAAAAAGGCTTAGGGTAACTGTTAAGTTTAATAAAACTGTATTCCACAATTGAGGACCTGGGTGCATTTCCTGATTCTGATCCTAACTCCAGCTTCCAATTAAAGCAGACCCTGGGAAGTCATGATGATGTCTCAAGACATGTGGTTTGTGCCACCCACATGGAAAACCTGAAGTGAGTTACCTGCTCTCAGGTTTAGATCTGATCCCTCCCTGGAAGATGTGAGCATTTGCAAAGTGAACTTGTGAATAGGAGCTCTTTCTCTCATTCATTGTCTCTTGTTTTCTATCAAGTAAATTAGAAAATAATTCATCAGACATAAAGAGCAACATAGTCTTGGAAGTCATCCAAGTAAAGAAAAGGCTGAAAGCAAATGGAGGTATAGCAAAATATTTGTATTCTTTATTCCAATGTAACCTAACAGATAATATTATCATTTTAATAAAAGCTTAACAATGAACAGTGTTGTTACAGTTTCTGATCATTAAAAATAATGACAGAAATTGTATAAACAATAGGAGTAAAGAGTTGAGAACATTCTTTTATAAGATATCTGAGCTTCCAAAGAAATAGTGTTCCAAACCAATTTTATGTGCTAAATACATTACATTTTTGTGAACTTAAGATACATATGTACAGATTTCAAAAGTAAAATAGAATGAAGATATAAAAATGATGAAATAGAAAATATGCAGAAACATGGTCCATTATAACACCATTACATTGAAGCCTGGAAAAGCAATATGCACTTCAGGTTAATCAGGATTTGTGTCAGAAAATTTAAAAGGGTTACACAGTGAGATGAGCAGATCATTTTCTATGAGGATAGTACAGTGTTTCATATCAGTGTTCATAGATAGAGCATCAGAATATTTAAGAAAAATGCTTACAAAACTGCAAGGATTGCCCAGTGTTTATCAGAACAAATAAATACAATGGTATAAATACCCAACCAGGGGTAATTAATAGTTATCCATATGTCATTGTGCAGATACATCAGCTAACACTAGATGGAGAAAATAAATAAATAAGTAAATAAGGTCACTTCAAGTGTTGAAAAACACAAAAATCAGTATATATGGAAGAAAAGATAGACAATCCATTTTAACTATCAATATTTCCTACAGAAGCACAGTCTATACACAATCTATAACATGACAGCATTTTGCCATGATGTAATAAAAAAGGCCAAGAATTAGCAGATGAGCAACAAAAATCAAGAAGGATATTGTCACAAATACCCAACAAAGCTAGCAAAACTCATGGTTTAGAGAAACAGAAAGTAAGCAAACAAAAACATCAAAGAACCAGGACTTTCCTCTTGGGGGCAGAAGTAGAAGAGATTGGGAAAACACCTGAACTGACCAAGGCCCCTATATTTACCTGAATGTTAGTTCTATGGATGTTAACATTCTTATTCAAATTTAGCAGAAAACAAAGATGTCAACAATTGTCTTCTTTTCAGGTTTTAATACTGTATATTAGGGATCTATGCAAGAGTATATATGTCTAACATGAAATCATGGCACATAATTTCTAAACTGGTGTACTAAGTGCATTTGAAAGGAAGCAACCTATTTATCCCACAGTATCAAGGGACACCAAACTCAGGTTCCCAGACTTTGGGGATCACTCTCAGGAGATGCAGACTAAGGGGATTCACTCTCAGGAACTAAGACAAACCTCGGCAGCCAGAACATTTAATTCTGAGAGTTCCACACTTTTTACTTTTCCCTCCCAACAGTTTGCATTGGTTCCCTCCTCCAAGGTCTTAATTCTCACCAGAAATCAAACACTTAAAATCAGTTTAAGTCTGTGACCTGTGCAGTCATTTTCATGATCACTAACACCAAATGTGTGTTGTTTGCTTAATATCAAACAACACATCTATAACACCTGTGACTCACCAACAGTTCAATTCTGCCATTATATAGAGTTAGTAGACATAATGGATTAAGATTTCCGCGTCAACACATCCCAGGCATATACCAATGAAAAGCATGTATTTGATTTTCTGGCTCCAGTCAAAATTATGAAGTTATCCAGAGATCCCCTCTAAAGCTATCTTATTTGCATGAGCTTAGCTATGGCCTGAAATTTGTGTATTAGACAGAATCATAGCCACTCATATTGCCCATGAAATATCTGAGTCTTAAAATCAAAGGTACAGGAATTGAGGAGAAAAGAATTTTTTTTTCTTTTACCAGTCACAAATGAACTCTCAAATTTATAAACCATTTTATAGCCAGCAGAATCTGATATTCTGAGATATTCTCAAATGCTACAAGCTATCATTTGACTAAACCAAATTTGCATGCATAATGAAACTACTGTGTGCTCAACAGTTTATTTGATTTTCAGTTCTCACACCAGTTAGCTTGGGGTTGGGGAGTGAAGAATGATTGGCCTTTACAAAGATTTTACTCTCCACACAAGGGTGTGAAGGCAGTTAATACCTATTAGGAGAGATTAATCATTGGGAACAGGTGGGACCCTAATGAAGCGATTAGGCTAAATCAATTCATGTGATTATTGAGTGACTGCTTATTCCCAGCTGTGTGCTATAGAAACGACTTCATATTTGAACCTCCTGCAATTTCATTATTTGGTCATATGGTCTCTGTGCCACCCAAACCTCTGCCAACAAGATGACCATCAACAGATACTGCCCTCCGACCTTGGACCCAAACCATGAGACAAATACCATTTCTTTCTAAATTACTGAGTCTGTACTATTCTGTTATTAGCATCAAACAAAACCTGACTCAGAACCTAGGAAGAGCTGTGCTGGCAGGACTGAATCGTAAACTAGTGACCTCGTTTCTCAACCAAAGGATATCAGATCACATGTGGAAGTTCATTTCTCCATGTGGATTCTGTAATCACCATCAGTTTGGAAAGCTGTGCAGCCCCAGGGTTCACACAAACCCTTTTCCTTTAGACACAGGACAGGACACCAGGGTCCTGGCTACTGGCCCAGCTCACCTCCTGTGACCATAGAATACTGGTTTCTGACACTCACCACTTTCCAGCTTCCAATGAGTCCCAGCATCCTCCTGAGGGCTCCTGAGTGTGGTGAGGGAAGTTCACAGAGCAGCAATGGGTGAAACACCTGAGACCTCTCTCAGGAACAAACCCAGAAAGCCTAACATTGGAATGCCAGAAAAGAAGATGCTGTGTGGTTCAGCAGTGTTGCCTTTGAACACCTTTTGATTTTAAAGTCTGCCCTAACAATGAGCATGCATAACATCAGAGAACACACAGCCAATCCAAACGCTCCTAGCATGAGGGCTGTAGCTTGGGGTTGTGGCAGGTGGGGGCAGGTCTGAAACTGCCTCATCTTTGCAGCTTGATCCTCCCAACAGCAGGGGCCGCTCTCACCTCCCTGATGATCATGACATCAGAGCACTGTCCCTCCCTCCTTTTTCCAGGACCCTATCAAAATCTTGTGACCCTTGGACTTTCAATAATGGTCTCATGTGTAACAGAATGCTGAATCTTTCCGGTATTCTGGGTCTTTATCAGGGTCTTTATATTATTTATATTCTTGGCTCTATTTTAAGGTCATCTGACTTTAAAAAAAAATTGACTCCAGGACTATTTTAAGATACTAAAAAATACATTACATAGATTGACCTCTCTTTCTCGTGTTTCTATTACAGATATTCACTTGTAGTTCTGTATTCTGTAATTTAATATTGTTGTCTGTTTCGTTCTTACTGGCATGTCCTAACACATTGGGTTTATATATTGATCTTATACACAGTAATCCTGCATAATTCTCTGGTCAGTTTTTATTTGTTTTGAATTTTATGGGATTATCTCCGTATATAATAGTTTAATTAACCTTTATTGATGGTTTTGCTGCTTAAAAGCATATCCTTATACATAAAGTTTTCTGTTTTTTAAATTTCCTAACTGCACATCTAGGACATTGTTGAAGACAGAAAATAAAAGGAGAGCGGCTTGTACAGCTGTGTTCTGAGGGAAATAGCTTTCAGTGTTCTATGACAATTATGCTCTATATTATAGGTGCATTGCAGCCCATCTTAGTTATAATAAGTAATAACTATTTTTACTGCTTTACTCACAGTTTATTTTTGTGATTAGATGCTTAATTTTATTCAAAACTTTTCATCTTTTAATTGCAGTTACCATGTGATGTTTTTGTGTTTCTCTTCCACATGAATTATTTACATGATTTATTTTGAACTGTTAAACACCTTGGCATCTTTGACTCTATCTTGCTTTTCTATTGATCACTTGTGATTTCATATTTTGCTCTATATTAACATTTTGCTTAAAATATTTGTACCTTTTTTTTTATAAAGATATGTTCTTTAAGTTCCTTTTTAGTTCATGTCTTGATCTGACTGTGGCATCAATGTAATACGGTGTTCAGAAAAGAAATTGAATCATATTCCATATTTATTACCACTTTTTATGAATCTGGGAAATTGAGGAGTGTTTTACTGCCTTGACTATGAGGGAAATTCTACAAATCTAGGCCAGAAATTTTGCTTTTGAATTTGTTCATTGGTTATTTTGATTTTTCAAATACTGAGTCAATTATTTTGTTTATATAGCAGATTCCTATGTTATTGAAGATTTTTGATAAATTTATTTCATAACGTGGTGGCTCTGGGTTTAAGTTTTTAAAAAAAACTATTTCTATGCATTTCAGAATATTCTTTAACATTGTTGCTAAACTTTATTAATTTGGTCAAGAACAATGCTGTTTGGATTTCTGTCACTGGTTATCTCTGTCATATTTTTACTTTTTCTTAAGATTATCCTAGTCTTGATTAATTCTACTCATTTTATAAAAAATATTAATTTATTAGCAAGGAAGAGTTACAGAGAAGCAGAGGCAGAGAGAGAGATTTATTCCATCCAAGATTTACTCCCCAAATGGCTGAAATGACCAGAGCTGGGCAAACCTGAAACCAGGAGTCAGGAGACTCTTCTGGCACTCACATGTGGGTGCAGGGGCCCAAGGATGTGGGCCATCTTCTACTGCTTTTCCAGGCCATAGAAGAGAGCTGTATTGGAAGTGGAGCAGTTGGGACTTGAACTGGCACGTATATTGGATGCCAACGCTGCAGACGGCAGTTTTACCTGATACACCACAGTGCCAACCGTCTGCTCTATGTTTTCAAAACACTTTTCCTTTATTATTTGTTTCTGTGGTACAGTCTTACTAAAGGCATTATATTGATGGTATTCTCCATTTTCACTATCCTATATTGCTGTATAGCTCATCTTAGATCTTAAGAAGGATGTCACGATGATTAGGTCTCTGTCTTCTCACATAATATCTTGAGCCTATAAGTTTATCTGTGCACTGATTTATATGACATCTCCTCTATTTCTTTCTGTGTTTGCCAGTCCTCCATCACTCTGCCAAATATTTGCCTCGTGATGTCTCAAGCCCTATGTGCCTTCCAGCTATGCCAGACTTTATGTATCTCTGATCTTGCTCCTGAAACCATATATTATCAGCAATTTTACCATTTTCTGTGGCTGGGTCTGATGTTCATCCTTGTAATCTTGCATTTAAAAATCTTTGACATCCAAGCCTGCTCTTAGTAGCATATCCTTGTGCCTGCAGCAAGGGCTGGCTTCAGGGTCTGCATCCCTTTTGTTTACACCACATCTTTCCTCAAGTGGCTACTACTGTGCTTGTATCTTATGCCAATCCTCATGAGTCTCCAGCTCCTCTACATGTAGCCATTATCTTCCCCTCACATGCTGACCTCCCTGATTCATACAGCCCATGTCAGGACACCTGTGTCTCCATTCCTTTATACACATTGACTTCACTCCTAATTCCTGGTTATTGCTGCATTCCTCTAAAGAAGGCTAAAATTCCCAATTGGTTTGCAATATTTGTCTCACTGTTGCAAATATATTGAGAATTACTGCCTGGCCTGAAAGTCGGTTGGTGGACAATCAGTTGAGAAATCACACAGATATTCGCTATCAGTACAGCTGCAGTATCCTTTCAGATTTTTCAAAACAAAATGCTAATGTTACACACAAATGGCATAACCATGAACAATGCCTGCCCTGCAACAAGGAAACAGAAACCACTTATTATTGAATGAGACAACTGTGCAGAATAGATATTCAAAATATAACCTATTTAAATACTGGATTTTGAATATAAGTATATATTTGACCCTCAGGTCAAACCAAATCTCCTGGCTCTGATGTCTAACAGCCCCTGAAATTAGGCTCTCACTATCAAAGTGCCCTGGAAAATCCCCAAACACAAGCATCCAAGAAGCGTGCACAGCAGCAGCTTCCTGCCACACTACTGAGTGTACCACCATGTGATGTCCTCCCTGACTTCCCTTTATCCATTATCCACCGGCTGGTACCCAATCTGGCCATCCACAACAAAAGCAGAATACTCTCTACTTGATGCTGTCCTGAAGGGGCTCCTAAGTTGATGGATTTCAGAGAAATCTCATGGGTTCCTCTGGACCTTCCTTGACACTGATGAGGCTCATCCACCCATATAGTCACCAGATAGTCACCAGTGATAGGCCCACTGGCATACTGGGTCTGAAACCCCACAGGCACTCCTCTGGATGACAGTCACCTTTTACTGGCTCATGACATAGATAATTGTGGCCTGATTGGAGACTGAATTATAGGGCATGCTCTCTTCAATTCATATTGCAGTGCATCAGCCCTGCTGGGTCACTGACAGACTTAGGATAATTTCATGGTCAACATTATTAATGCAGGACCCATGTTTTCTCATGAAATCTGGCATTGTTCCTCCCCACCTCTCATTTTCCATTTCTGATCCTTGGCATGCATTGAATTTGTGATAGTCTAATATCAATCTCCAGTATCTGTCTGATTTTAACTATCTAAACTGTTGAATTAAATCTGGATATGTTGGAGTTCACAATCTCTGATTCTTGCCTCATTTATTTTTAAATTTAAAACATAAATCCAGTATCAGTATGCCAACTTTCAAAATTGATAATTTAGTATTATCGAATATTCATTATTTCTGAAATGTAACATAGATTCTGACTTAGGTATAGTTGGAAGGATGATTAGAGGGTTTCATTTGTATCTGCTCTTACATTGTAGGTCACGGAACCAATGTTGTGTCCTTCCCATTACCAAGTATTTTCCCTCCATTTTACAATTTGAGAGCAGAGAAGTTAACCATGTCGGGCTAGGGGAACCAATAGACTCTTTGAAAACTTACCTTGGACTAGAGCACTGTTTTCTACCATAGTCGCTATTATTTTGGAATCTTAATATTCAAGTTGCTATCTGAGTTCCCAGTGTTTATTACATTCCCTACCATGAGGAATGACCCACAGAAAAGATCCACCTCTGTGATTCTCAGCAGTAACAGTGCCCTTCACATCAACACCAATTTTATTGCTTTTGTAAATTGAATGTCTTTGGGCCTCTTGTAGAACATAGTCATTTTATAACTTTTTCAGCTGCATCAGTTTAGCAACTGTAGCATAATTCCTGTGAGATTTTGATTGTTTCTTTCTCTATCGCAGAAATTCAGCTATTTCTACCTCCCTTAGCATGGACTGTTTTTGGTTTAAGTTTTCAAACATCATCGTAGTATTACCATCATCCTTTGGGATCTTTGACAATGGGTTAAAACCTTTGTTGTTGATGAGTGTTCTCACATTGAGAAACCCTCCCTTTTCTAAATTTTTTCCTCCACCCTCAGGACTCAATCTCATGCACACCCTGCCACTCCTGATAATACATATTGGCTAGGCCTTACAACTGTTTCTTTTTAGACACAGCAATTTTTCTCACTTAAAAGATTATACTTCTGTAGCTAGGGTCATTAGCATGAAAAGGTTATTTAGCCTTGAAAGCTACTGTTAGGAAGAGTAGATGCAGTGAAATCCCAAAGTGAAATCTATTTCTGGGTGGCAAACTCCTTTCTTTCTCTAAGGCATATGTGATATGATAAGATTATATTGATGTAAGTTGATTAAGTCAGAGTGGCCACAATTTGAGTGATTTTAGAAAGTCCATTGTCTGGGGACTAGTTTGGCAAGAGAGTATAGTTAAATCTACTAGCCAAAGATCATTTTCCTCAAGAGAAAGGGACATAGCAGGTTATACTATCATCAAGATTATGTAAGTATATTATAAGGCTTCATTGGACTACTATTATAATTTAGACTTTTTTATAGCCTTTCTTGTTTTACCCCCATAACCAACTGTTCAGTTAATATTATCAGCATTAAAATGATAGTTATGTTAAAATGCTTTATAGCCACAGTTATTAATTTTAGATTAATCAGAGATGGAAACTTATTTTCATGGGTGTAAATTATCATAATTTTAGCTAGTTGAATCATTTGGAAGCTTTCTGCACTTTCAGAACAAATTTTTAAAACCAAAAATTAAAGTTTAATATACAGTTTTGTCTTTATTGCATATAGCAATATGTATCAAGTGTTTTATGTCCTAGAATCAGGATGATCATAAAAATGTGCTATATATAGATAGATAGATATAGATTATAGCTGAAAGTGCTTAATATATACCTTAAACTATAAGCCAGTATTCATTGGTGTAGATGTCTATCTGAATTTCAAGATTCTGGGTTATGCTATATAATTCTAGCAATTCATCTCATTCAGAAGAGAACAAGTCCTAGGCTGCTTACATACTCTGCTGGATTTGTGCTAACAGTGTTAAACTTCCTAAGAAACCTCCACTCTAAACTTATTACTTTTTCCCCAAAATACTCTATTTTTAATTGATAGCTGGTGGTAAGTGCTTCTGCTTAAAACAGAAATAATCTTAAGATGATAAAACAAGCTATAATTAACATGTTCCAATCATAAACATCACTAGAATGGAGAACTCAATGCTCTGATAAAGAGTAATGAAGCATCAAGCTATGGATGTATCTCAGTGGATCCCTGGTGGTGGAACATGTTGTGGACAATAAGAGCATTGACAGATTTGAAAGTCTTCAATTAATGACATAAAGTGTATAATAATTCAACTCAATAGACAAGATAGCCAGTTCAAAAACTTCTAATCAAAGTGGAGAAAAATTCCTCTTACATTAGTAAGCACCAAATCACAAGGGTACTTATATCATGCAGGATGCATTTATGAGTAGTAAGCCACTTTTATAATTTAAATCTTACTTTACTAGAAACTATGGACTTTGCATTTGGTTAAACTTAGTTTTTTTAAAAAAGATTTATTCATTTATATGGAAGTCAGAGTTACACAGAGAGAGAAGCAGAGGCAGAGGCGGGGGGTCTTCCATCTGCTGGTTCACTTCCCGATTGGCTGCAACAGCTGGAGCTGTGCTTATCCAAGGCCAGGAGCCAGGAGCTTCTTCCAGGTCTCTCGCATAGATACAGGGGCCCAAGAATTTGGGCTACCCTCTACTGATTTTCCAGGCTATATCCATGAACTGGATTGTAAGTGGAGCAGCTAGGACTCGAACTGGTGCCCATATGGGATGCCAGCACTGCAGGCAGCAGCTTTACCTGCTACACCACAGTGCCACCCCATGCTTAAACTTATAATGAGCAATTTAGAGATGAAATATAAAACATATAAAGAGTGGGGGCTGACATTTTGGTGTAGCGGGTAAAGACATCTCCTGTATTGCTGACATTTCATATGGGTGCCCCATTTGAGTCCCAGTTATTCCATTTCTGATCTGTCCCCCTGATAAGGTGCCTGGGAAAGTTGCAGAGCATTGTCCAAGTGCTTGGGTTGCTGCACCCACATGGGATACCTGGAAGCATCTCTTGGCTTTTGACCAGAAACAGCATCATTTTACCTAGCAGTAGTGCTCAAATAGAATGAAGTACAAGCTATGCATGGATTTCAAAATTTTTGCACCAAAATAAGTCCATCTATTTTTTTCTATGAACTTTTTGAAGCCTCAGTGTATTATAGGACCATATGGACCAAAAATGGCTTTTCCTTTGCTTACATTCATTATTTTAAAGTAAGTTCTAGGGATGGTGCTGTGGTGTAGTGGTTAATGCCAATGCCTGAAGTGCTGGTATACATTATGAGTGCCCATTTGAGACTCAGGTGCTCTACTTCTGACCCAGCTCTTCCTATGGCCTGGGAAAGCAGTAGAAGATGGCCGAAGTGCTTGCAAACATGTACCCATGTGGGAGATCAGCCCAGCTTGAGCTGTTGTGGCCATTTGGGGAGTGAACCAATGGATGGAAGTTCTTTTCCTCTGCCTCTGCCTCTTTGTAAGTCTGCCTTTCAAATAAACAAACCTTTTAAAAAAAAGAATGTTCTGTGGCTGAATAGTGTAGAAATTTCTAGCGCCCCCTCTCTGTCATTGCAATTGGCTCAAGGATAGACATTCCTTGCATGACACAAAGATCCTGGTTCAGGTTGCCAAATGTGACATTTGGAGTTCTAATCATCTCTAGTGCTGGGTGGCAATTCTGTCCTTATTCCCTTAGTTGAACTTCAGGAGGGCCAATGTATTCTGTAACTAAGATGGTTTTAAATTCTGTCTCTTGTCATAATGCCCCAGGCTTCCAGCAGAAGTTCTCCCTTCACAGCAAAGAGATTGTGGCTATATTCTTCCTGGTGCCAGGAAGAAATTGTAGAATTTCCCTCATAGTCAAGGCAGTAAAACACTCCTCAATTTCCCAGATTCATAAAAAGTGGTAATAAATATGGAATATGATTTAATGTCTTTTCTGAACACCGTATTACATTGATGCCCCAGTCAGATCAAGACATGAACTAAAAAGGAACTTAAAGAACATATCTTTATAAAAAAAAGGTACAAATATTTTAAGCAAAATGTTAATATAGAGCAAAATATGAAATCACAAGAGATCAATAAAAAAGCAAGATAGAGTCAAAGATGCCAAGGTGTTTAACAGTTCAAAATAAATCATGTAAATAATTCATGTGGAAGAGAAACACAAAAACATCACATGGTAACTGCAATTAAAAGATGAAAAGTTTTGAATAAAATTAAGCATCTAATCACAAAAATAAACTGTGAGTAAAGCAGTAAAAATAGTTATTACTTATTATAACTAAGATGGGCTGCAATGCACCTATAATATAGAGCATAATTGTCATAGAACACTGAAAGCTATTTCCCTCGGAACACAGCTGTACAAGCCGCTCTCCTTTTATTTTCTGTCTTCAACAATGTCCTAGATGTGCAGTTAGGAAATTTAAAAAACAGAAAACTTTATGTACAAGGATATGCTTTTAAGCAGCAAAACTATCAATAAAGGTTAATTAAACTATTATATACGGAGATAATCCCATAAAATTCAAAACAAATAAAAACTGACCAGAGAATTATGCAGGATTACTGTGTATAAGATCAATATATAAACCCAATGTGTTAGGACATGCCAGTAAGAACGAAACAGACAACAATATTAAATTACAGAATACAGAACTACAAGTGAATATCTGTAACAGAAACACGAGAAAGAGAGGTCAATCTATGTAATGTACTTTTTAGTATCTTAAAATAGTCCTGGAGTCAATTTTTTTAAAGTCAAATGACCTTAAAAAAGAGCCAAGAATATAAATAATATAAAGACCCTGATAAAGACCCAGAATACCGGAAAGATTCAGCATTCTGTTACACATGAGACCATTATTGAAAGTCCAAGGGTCACAAGATTTTGATAGGGTCCTGGAAAAAGGAGGGAGGGACAGTGCTCTGATGTCATGATCATCAGGGAGGTGAGAGCGGCCCCTGCTGTTGGGAGGATCAAGCTGCAAAGATGAGGCAGTTTCAGACCTGAGACCAAGCAGAGTTCCTCTCTGCCCCCACCTGCCACAACCCCAAGCTATGGCCCTCATGCTAGGAGCGTTTGGATTGGCTGTGTGTTCTCTGATGTTATGCATGCTCATTGTTAGGGCAGACTTTACAATCAGGTGTTCAAAGGCAACACTGCTGAACCACACAGCATCTTCTTTTCTGGCATTCCAATGTTAGGCTTTCTGGGTTTGTTCCTGAGAGAGGTCTCAGGTGTTTCACCCATTGCTGCTCTGTGAACTTCCCTCACCACACTCAGGAGCCCTCAGGAGGATTCTGGGACTCATTGGAAGCTGGAAAGTGGTGAGTGTCAGAAACCAGTATTCTATGGTCACAGGAGGTGAGCTGGGCCAGTAGCCAGGACCCTGGTGTCCTGTCCTGTGTCTAAAGGAAAAGGATTTGTGTGAACCCTGGGGCTGCACAGCTTTCCAAACTGATGGTGATTACAGAATCCACATGGAGAAATGAACTTCCACATGTGATCTGATATCCTTTGGTTGAGAAACGAGGTCACTAGTTTACAATTCAGTCCTGCCGGCACAGCTCTTCCTAGGTTCTGAGTCAGGTTTTGTTTGATGCTAATAACAGAATAGTACAGACTCAGTAATTTAGAAAGAAATGGTATTTGTCTCATGGTTTGGGTCCAAGGTCGGAGGGCAGTATCTGTTGATGGTCATCTTGTTGGCAGAGGTTTGGGTGGCACAGAGACCATATGACCAAATAATGAAACTGCAGGAGGTTCAAATATGAAGTAGTTTCTATAGCACACAGCTGGGAATAAGCGGTCACTCAATAATCACATGAATTGATTTAGCCTAATTGCTTCATTAGGGTCCCACCTGTTCCCAATGATTAATCTCTCCTAATAGGTATTAACTGCCTTCACACCCTTGTGTGGAGAGTAAAATCTTTGTAAAGGCCAATCATTCTTCACTCCCCAACCCCAAGCTAACTGGTGTGAGAACTGAAAATCAAATAAACTGTTGAGCACACAGTAGTTTCATTATGCATGCAAATTTGGTTTAGTCAAATGATAGCTTGTAGCATTTGAGAATATCTCAGAATATCAGATTCTGCTGGCTATAAAATGGTTTATAAATTTGAGAGTTCATTTGTGACTGGTAAAAGAAAAAAAAATTCTTTTCTCCTCAATTCCTGTACCTTTGATTTTAAGACTCAGATATTTCATGGGCAATATGAGTGGCTATGATTCTGTCTAATACACAAATTTCAGGCCATAGCTAAGCTCATGCAAATAAGATAGCTTTAGAGGGGATCTCTGGATAACTTCATAATTTTGACTGGAGCCAGAAAATCAAATACATGCTTTTCATTGGTATATGCCTGGGATGTGTTGACGCTAAAATCTTAATCCATTATGTCTACTAACTCTATATAATGGCAGAATTGAACTGTTGGTGAGTCACAGGTGTTATAGATGTGTTGTTTGATATTAAGCAAACAACACACATTTGGTGTTAGTGATCATGAAAATGACTGCACAGGTCACAGACTTAAACTGATTTTAAGTGTTTGATTTCTGGTGAGAATTAAGATCTTGGAGGAGGGAACCAATGCAAACTGTTGGGAGGGAAAAGTAAAAAGTGTGGAACTCTCAGAATTCAATGTTCTGGCTGCTGAGGTTTGTCTTAGTTCCTGAGAGTGAATCCCCTTAGTCTGCATCTCCTGAGAGTGATCCCCAAAGTCTGGGAACCTGAGTTTGGTGTCCCTTGATACTGTGGGATAAATAGGTTGCTTCCTTTCAATTGCACTTAGTACACCAGTTTAGAAATTATGTGCCATGATTTCATGTTAGACATATATACTCTTGCATAGATCCCTAATATACAGTAATAAAACCTGAAAAGAAGACAATTGTTGACATCTTTGTTTTCTGCTACATTTGAATAAGAATGTTAACATCCATAGAACTAATATTCAGGAAAATATAGGGGCCTTGGTCAGTTCAGGTATTTTCCCAATCTCTTCTACTTCTGCCCCCAAGAGGAAAGTCCTGGTTCTTTGATGTTTTTGTTTGCTTACTTTCTGTTTCTCTAAACCATGAGTTTTGCTAGCTTTGTTGGGTATTTGTGACAATATCCTTCTTGATTTTTGTTGCTCATCTGCTAATTCTTGGCCTTTTTTATTACATCATGGCAAAATGCTGTCATGTTATAGATTGTGTATAGACTGTGCTTCTGTAGGAAATATTGATAGTTAAAATGGATTGTCTATCTTTTCTTCCATATATACTGATTTTTGTGCTTTTTAAACACTTGAAGTGACCTTATTTATTTATCTATTTATTTTCTCCATCTAGTGTTAGCTGATGTATCTGCACAATGACATATGGATAACTATTAATTACCCCTGGTTGGGTATTTATACCATGGTATTTATTTGTTCTGATAAACACTGGGCAATCCTTGCAGTTTTGTAAGCATTTTTCTTAAATATTCTGATGCTCTGTCTATGAACACTGATATGAAACACTGTACTATCCTCATAGAAAATGATCTGCTCATCTCACTGTGTAACCCTTTTAAATTTTCTGACACAAATCCTGATTAACCTGAAGTGCATATTGCTTTTCCAGGCTTCAATGTAATGGTGTTATAATGGACCATGTTTCTGCATATTTTCTATTTAATCATTTTTATATCTTCATTCTATTTTACTTTTGAAATCTGTACATATGTATCTTAAGTTCACAAAAAATGTAATGTATTTAGCACATAAAATTGGTTTGGAACACTATTTCTTTGGAAGCTCAGATATCTTATAAAAGAATGTTCTCAACTCTTTACTCCTATTGTTTATACAATTTCTGTCATTATTTTTAATGATCAGAAACTGTAACAACACTGTTCATTGTTAAGCTTTTATTAAAATGATAATATTATCTGTTAGGTTACATTGGAATAAAGAATACAAATATTTTGCTATACCTCCATTTGCTTTCAGCCTTTTCTTTACTTGGATGACTTCCAAGACTATGTTGCTCTTTATGTCTGATGAATTATTTTCTAATTTACTTGATAGAAAACAAGAGACAATGAATGAGAGAAAGAGCTCCTATTCACAAGTTCACTTTGCAAATGCTCACATCTTCCAGGGAGGGATCAGATCTAAACCTGAGAGCAGGTAACTCACTTCAGGTTTTCCATGTGGGTGGCACAAACCACATGTCTTGAGACATCATCATGACTTCCCAGGGTCTGCTTTAATTGGAAGCTGGAGTTAGGATCAGAATCAGGAAATGCACCCGGGTCCTCAATTGTGGAATACAGTTTTATTAAACTTAACAGTTACCCTAAGCCTTTTTTTAAACTGAGATACATGGATCCAAGTTTGAACATCATGCCTGTAATTTGACAACAGTATTAAGAATGAATGAAACAGTATAAAGGGATGGGGTCATGAGCAGTGAGTTAAGCCACGACTTGGGATGCCCTCTTCTCATATTTATCCTCCTCATTCAGGTCCTGGCCATTCCCCACTTCCATTCCAGATTCTTGCTACAATGTATCTGAGGGGCATTTGATGATGTCTTAAGTACCCATGTACCTTCTGCCTACATTGGAGATACAAAAAGTGTTCCTGGCTCCTAGATTAAACTGGAACCAGTCCCAGGTTTTGCAAACATTGACAAGTGAACTAGTGGATGGAAGATCTATCCACTACTGTCCCTCCTCCTTTCAAGTAAATAAATACATATTAAAACCTTACAACTATTCTTCCATTTAGGTTCAAGTTTAGCTTTGCAACAATGGCATTCATAGAATATCAGAAAGGCATGCAAGGGATGAGCAGAAAGTTCAATGGGAAAGGCAACCTTGATGTTTAGATTTTAAGATTATTTAAATAATCCTTAGCAGGACTGGAGATTATTGCCTTATTACTTTCTTATGCTTTGTAAATGATGCAGTTTGGTTAATCACATATTGCAGACAGTTCATTGAGAGAATATAGAGACATTTCTGATTTTTAAAATTTTGCTCAGTCTTTGATTAACACTACTTTTATGTTATCACAGGATACAGTGCAACATTTGAGTAAGCACACAACATAATTTAATCAATCTAGAAAATGAGGATTTTCCTTGCATATTTTGTGTTTAAGGCCCACAAGCTCCTCCATTCCAATTTCTTATACAGTGTATCTTATCATGAACTAAAGTCACAACACTGTATTATGGAACACTGCCAGTGGTTCGTTCTTTCTAACTCTGTTTCTATATCTGTTATCGTACCACCCAGTATCTTCAGTAATGAATCTTCCCATCCTAATTAAAAACATTTATATTTATATCCACCATTTTTTAGAAACCCATATATCAGAGAACATGTGAAATTTACTTCTTCCTATGCCAGTCTTACTTCACTTAAGGATCTCCAGTTCCATGCATTTTCAAGCAAATAATATTTCAATCCTTTTTAATCACTGAATTAGGACTGGAAAACCTGTAACACATTGATAGATTCCTAGGTTGGTTCCGAATATTTACTACTATGAATACTGCTGTAGTCAAAACAGAAAGCGGAAATCTCTTTTGCATGCAGATTGAATTTCCTTCTGATACATACACAATGGTTGGAGAGGTTTATCCCTTCTCATTTTTTGAGGGATGGCCATACTAAGTCTTCATAATGCTCAGGCTAACTTGCATTCTCATCAATATCTTATATTTTAAAATATTTATTTATTTGAAAGTCATAGTTACAGATAGAAAGCGAGAGATCTTCCCTCCACTGGTTCACTCCCCAAATGGCTGCAATGGCTAGAGCTGGGCCAAAACAAAGCCAGGAACCAGAAGCTTCCTCCTGGGTCTCCCATGTGGGAGCAGAGGCCTAAAGACTTGGGCCACCTTCCACTGATTTCCCAGGCCACAGAAGAGAGCTGGATCAGAAGTGGAGCAGCTGGGACTCAAGTCCCCATATGGGATTTTGGCACTGCAGGTGGTGGCTTTAATTGCTACACAACAGTGCAGTCTCCAATAACATATTAAAGTTTTCTTTTCTTCATACCCCGCTAGCATTTGTTAGTGAGGTGACACCTAGTGTGTTTTGATTTGCATTTTCCTATATAATAATTATATTGCATTTTTCCCATTTTTGTTGACCATGGGTATTTCTTCTTTACAGAAATGCCTGTTCAGATCCTTTCCCAATTCTTGGATATATTTGTGCATAATTTCAGCAGTTGCATATGTATTCTGAATTTCAGTTCTTCATGAAATGCAGAATTGGCAAATACGTTATCCCAGTCTACTGGGGTATTAAAATAATTTTATTCATATAAGGTGAACAAATTTTATGTATTTCATATACACAGACTTAAGAGCATAATATTTCCCACCCTAACCTCCCTCTTGCCCATGCTCCGACCCTCTGTCCTCCTTCCTCTCTTATTTTTTATTTTTATATCTATAATTGCATAATTTCAATTTATTTTATAATCACAAGCTGAACTCTGCACCAAATAAAGAATTGAATGGAACAAGTAGAAAAATCACTGCTTATCAAGAGTACAGACAAGGATTGTAAGCAATAACCAAAACTCAACATTGCATTTTTGTGCTTTGTTTCTTTGTGCTTTGTTTATTTGTTTATTTTGTGCTGGTTTATTTGACTGAGAATAATGGCTTCCATATGCATATACTTTGTTGTAAAAGACAAGATCTTATTAATTTATATAGCTGAGTAGTTTTGCATAGTGTATATATACCACATTTTCTTTAACCATTATTCAGTTGATGAATCTCTTGGTTGATGTCAGATCTTAGCTATTGATCTGCAATAAACATAAGGTGCAGACAACTCTTCCTTATGCTGATTTCATTCCCTTTGGGTAAATATTTAGGAGTGGGATGGCTGTGTATACGGTAGAACAATTTTCAGATTACTGAAAAATTACCAGACTGTGTTCCATAATGGTTGTACTCTTTTACAATTTAACCAGCAGTGGATTATAGTATTTTATCACCCATATATTTGCTAACATGTATTGTTTTATAATTTTTGAAAGATAGCCACTCTAATTGGGGTGAGGTTTCACCCTCATCATCCTTTTGGTTTGCATTTCCTGATGGCTAATGATCCTGAGCATTTTTAAATGTTTCTGTTGACCATTTGAATGTCATCCTTCAAAAATGTCTGTTTTGTCCTTTGCCCATTGCTTGACAGGATTTTTGTTGTTTTTGCTGTTCTGGATTACTTGAACTCTTTGTAGATTCTGGATATCAGACCTTTAACCATTGCAAGATTTGCAAATATTTTCTCCTGTTCTCTTGGATGCCTCTACAATATGTTGAGCAATTCCTTTGCAGTGCATAAGCATCTTAGCTTAATGCAATCCTATTTGTTTATTTTTGCTTTGATTGCCTATCATTCTGGGGTATTTAACAAGAATTCCGTGTGTATGCCAATGTCTTGCTGAGTTTCCCAATATTTTCATCTAGTAATTTGATGTTATCAGGTTATTGTTTTATATCATTGATCCATCTATAGTTCATTTCTGTATAAATTGTAAGGTGGTGGTCTTGTTTCATACTTCTACATGCAGAATCCAAGTTTTCCAGTAACATTTGTTGAAGAGTACCTTTTTTTCAGGCATTGATTTTGGCTCCTTTGTCAAAGATCGGTTGGGTGTACACGAGTGTATTAAGTTCTGGAATTTCTACTCCAGTCCATTGGTCTACATGTCTATTTTTGTGCCAGTATTAGGCTTTTTTGATTCTAACTGACCTGTAGTTGTCATGAAATCTGATATTGCGATGACTCTGGTTTTGTTTTATTCTTTAAGTTTGCTCTAGCTATTCAGGATCTCTTGGGCTTCCATATGAATTTTAGCATCAATTTTTCTATCTTTCTTTTTCAGAAGAATGTCGTTACTATTTTGATTGGGATCATATTGAACATGTAAATTGCTTTCAGTAGTATGGACATTTTGATTCTATTAATTCTTCTAATCCATGAACATGACAGATATTTCCCTTTTTATGTTCTCCTATTTATTTTAAAAATGTTTTGTAATTATCATTGTAGAGATATTTGACCTCTTTATTTAAATTTATTCCAATTTGTTTGGCTATTGTGAATTGAACTGATCTTGCATGTCCTTCTCAGCCATAGCATTGTCTTTTTATGCAAATGCTATTGAATTTTGTGTATTGATTTTATCTTGCAAATTTACCAACCTCTCTTGAGTTCCAATAGTCTCTTGGTGGAGTCTTTTGGCTTCCCTATATATAAAATCATATCTTCTATCAACAGTAATAATTTGACTTCAACCTTTCCAATTTGTATCCCTTTGCTTGGATTTTGCTTGCTGGTGGCTCTCAGTAAGCCTTCTAGAACTATATTGAATAGCAATTATGGGGGTGAGCATCCTTGTAGATCTTAGTGGAAATGCTTCCAATTTACCCACACAATTTGATGGTGGCTCTGTGTTTGTCATAAACTACCTTGAATGTGTTCATGAATATTCCTTCTATTCCCAGTTCAAGGTTTTTATCAAGGACATATTTTATCTAGTGCATTCCCACTTGGTCTGGGTGAATTATATTTCTAATGTGTTGTTATGTTTGATTAGCAAGTATTTTGAGGATTGTTTGCATCTGTATTTATCAAATATATTGGTCTTAGTTTGCTTTGTACATATACCTGGTTTTAGAATTAAAGTGATGCTGGTTTTATAGGAGTTAAGGGGGGTTTTATCTTCACTCTGATGATTGTCTTCTTTGTTGCGAATTATCTTGTTAGTTTGATATAAGGTTTCTCTATTAGTTTTTTATTGCCTGTTCTTAGGGTATCTTATCAAGAAGCCATTCCTTATGTCAATGTCTTATAGTTTTCTCTATATTTTGTAAGTTTCAGTTCTTACATTTACATCCATGACTCACTTTCAGTTGACTTTGTATAGGAAAAGAGGGGTGGTCATCTGGGTTTAGCCATGTCCATATGGATATCCCATTGCCTCTGGACAATTTACTGAATAGACTATACCTTTTCCAGTGTATTTTTGTTTGCTTTGTAAAAGATCCATTGTCTGTATGTATCGGTATTTCTTTTTGGGAGCCTCTATCCTCTTACACTGGTCTATTCATCAGTTTTTATGCCAGGGTTTACCATACATCTATGGTATGTATTGAACTCATTTGTTGTGACCCCAGACGTGTTCTGTTTCTCAAGAGTTACTTTTCTATGTGGAACTTTGTTTAATATATGTGAAGATATGAGGTTTAGGTTTATTTTTCTAGATACATGATGAATTCCATTGATTTTGATGGAAAGCATATTGTATCTGTAAATTAACTTGGATAATATGGAAATATTAGAAAGTATTTCAATCTGTGAATATGAGCGGTCTTTTTGATCTCAGATTCTTTATCATGGCTTTAGAATTGATGCTGTAGAGGCATTTTACATCACAAGTCAAATTTATCCAGGGTATTTTATTTCTTATTGTGAATTTAATTTCTTCTTTAATTTATTTTTTCAGTGGGTTCACAATAGTATAGGTATATAAAACTTATTCTGATTTTTTGTGCTTACTTTGTATCCTACAAATCTACCAGTCATTTACCAGTTCAGGTGGCCTGTTGTTGAACTCATTGCATTTCCATAAAATCATCTGGAAAAATAAATAATTTCAATTTCTTCTTTTCTATATCTATGTCTTTTATTTCCTTCCCTTTTCTTTTTGTTTCGCCTAGACCTTACATTGCAGTATTGAATATAAAAGTAAAAAATGTGCATCATTTTATGGTTCCAATTATAGGGTAAATGCTTTCATTTTGTTAGCATTCAATAGAATCTGGCTCAGGTTCCTCAAATGCAAGGGTTTTGTAATTGAATTATATACAATCTGTAAGTGTTCTGCTCAATTTACTTCTCATAAGTGAATGTATAATTTTATACAAAATGTTTTCTGCATCTAGTTTATTATATTGATGTTTATTTTTGATTGATGTGAATTATTGGAATTATGAATTACATTCATATTTTCCCTGTTCCTATATTACATCTAACTTGATTATGATATCTGACCATTTTATTTTATTTTATTTTATTTTTTTGGATTCCAAACTGGATTCAATTACTATCAAATTTTCCACCTATATTCTAATATAAATTCTATTAGGATGACAGTGTTGCATTATATTCAGCAGGGACTCTGCTGTGTAAGTTTTTATTTGAAAAAAGAGAATCAGAGATAAACAGAGATCTTGCATCTATCAGGTCACTTTAGGAAAAACTGGCCTTATATGAGTTTGGAAAAGTTACCTCCCTAACAATTTGTATAATACTTTTCAAAAAATTGGTGTTTGTTTAATTTTGTAGATTTTAGCAATGATGACATTTGTTGTTGATCTTTCATTTGAACACATTATTCCTCATTTAATGTTCTCAGTATTGCTCTATTCAGAGATGTTATTATTATTATAGAAAACTTTTTATAATTCCCTTAATTAAACTTAGGTTTATTTATTTATTTTTTAACTTTTATTTCATAAATATAAATGTCCAAAGTACAACTTTTGGATTATACTGGCTTCCCCCCCCATAACCTCCCTCCCACCTGCAACCATCCCATCTCCCACTCCCTCTCCCATACCATTCACACCAAGATTCATTTTTTCAATTATTTTTATATACAGGAGATCAATTTAGTATATGCTAAGGAAAGATTTCAACAGTTTGCACATACACAGAAACACAAAGTATAGAGTACTGTTTTAGTAGTAGTTTTACCATTAATTCACATAGTACAACACATTAAGGACAGAGAGTCTACATGGGGAGTAAGTGCACAGTGACTCCTGTTGTTGACTTAACAATTGACAATCTAATTGATGACATCAGTAATCACCAGAGGCTCTTGTCATGAGCTGTCAAGGCTGTGGAAGCCTCTTGAGTTCACCACCTCTGATCTTATTTAGACAAGGCCATAGTGAAAGTGGAAGTTCTCTCCTCCCTTCAGAGAAAGGTACCTCCTTCTTTGATGGCCCCATTCTTTCCACTGGGATCTCACTCACAGAGATCTTTCATTTAGTTTTTTTTTTCCCCACAGAGTGTCTTGGCTTTCCATGCCTAAAATACTCTCATGGGCTCTTCAGCCAGATCCAAGTGCCTTAAGGGCTGATTCTGAGGCCAGAGTGCTGTTTAGGACAGCTGCCATTCTATGAGTCACTTCCCATCTTAGGTTGTTCTCTCCTTTTTAATTCTATCAGTCAGTATTATCAGATACTAGTCTTGTTTAGGTGATCCCTTTGACTCTCAATCCTGTCGTTATGATCAATTATGAATTGAAAGTGATCACTTTGACTAGTGAGCTGACATTGGTACATGCCACCTTAATGGGATTGAATTGGAATCCCCTGGCATGTTTCTAACTCTACCACTAGGGGTATGTCTGATGAGCATGGGCCAAACTGTACATCTCCCCCCTCTCTTATTTCCACTCTTATATTTAACAGAGATCACTTTTCAGTTAAATTTAAACACCTAAGAGTAATTGCATGTTAATTAACGAGTTCAACCAATGGCATTAAGTAGAACAAAAAATACTAAAAGGAACAAAATAGTAAGTTGTTCTTCAACAGTCAGGACAAGGGCTGATCAAGTCATTTTTTCTCATAGTGTACACTTCACTTCAACAGGTTTCCTCTTAGGTGCTCAGTCAGTTGTCACTGCTCAAGAACATATGATATTTGTCCCTTTGGGACTGGCTTATTTCACTCAGCATGATGTATTCCAGATTCCTCCATTTTGTTGCAAATGAACAGATTTCATTTCTTTACTGCTGTATAGTATTCTATAGAGTGCATATCCCATAATTTCTTTATCCAGTCTTTTGTTGATGGGCATTTAGGTTGATTCCAGGTCTTAGCTATTGTGAATTGAGCTGCAATACACATTAAGATATAGACAGCTCTTTTATTTGCCAACTTAATTTCCTTTGGGTAAATTCCAAGGAATGGGATGGCTGGGTTGCATGGTAGGGTTATATTCAGGTTTCTGAGGAATCTCCAGACAGACTTCCATAATGGCTTTACCAGCTGGCCTCATATGATGAGTTTGGAAAAGTTACCTCTCTAACTTTTCAAAAGATTGGTGTTATTTTTTTAATTTTGTAGATTTTATTAATGAAGATATTTGTTGCTGATCTTTCATTTGAACACATTTTTCCTGATTTAATGTTCTTACTCAGTATTGCTCTATTCAGATATGTTATAATTATAGAAAACTTTTATTTAATAAATATAAATTTCAAAAGTACAACCTTTGGATTATAGTGATTCTTTGCTCTATAACCACCCTTCCACCCACAAACCATCCCATCTCCTACTCCCTCTCAATCCCATTCTTCATTAAGGTTCATTTTAAATATCTTTATATACAGAAGATCAACTCTATACTAAGTAAAGATTTCAACAGGTTGCACCCACACAGAAAGACAAAGTATAATGCATGCTTTGAGAACTAGTTATAGTGTTAATTCTCATAGTAAAAAACATTAAGTACACAGGTCCCAATATAGGGAGCAAGTGCACAGTGACTCCTGTTGATGATTTAACAGTTCAGACTTTCATTTATGATGTCAGTAATCCTCTGAGGCTCTTTTCATGAGCTGCCAAGGCTATGGAAGCCTCTTGAGTTCACAAAGTCCAACATTATTTATACAAGGTCATAATCAAACTGGAAGTTCTCTCCTCCCTTCAGAGAAAGGTACCTCATTCCTTAATGTCTGCTTCTTTCTGCTGGAATCTCACTCACAGAGGTCTTTCTTTAAGGTCATTTTTGCCACATTTTGTCCTGTGTTTCCATGTCTGAACTACTCTCATGTGCTTTGTAGCCAGATCCAAATGCCTTAAGGTGTGATTCTGAGGCCAGAGTTCTGTTTACGGCATTTGTCATTCTAAGAGTCTGCTCTGTGACCTGCTTCCCATCCTGGGTTGTTATCTCCTCTTTAATTCTGCAATTATTAGCAGACACTGGTCTTATTTGTGTGCTCCCTTGACACTTAATCCTCTTTGTGATCAGTCATGGACTTAAACTGATCACTTTAATTAGTAAGGTGGCATTGGCACATGCCAATTTTTAGTATTTCGAGTCCCATGGCAAGTTTTAAGCTTTACCCTTAGGGGTAAATACCTGGGAGCATGTGCCAAACTGTATATCCCCTCCATCTCTTATTCCAACTCTTATTTTTTTATTTCAATTTGATTTAAACACCTAAGAATAATTCTGTGTTAAGTAAAAAGCTCAACCAATGGTATTAAGTAGAAAAAGAAAATACTAAAATGAATAAAATAGTAAGCTGTTCCTTGACAGTCATCACAAGGGCTGATCAAGTCACTGCTTCTCATAGTGTCAGTTTCACTGGCTTATTTCACTCAGTATGATGTTTTCCAGATTCCTCCATTTTGTTGCAAATGACCAGATTTCATTTCTTTTACCACTGTGTAGTATTCTGTAGAATACATAACATATCACTTAACTTCTTTATCCAGTCTTCTGTTGATGGGCATTTAGGTTGATTCCATGTCTTAGCCATTCTGAATTGCACTGCAATAAACATTGAGGTGTAGACAGCTCTTTTATTTGCCAATTTAATACTCCTTGGGTAAATTCCAAAGAATGGAATTGCTGGGTCATGTGGTAGGGATACATTCAGATTTATGAGGTATCTCCAAACTGTATCCATAGTGGCTTTACCAGTCTGCATTCCCACCAACAGTGGGTTATTGTGCCTTTGCCCCCACCACCTCACCATCATCTGTTGTTAGTTGATTTCTGTATGAAAGCCATACTAACTGGAGTGAGGTGAAACCTCATTGTGGTTTTGCTTTGCATTTCCCTGATGGCTAGTGATCCTGAACATTTTTTCATGTGTCTGATGGCCATTTGGATTTCCTCTTGAAAAATGTCTATTTAGGCTCTTGGCCCATCTCTTAAGTGGGTTGTTTGTTTTGCTGTTGTGAAGTTTCTTGATCTCTTTGTAGATTCTGGTTATTTTTTTTACAGGCAGAGTTATACAGTGAGAGAGAGAGAGAGACAGAGAGAAAAGTCTTCATTTTCCGTCGGTTCACCCCCCAAATGGCTGCTACACTGGCACGCTGCACCGATCCGAAGCAAGCAGCCAGATGCTCCCTCTGGTCCCCCATGTGGGTGCAGGGCCTAACCACTTGGGACATCCTTCACTGCCTTCCCAGGCCACAGCAGGGAGCTGGACTGGAAGAGGAGCAACTGGGACAGTACCTGGCACCTGAACCAGGACTATATCCCAGGGTGCCAGCTCCACAGGCTGAAGATTAGCCAAGTGAGCTGTGGTGCCTGCCAGATTTGGGTTATTAATCCTTTATCAGTTGCATAATTTGCAAAGATTTTCTCCCATTTTTTTTCATTTACCTCTTCACTTTGATGACTTTTTTTTTTTGCAGACAAGAAACTTTTCAATTTGATGTAATCCCTGTTGTTAATTTTGGCTTTGACTGCCTATGCCATGCCACTGGAGATTTTTCCAAGAAGTCTTCCCTGTGCCTATATCTTGCAGACTTTCTCCAATGTTCTGTAATAATTTTATGGTGTTGGGTCATAGATTTAGATCTTTAATCCATGCTGAGTGGATTTTTGTGTAAGGTGTAACATAGGTATCTTGCTTCATACTTCTGCTTGTGGAAATCCTGTTTTCCCAACAATATTTGTTTAAAAGACTCTCCTTGCTCCAGAAATTGGTTTTAGCTCCTTGATCAAATATAAATTGGTTGTAGATGTTTGGATTGATTTCTGGTGTTCCTATTCTGTTCTATTGCCTATCCATCTGTTTCTCTACAGTACCATGCTGTTTTGATTATAATGGCCCTGTAGTATGTCTTGAAATCTGGTATTCTGATGCCTCCAGCTCTGTTTTTGTTGTATAAGACTCGTTTATCTATTTGAGGTCTCCTGTGCCTCGATATATGTTTCTATATGAATATCAGCATCGTTTTTTCTAGATCTGATAAGAATATGTTTGATATTTTCATTGGTATCACATTGAATCTATAAATTGCTTTTGGAGGAATGGACATTTTGATGATATTAATTCTTCCAATCAGTGAGCATGGAATATTTTCCCATTTTTTGGTATCCTCTTCTAGTTCTTTAAGATTTTGTAATTCTCATTATAGAAATATTTGACATCCTTGGTTAAGTTTTTTCCAAGTTATTTGGTTTTTTTCTGGTAGCTGTTGTGAATGGGATTGACCTTAGAAGTTATTTTTCAGTTCTGGCAGTGTCTGTATACAAAGGCTGTTGATTTTTATGTATTGATTTTATATCCTGCAACTTTGCCAAATTCGTCTATGAGTTCCAATAGTCTCTTAGTGGAGTTCTTTGGATACCTTAAATAGAGTCACGTTGTCTGCAAAGATGTATAGTTTGACATTTTCCTTCCCTTTTTGTACCCCTTGTAATTTCTTTTTCTTGACTAATGGCTTGGCTAGAACTTCTAGTGCTATATTGAATAGCAATGGTGAGATTTGGCATCCCTGTCTGGAACTGGGTCTCAGTGGAAACGCTTCCAACTATTCCGCATTCAATAGGTTGCTGGCTGCGGGTTTTTTCATAAATTGCCTTAATTATGTTGAGGAATGTTCCTTCTATACACAATTTGGTTAGAGTTTTCATCACGAAATGGTTTTGTAATTTATCAAATGCTTTCTCTGCATCTATTGAGATAATATATGATTTTTCTTCTGCAGTTTGTTAATGTGGTGTATCACATTGATTGATTTGTGAATGTTGAACCATCCCTGCATACAAGGATAAATCCCACTTGGTCAGGTTGGATGATCCTTCTAATTTGTTGTTGGATTATTTTGGCTTGAATTTTGTTGTGTATTTGTTGTATGGTCTTTCGAGAAATTGGTGTGTAATTCTCTTTCTCTGCTACATCTTTTTCAGCTTTAGGAATTAAGTGATACTGGCTTTGTAGAAAGAATGTGTGAGGATTCCCTCTCTTTCAATTGTTTTGAATAGCTTGAGAAGAATCGGAGTTATTTCTTCAGTAAATGTCTGATAGAATTCAGAAGCGAATCTCTCTTGTCCTGGTCTTTTCTCTGTTGGGAGGGCCTTTATTACTGATTCAGTTTCTGACTTTCTTATGGGTCTTTTTTTGGTTTTCTATGTTTCTTGCTTCAATTTTTGTAGGTCGCCTATGCCCAGGAATCTATCCATTCCTGACAGATTTCCCTGATTGCTGGCATACAACTCTTGTAGTAATTCATAATGACTCTTGTTATTTCTGTGGTGTCTGTTGTTACATTTCCTTTTCATGTCTAATTTTATTGATTTGTGTCTTCTCTCTCCTTTATTTGGTTAGTTGTGCCAATGGTGAGTCAATTTTGTTTTTTTTTTTTCAAAAAATCCTTTCAAAATTTTGCTTCTCTTTTGTATTTTTTTTGATTCAATTTTGTTGATTTTCTTCTCTGATAATTATTTCTCTTCTCCTACTAGATTTGGGTCTGGTTTGCTGTAGTTTTTCTAGATCTTTGAGATGCATTGATAGTTCATTTATTTGGTGCCTTTCCAATTTCTTGATGTAGGCACCTATTGCTATAAACTTTCCTCTTAACACTGCTTTTGCTGTATCCCATACGTTTTGATATGGTGTGTTGTTATCTTCATTTGTTTCCTGAGAGTTTTTGATTTCTCTTTTGATTTCTTCTATGACCCAGTGTTCATTCAGGAGCATGCTGACATTCTCCATGTGTTTACTTATGCTCTAGAGAATCCTGAGTTGCTGATTTCCAGCTTCATTCCATTGTGGTCTGAGATGTATGGTATGATTTTGATTTGTTTTAAATTTGCTGAGACTTGCTTTATGGCCTAATATGTGGTCTATCCTAGAGAAAGTCCCATGCACTAGTGAGAAGAATGTGTATTCTGTAACATTAGGATGAATATTTCTGTACATATCTCTTAGATCTGTTTGTTCTCTAGTGTCAAGTAAATCTACTGTTTCCTTGTTGATTTCTGTCTGGTTGATCTGTCCATTGCTAAAAGTGGAGCATTGAAGCCCCCCAATATTATTGTATTGGAGTCTAAGTCTCCCTTTAAGTTCCTTAACATATCTTTTAAATAAACTGGTGCCCTGTAATTAGGTGCATATACATTTATAATAGTTACATCTTCCTGTTGAATCGATACCTTAATCATTATATAGTGCCTTTCTTTGTCTCTCTTAACATTTTTTTGTGTTAAAGTCAATTTTTTCTGATATTAAGGTGGCTACATCAGCTCTTTGTTTGGTTTCTTTTGGCATGGAATATCTTTTTCCAACCTTTCACTTTCAGTCTGCATGCATCTTTGTTGGAAAGATGTGTTTCTTGAAAGCAGAAAATAAATGGGTTTTGTTTTTTAATCCATTCAGCCAGGCTGTGTCTTTTATTTTAAACTTTTATTTAATGAATATAAATTTCTGAAGTACAGCTTATGGATTACAATGGTTCCCCCCCATAACTTTCCTCCCACATGCAACCCTCCTCTCTCCCACTCCCTCTCCCCTTCCATTCACATCATGATTTTCAATTATCTTTATATGCAGATCAATTTAGTGTATATTAAGTAAAGATCTCAACAGTTTACACCCACACAGAAATACAATGTGTAAAATACTGTTTGAGCACTAGTTATAGCATTAAGTCAAAATGTACAGCACATTTAGGACAGAGATCCTACATGACGAGTAAGTGCACAGTGACTTCTGTTGTTGACTTAACAAATTGCAATTGTTGTTCATGGCATTAGTAATCACCCTAGGCTCTTGTCATGAGTTGGCAAGGCTATGGAGGCCTTTTCAGTTTTCCGACTCTGATCATATTTAGACAAGGCCATGGTCAAAGTGGAAGTTCTCTCCTCCCTTCAGAGAAAGGTACCTGATGACCTGTTCTTTCCACTGGGATCTCTAGAGAGTTGAGGCCATTTACTTTCAGTGCAGCTACTGATAAGAAGTGACTTTGCCCTGCCGTGTTCCCAAAGATATTTCTAATATATAGTTTGAACTTCCTGTGATCCCTTACTGCAAGGTTTTCTTCCTTTACCACCTTTCTGTTGATGACTGTGTTTCTGTGTTTCTGTTTGTAAAATATCTTCAGCATCCTTTGCAGGGATGGATGAGTGGTGACAAATTCATTCTGTTTGTTATGAAAGGCTTTTATTTCATCTTTATTCCCAAATGAGACCTTTGCAGGGTATAATATAATAGGATGACTGTATTTTCTCTAAGTCTTGGGCTATATCTCACCATTCTCTCCCAGCTTGCAGGGTTTCTGATTAGAAGTCTGATGTGAATCTAATTGGAGATCCTTGAAAGTAATCAGGCATTTATCTTTTGCACATTTTAGAATCTTTTTCCTATGCTTTGCTGTGGTGAGTTTGATTACAATGTGTTGTGTTGATGATCTTTTCTGGTCATGTCTGTTGGAAGTTCGCTAGTATTTTGCTTAAAAAAGGCATTCTAACACTTTCTCTTTCTCCATAACTTCAGAACCTACAAGAACCCAAAATCTTGTTTTTTATATATTGTATCCTATAGATTCTCAACACTATGTCTTAGATTTCTAATTTTCTCTTGCAGACTTTAGCTAGACTGTATACTTTTCTGTGCTCTGTCTTCTAAGTCTGATATTCTCTCTTCTGCCTGATTTGGATTTTAAGGTTCTCAAATGCATTTTTTATTTGTTCTGTTGAATTCTTCATTTTCATTTTGTTTTCTCTTCAATATCTCGATGTCATGTTCTATTGAGTTTTTTCATTTCATTTTTATTCCTCCTTATAAATTAAATAGGCAAACAAAAAAGCTGTCTGCACATTAATGTTTATTGCAGCTCAATTCACAATAGCTAAGACCAGGAACCAACCCAAATGCCCATCAACAGTAGACTGGATAAAGAAATTATGGGACATGTACTCTATAGAATACTATCCAGCAGTCAAAAACAATGAAATCCGGTCATTTGCAACAAAATGGAGGAATCTGGAAAATATTATGCTGAGTGAATTAAGCCAGGCCCAAAGGGACAAATTTCATATGTTCTCCCTGATAGGCAACAACTAACTGAGCACCAAAGGGGAAACCTGTTGAAGTGAAGTGGACACTATGAGAAACAGTGACTTGATCAGCTCTTGACCTGACTGTTGATGTACAATGTAATACTTTATCCATTTTAGTATTTTTTTGTTCTAGTACTACTGGATGAACTCTTTAATTAACACACAACTATTCTTAGGTGTTTAAATTTTAACTGAAAAGGGATCTCTCTTAAATATAAGAGTGGGAATAAGAGAGGGAGGAGATGTGCAATTTGGGACATGCTCAATCGGACTTGCCCCAAATGGTGGAGTTAGAAACGTGCCACGGGATTCCAATTCAATTCCATCAAGGTGGCAAGTACCAATGCTATCTCACTAGTCCAAGTGATGAACTTCAGTTCACAATTGATCACACTGATAGGTCTAAGAGTCAAAGGGATCACAAAACAAGAGTAGTGTCTGCAAATACTAGCTGACAGAATCAAAAAGGGAGAGAATGATCCAACGTGGGAAGCAGGATACACAGCAGACTCATAGAATGGCAGATGTCCTAAATAGCACTCTGGCCTCAAAATCAGCCCTTAAGGCATTCGGACCTGGCTGAAGAGCCCATGAGAGTATTTTAGGCATGGAAAGCCAAGACACTTTGGGAAAAAAAGAAAACCTAAATGAAAGATCTGCTCGAGTGAGATCCCAGTGGAAAGATTGGGGCCATCAAAGCAGGAGGTACCTTTCTCTGAAGGGAGGAGAGAACTTCCACTTTGACTATGACCCTGTCAGAATAAGATCGAAGTCAGGGAACCCCAAATGCTTCTATAGCCTTGGCAACTCACGACTAGAGCCTAGGGAGATTACTGATGCCATAAACAAGAGTGTGAAATTGTTAAGTCAACAACAGGAATCACTGTGTACTTACTTCTCATGTGGGCTCTGTTCTTAGTGTGTTGTCCAATGTGAAGTAATGCTATAACTAGTACTGAAACTGTATTTTTACACTTTGTGTTTCTGTGTGGGTGTAAACTGATGAAATCTTTACTTAATATATACTGAATCGATCTTCTGTATATAAAGAGAATTGAAAATGAATTTTCATGTGAATGGAATAGGAGAGGGAGCAGGAGATGGGAGGAGTGCGAGTGGGAGGGAAGTTATGGGGGGAGCCTATGTAATCCATAATCTGTACTTTGGTAATTTATATTTACTAAATAAAAAAAATTTAAAAAGGATTTTAATTTCATGAGAGATTTTCTTTCATGTTCTCCATGGATTTTAGTAGTCCATGTCGCTCCCCCTCTTCACGGAGGAACGACACAGGACCCTGTGCTGTTCTTTTGTCTGCTCGGCCCTCCCCGGGTTTGCTGCTGGTTCTTCCCGGGTTGGCTACCGACCCTTCCACCTCCGTGGAAGGGCGGTTCCCCCTGCCACATTCCCCACTTCCACGGGGGAGCGGCACACCGCCGGCCGGCTCTCTCGGGGGCTGCACAGGTGTTCCTTCAGATAGATGTTCCCCTTAGATGTTCCTGGTGCATGCTGTCTCTCTCCTCCTTTATAGTCCTCCTCTGCCAATCCCAACTCGGCTGCCCACACGCCGAGTACGCTGCTCTCCTCCAATCAGGAGCAAGTTCTACAGTTTATTGGCTGAACTGGAGGCAGCTGTGTAGAAGCTGTTTTCTCCTCTCCCAGCGCCATATTGTGGGAGAGCAGATGCATAGAATAAGTCTTAATTCCAGTAACTTAGTCTAGTCCGAGTTGCTCCCCACAGTCCATGCTTTTGCTTTTGATTACTTCTGTATAATCTTATCATCAATTTTTGGAATTCTATTTCTTGCGTTTCTTCTATCTCATCATCTTCATAATCTTGTATTGAAGTGTTCTGTTCTTTTGGGAGCATGATGTTGTCTTCCTTATTCTTGTCTCTTGGGTTGTTGCATTTGTTGTTCAGCATATGTGGAGGTACTCGTTGGTTTCTTCTTTTTTCCCCCACTTTGGCAGCTTTTATCATTGTACTATGACTCTATAGATGAGTGGAATGTCTGCTTTCAGTGAATGTCTAGAGGCTTGTAGTGGATGTAGCCAGAGAGCTCTGTTCAGTTCTCTAGAGTTAAGGGCATGCCTAAGTTGATACTCTCTGGTTTGACATGGTAAATCTTCACTCTCTTTTTTTAATCAGAAAGGAATTATTTCTGCTCAGCTGAGCTCTTCTCCTTGATGGAGTCCAGTGCCTGAGCACTAGCCAAAGTAGATATAATATTCCTCCGCTCTGTCCCAAGGACTGCACAAAGGATCTGGGCAATTCTCAGTATAAGTTAAGATTTTCCAGCAATGTCTATCACCAGGTGTCCAGGACTTCTGGAGCTTGTGGTATCCCACTGAGACTGCTCAAAGTCTCATCCACACCATGAGTTCTTCCACACACACTCATTTTTTTCCCACAGTCCTGGTTCTGAAGCTTCACACATTCACAAGCCCCTAACCTTCTGTTATTTCTCCCCACTGGAGTCAGGAATCTCCATTCAGCTGATTGCCAGGCACAGAAATGAGCTGGCGCAGCTGTTATGTATGTCCAAATTGGCACCTGCTCTATTGGCTTGTATGGCTTTGTAAGGTGATCAGAGAGAAATGTGTTCATACCCTCTTTTTTTCTCTCCTCTAGTTAGGCTGGTGCACTTTCCCTCAAATAGCTTCAAACCTCACTTCCTGTAGGGTCTTCCTTCTGCTTTTTCACCAGAGTCTCAGGCTCCTGCCATCTTCCCTCACCTCACTTTGCAGCAATGGTGCATAGGCTCTTGGATATTGGAGTCCTGAGCCATGGGTGCCCATGCCCTCCATGTAGTAGAGTTTCCTTTGCCTTTTTTTCATAACTCTTCCCCAAGACTACCACTTATTTAAAACTATTTTCCCCTGGGCTAGAGAAATAAGCTCCCTCCCTATTCTGCTATCTTGTAACCACCACTGGCTTGCCAATAGGCTTCTTCTAAAGGGCATTTGTAGATTGGCAGTGACAGCAAGCAGAAAGTAAGGTCACTGTGTACTTCCTACCTCCTGCTAGCAGGTGGCTTCCTCTATGACCAACCAACATCCTGCATGGAGAGCAGGAGAGCATGTTGGCTGCAGCTAAAGAACAACATTCACAATGATCATCACCCAAAGCCACAACCCCGTGGGAGACCTGGATTCTCAGATATGTTATATCTACTTGGCTCAGTTTTGGTAGGTTATATGTATCCACAAATAAACATTTTTTTTTTACATTTTTTATTTATCCTTGTTAATATAAATTAGTGATGCCTATTATACCTGTGATATGCATTGCAGTTTCCCCTTCTTTGATTTTATTTACTTGAACCTAGTTTTTATAACCTAGTGAAAGGATTGTTTCTTCTATTAAAAATAAAATCTTTATTTTGCTTATCTTTAATGTTAACATTCCATTTATGACCTATGCTATTAATTTCATCTTGTATTTGGTTTCTTCTTGTTTTCTAGGACTCTTGAGATGGATACTTAGGTTGTTGATTGGAAATCTTTCTGTTTAGATGTTTGGCCATGGCAATGTCTGTGTATAGAAAGGCTATTAACTTTCGTGTGTTATTAATGTATTCTGCTACTTTAACAAAGTTTTTTTATGAATTCTAATCATCTACTAATGGACTCTTTTGGCTTCCCTATATTGAGAACCATGTCATTTTCAAATAGGAATAATCTGAATTCCCACTTTTTAATTTGTATCCCTTTGATTTCCTCTTCTTATCAAATGGGTATGTCTAAAACTTCAAGGTGTATATTGTTTGTCTTTTTAAACAATAAAATTATGAACTGAATTAATAGAAAAATACATGATGAGGCAACAGAGATATATGACTAAATGTTTTTAATGATGGATCTGAAATGACTAGTGTTTGTGGCACACATTATTTTGCAATGGGATTGGCCACTGCTTGCAATGCTGGCCTCCTATATTGTAGTGTTACTTTGTGTATATTCTATTAATGAACCTGGGAAGGCAATGGAACATGACCCAAATGCTTTGGAATGTGCCCATATAGCAGATGTAAATAAAATTACTTGCTCCTGGCTCTGTCCTCGCCAAAACCTGTGTATTTTAGCATCTTGGGAAGTGAGCCAAGAAAAAGATGCTTCATGTGTCTGTGTCTCTGTTTTTGTCTTTCATTTCTCTGCCTTTCAAATAATTAAATATTTTAAAAAAAGGCTAAATTCAGTTAATAACCCTTGAGGTTATTTTAATTAGCTAGACTCACTCTTTGTTCATCACTCCCTTTATTTATGCCACTTGGACTATATAATCTTCTGTATTCAGGACAAATTAATCACTATAGCTTCCTTATTAACTCAGAAGAGTCAAAGGAGTGGCTTATGATTAGCCAATTTTTGGTGAGTATGATGGTCACAATTTTTCTCATATTGGAGTTTCCCTTGGAAGCTATATCTCCATTCCCAGAAGGAACAACTCCTGTTGGCAGAGGTGTGTGATGAACAAAGAGAGCAAATTCCAGGAAAGGACATAGAAACTCACAAAGTCCATGGTGCTGAGCTAGCTCATTAATCCCTGAAATTTC